>NC_134355.1:463797883-464167883 GCF_048569485.1 Anomaloglossus baeobatrachus | reverse complement strand
GCTTTCAAATCTTTTCAAGGGGTGGAGCGGAGAGGCTGAGAGCTAAAGTGCAGAGGTTGTCAGGAAAGGAGAGAGAGAACCAGTCTGGTAGTGGAGCGCGGCAGTCGCGAGGTGGACATGCGCGCTCACACTAGTCAGAAACTGTGCGGTGTAGTAACAGTTGGCGGGGGAGAACAGTCACAGAAGTCAGAAAAAAGAGGTGCTCCTGGTGACTAGGCACGTACGGGGAACAGGTCCCTAGAGCATACTCCAATTTAATGACCTGCTAAACCTGCCGGTGAGGGGAACTACAGGTACCTCATCAACCACACAGAGTCCGAGCCTCAGCAGCAATGCAGGGACTCATAAGGAGACAGAGCCTGAAGCCATCTCACCTGGTCCACGCTGCCAGCAAACGGGCCAAACACAGGGGAGAAAAGGCAGTTGCGACTACCTGGATGGACCCCCATGGTACTTCACATCAGGGGGTTATCCGAACACAGAAGTGCTAGGAAGGCGAGTTAACCTCAGACTGGTCAGAAGGAGCCCTGGTTCTTACCTGGTTAATCACAGCATCGCCCGGGTCAGCTCACCATAACACCTGAGTGAGTAAAAAGCAATTGAAAGACTTTTGGACTGAGCCTGAGTTATTTCTGGACCAGCTAACCTACTTACCCGAGTCCCTGGGGCCTGCCTCACTCACGGGAGGCTACATTACCTGGCTGCAGACCCCATCAGCCCCAGACACTCGTAAAACCTGCAGCAGCGGTCATCCACATCCCTGACCGCAAGCCGTGAGTGGCGTCACGACACATTATAAAAACTAACAATACCTGTTGCCAGATTAAAGAAACCCTGTGGCGTCCCTGAAGCTGGAGCGACATCCTTGGGGCGACACACACATGCGCGAAACAGCAAGGTGTCTGCGCAGGTGCTACATTTCGCCCAGCTACGTGGCTAACACCTTCTGAGCCATCCCCATAATATGCAAAATCTCCTGCCTGCCCAAACACCTCCGCTGTTTTGCACATGGGCACTTATAAAATTAGGCTCTGCCCACAGCAGGGCTGAGCAAAGTGCGCCTGCGTGAGCTGGCAATGTCTCTGCGCAGGGCGAGATTTCAGCCGGCTATGTGGATGACACAGGAGTCAAATCATAACAAGAGGTCGGAGAGGAGGGACAGGCGCCGCAGCAAGCACGCCCATCTGACCGGACCGAAAGATTTACATGCTGCTCGAGAGATTTTCAAAAGTAATTTGGGAGATATAAGGGAGAATCAGGGAAATCTGCACCTTTATGGAATACAGCACAGGCACCGCTGAAGGTAGTAGTTTTGGTTTATACATGAAAAATCTGGCGACAAGTTCTCTTTAACCTTTCTCAACGTGGTCAATTTCCATTTTGGCTTTTTTCTCCCCTTCTCCCCAGAGCCATAATGGATTTACTTTTCTGTCCACAGACATATGAGGGCTTTTTTTGCGGGACAAGTTATAGTAAAACTCAATCTCCTTTGAGGCCCAGGCAGGGATTGAAGGGAGCTCCATAATCACAGGCACAAAGGTCTTCAACAGACCCCCAGCTGTTATAGCATCCCACTGGTGGCCCATTATTACAACTCGAGTGCATAGAATAGTGCACCCCCATGCTGACGCATGGTTAATGCCACTGTCGGAGACTGGCATTTAACATGCCGTGAAGGTGTTAACGGGTTCTCTTTATAAGTCACATTTAGGGCTTGTTCATCTGATTGTATTTTTAGTCCGAATGTTGTCTGACAAAACAACGGATTGCACAGGCCAATGTTATTTAACTAGATAGTGAACTTCCGATTTTTTACTCAGACTGTGATCCAAGCAAAAAAAAAAAAAAAAAAAGTTGCAGCGTGCACAATTTGCCTCTGAGAATTAGATAGGACTCAGTCAAGTCTTTGGGTCCATGAACAATAAATAAATAAGACCATACCCAGACAACATCAGCGGTTTGTCCAATTTTCGCAGACTGAGAATGAAAAATGGATCCCACTCTGATCAGAGACAGGAGCATAATTCAACCATTTCTCTCAGAAAAAACACAGTTGGGGGAACTCAGCCTAAGGCTATGTGCCCACGGGACTCTGTATCTGCGGATTTTTCTGCATCAAAATCCGCAGCTTTCCCCCGGAATCCGCACCTTTTCATAGGTGCGGATTTTGTGCGGATTTAATGCGGATTTTGCGTTTTTTTTTAATTCAATTGAATAGGCAAAATCCGCACGAAAATCCGCAACAATAATTGACATGCTGCAGATTTTTCCGTACGAAAATCCGCATGATTTCCGCTGCGGAAAAATCCGCAGCGTGGGCACAGCATTTCCCAAATGCCATAGAAATGGCTGGGGAGTAGCTGTGCTGCAGATTTCTGGAAAATCCGCGGCTTTTCCGCGACAAATCCGCGGCAAAATCCGCGCATTTTCCACAGCGTGGGCACATAGCCTAAGGCTACTTTCACACTTGCGTTGGACGGCTTCCGTAGCACTGCGTTGTGTGACGGATGCAATGGATCGTACAAAACAACGGAAAGCTTTTTTTTTTTTATTTATTTATTTTTATTTTTTTACAGTTTTACCAGCAGCAGACTATTGTGAACGATCAGCTGAGCGCTCTCACATGCCGGTGGGCGGGCGCTCAGCTGAACATTTGGCCACCAAAAAACAAAAAGTTTGTGATTTAAAAAAAAAAAAGTTTCCGTCGCTCAAAAAAACATTACATGCTGCGTTCCTTCTGCCCGACGCAGCGTCAAAATAATGACACTGTCGTCCAGCAGATGCAACGCTGACACTTGCGTTACAGTGCGTCGTCCATACAAGTCTATGGAGAACAGCGCAGTGCGTTAACGGACTGCGCTATTCTCCATAGTGACGGACTCCGCTGAACGCAAGTGTGAAAGTACCCTTAAAGGGAGTCATCCAGGGAAATTTTATAGAAGTCCTCTCTGTTAGGTCATAAGTATAATGACTAGGAGTCTGACACCAGCATCCCCCTGATAAGGTGTTACAAGCACTGGCTCCAAATGTACATACGAAAATATGCTGCAGCTCGGCCCCTATATAAGGGGATAAGGACCAATCGACAACACCTGAGAGCAGCTCCTAATGATGAGGGCAGGCCCCGTCCACAGTACCCAGCAGCGGATACCATATATTGTGCAGTACAGTTCCTATTGATGAGGGCAGGCCCCGTCCACAGTACCCAGCAGCGGACACCATATATTGTGCAGTACAGTTCCTATTGATGAGGGCAGGCCCCGTCCGCAGTACTCAGCAGCGGATACCATATATTGTGCAGTACAGTTCCTATTGATGAGGGCAGGCCCCATCTGCAGTACTCAGCAGCGGACACGACATCTTGTGCAGTACACTTTCAGTCAGTGCAGGTGCTGTTCCCACCCCATCTGCTATTGATGACTTACCCTAAAGGGTGCTTTACACCCTCTGACATCGCTAGCGATCTCAGCGATGTGACACGCCAGATCGCAGATAAGATTTGACGAGATCGCACATGGGTAATTTTTTTTTCTTGTAGCGCCGGTCACATGTGCGATCTCGGCAAATTGTATGTGCGATCTGGCGTGTTACATCGCTAACGAGATTGCTAGCAATGTCGCAGCGTGTAAAGCACCCTTAAGTCTAGCTGATCAGTATCAGGTGCCTGAAAAACCCCTTTAAAATTCTAATAACACTTTTTTTCAGAGTTACAACTTTCAGAACTTCCATAAACTTCAACCTTCTAATTCAAAGGATACTCTACAAAGCAGAACCCGCACGCAGTCTTCTTAACCTTATCGAGGCCCATGACAATTTTCTTCACATCTCCACTTTTACTGAATAATTCATAGATTTGCTCTTCTGTGGTGTAAAATGAGAGATTTCCAACATATAAGGTGCAGCTCAGCTTCAGCAGCTTCTCCTGATCGTCTATGTTACCCTGGGGGGGTAGGGAAAAAAAAAATGTTTCCATTTATTAGGAACCAGATCAATCTGATTTCAGAGGAGACAAGGGTGCCTACATTGTGCTCTGTACAGGAGCCAGGTCTCAGAGGGCGCCCTGCAATAGGAGCCTGGCAGACCTCCCCTGGAGCCAGGTCTCGGAGGGCACCCTGCAATAGGAGCCTGGCAGACCTCCCCTGGCGCCAGGTCTCGGAGGGCACCCTGCAATAGGAGCCTGGCAGACCTCCCCTGGAGCCTGGTCTCAGAGGGCGCCCTGCAATAGGAGCCTGGCAGACCTCCCCTGGAGCCAGGTCTCGGAGGGCATCCTGCAATAGGAGCCTGGCAGACCTCCCCTGGAGCCTGGTCTCAGAGGGCGCCCTGCAATAGGAGCCTGGCAGACCTCCCCTGGAGCCTGGTCTCTGAGGGCACCCTGCAATAGGAGCCTGGCAGACCTCCCCCGGAGCCAGGTCTCTGAGGGCACCCTGCAATAGGAGCCTGGCAGACCTCCCCTGGAGCCAGGTCTCTGAGGGCGCCCTGAAATAGGAGCCTGGCAGACCTCCCCTGGAGCCAGGTCTCTGAGGGCACCCTGCAATAGGAGCCTGGCAGACCTCCCCTGGAGCCAGGTCTCTGAGGGCACCCTGCAATAGGAGCCTGGCAGACCTCCCCTGGAGCCAGGTCTCAGAGGGCACCCTGCAATAGGAGCCTGGCAGACCTCCCCCGGAGCCAGGTCTCGGAGGGCACCCTGCAATAGGAGCCTGGCAGACCTTCCCCGGAGCCAGGTCTCTGAGGGCACCCTGCAATAGGAGCCTGGCAGACCTCCCCTGGAGCCAGGTCTCGGAGGGCACCCTGCAATAGGAGCCTGGCAGACCTTCCCCTGGAGCCAGGTCTCTGAGGGCACCCTGCAATAGGAGGCCTGGCAGACCTCCCCCGGAGCCTGGTCTCTGAGGGCGCCCTGCAATAGGAGGCCTGGCAGACCTCCCCCGGAGCCTGGTCTCTGAGGGCGCCCTGCAATAGGAGCCTGGCAGACCTCCCCCGGAGCCAGGTCTCTGAGGGCACCCTGCAATAGGAGCCTGGCAGACCTCCCATGGAGCCAGGTCTCGGAGGGCGCCCTGCAATAGGAGCCTGGCAGACCTCCCCTGGAGCCAGGTCTCAGAGGGCACCCTGCAATAGGAGCCTGGCAGACCTCCCCTGGAGCCAGGTCTCGGATGGCACCCTGCAATAGGAGCCTGGCAGACCTCCCCTGGAGCCTGGTCTCTGAGGGCACCCTGCAATAGGAGCCTGGCAGACCTCCGCTGGAGCCAGGTCTCAGGGCACCCTGCAATAGGAGCCTGGCAGACCTCCCCTGGAGCCAGGTCTCTGAGGGCACCCTGCAATAGGAGCCTGGCAGACCTCCGCTGGAGCCAGGTCTCAGGGCACCCTGCAATAGGAGCCTGGCAGACCTCCCCTGGAGCCAGGTCTCTGAGGGCACCCTGCAATAGGAGCCTGACAGACCTCCCCTGGAGCCTGGTCTCTGAGGGCACCCTGCAATAGGAGCCTGGCAGACCTCCCCTGGAGCCAGGTCTCTGAGGGCACCCTGCAATAGGAGCCTGGCAGACCTCCCCTGGAGCCAGGTCTCGGAGGGCACCCTGCAATAGGAGCCTGGCAGACCTCCCCTGGAGCCAGGTCTCTGAGGGCACCCTGCAATAGGAGCCTGGCAGACCTCCCCTGGAGCCAGGTCTCGGAGGGCACCCTGCAATAGGAGCCTGGCAGACCTCCCCTGGAGCCAGGTCTCGGAGGGCACCCTGCAATAGGAGCCTGGCAGACCTCCCCTGGAGCCTGGTCTCTGAGGGCACCCTGCAATAGGAGCCTGGCAGACCTCCCCTGGAGCCAGGTCTCTGAGGGCACCCTGCAATAGGAGCCTGGCAGACCTCCCCTGGAGCCAGGTCTCTGAGGGCACCCTGCAATATGATACAAGGGGTCAGGCACTAGGGCCGCGGGGACTGGGCACACGCGCCATTGTGCAGCGCTATGGCGGACACCAGGGGCAGTAATCAATCACCTTAAAGTGCTGGTCCCGGTACCTGCTCAGCTCCACGTACGAATCGCTCCTCAAGGCGCTCAACATAGCTGCAGCACCAGAGCACCACACAGCACGACAGCCGTTAAGCAACACTAGTTTAACGACACTCATGAACCAATAAGAAAAGACGCCGGAAAGAAGCATTTCCGGGTCACAAGCGGAAGTACCCCGCCATCTTTGATGAGGGCGCACAGCTGACTGCATGCTGGTACGGATATAGGTAAGTCGGGCGCTGTTATGGCGGCTGTGGGCTGAATACGGAGTAACCAGCGCTCTCTGTTCTCAGGCAGTGTGGGCGGACACGTCCCGGCAGAGATGGTGCTCAGGAGGCTGCTGTTCTCCTTACTGAATAATCCTCAGCTGATCGAGAAACTCTCCGAGTCCCGGCCCATCCGCAGAGCTGCGCAGATCACCGCATTCGCCATCACAAAGGCGCAGCTGACCGGCAAAGATGCCGCACGGCGCATGCTCCGCTCCCCCACGGTCCAGCAGCTGAAGCAGGAAGTGTCCGCTTCTCCCCCGGACCTGGGGGAAATGGGGCGCAAGATGGGGAGGATCCGAGAAACGTTCGTGAAAGAGCTGAAGACCGGCATGGCGGAAGTAAAGGGGCAAATGAAGAAACCGGACGGCAAGTGAGGCCGGGCAGAGCCTGGTGGCAGGTCCCCGCGCCGATATCACCAGTGACTGGTGCCCTCTAGCGGCCACGCAGCGAGTCACAGCCTCCAGGGAGATGTCACTGGAATTGTACAGAAAAGAAAAATAAAGTGTTCTCCTCCATTTTCTATATTGGCTGCTGTTTGATCCTAGAGGATGCAATGTCATTGTGCCGGGTGGTGTCCAGTATAAGTGTGAGGAGCCTCGGTGCAAGCCCGAGTCACCGGGAAATAGGACTTGTCATCTCAGAATGAAGTCATTGCGATAGTTGCTCCTTATTTCTCATGCGTTGCTGGAGCTGCTTCACTATTGCCATTTTCCAGTACATATTTATTAGTTTCCTTCTTTTTGCGCCTTGGGGGAATGTTACCCATTTACATTGTATTTTTTGCCCATGATCCTGTAGTCATTTGACGTTGGGATGTTCTGTTTCCACTGCCTCTAGCACAGCACTTCTAACCCATGTGTGGTGATACGGGGCACACCGACAACTATGGGTGCAGTGCCCATATCATCCTGGCAAGTGCCAATCATAATACCCCCTAGCACAGGGGTGGGCAATTAATTTTCCCATGGGGCCGCATGAGAAATTGGGATTGGTTTAGAGGGCCGGACTAATATAATTACCTCAGTTCTACCCAATATATTACATCACTACACCCCCTCCATATACTACACCTGTAATAAACTACACCACTACACCCCTATATACTACACCTGTATTATACTACACTCCCTCCATATACCTGTAATATACTACACCCCCATATACACCTGTATTATACTACACCACTATATAATACACCTCCGATATACTACATCATTACACCCCTATATACTACACCTGTAATATACTACATCACTACACCCCATATACTACACCTGTAATATAGTACACCCCCATATAGCACACCTGTAATATACTACACCTCCATATAGCACACCTGTAATATACTACAACTCTATATAGTACACCTGTAATATACTACATCACTACACCCCTATATACTACACCTGTAATATACTACATCACTACACCCCATATACTACACCTGTAATATAGTACACCTCCATATAGCACACCTGTAATATACTACACCACTACACCCCTATATACTACACCTGTAATATACTACATCACTACACCCCATATACTACACCTGTAATATAGTACACCTCCATATAGCACACCTGTAATATAGTACACCTCCATATAGCACACCTGTAATATACTACACCTCCATATAGCACACCTGTAATATACATCACTACACCCCATATACTACACCTGTAATATAGTACACCCCCATATAGCACACCTGTAATATACTACAACTCCATATAGTACACCTGTAATATACTACATCACTACACCCCTATATACACCTGTAATATACACCTCCATATAGCACACCTGTAATATACTACGCCTCCATATAGTACACCTGTAATATACTACACCTCCATATAGTACACCTGTAATATACTACCCCTCCATATAGTACACCTGTAATATACTACCCCTCCATATAGTACACCTGAAATATACTACCCCTCCATATAGCACACCTGTAATATACTACACCTCCATATAGTACACCTGTAATATACTACATCACTACACCCCATATACTACACCTGTAATATAGTACACCCCCATATAGCACACCTGTAATATACTACACCTCCATATAGCACACCTGTAATATACTACATCACTACACCCCTATATAGCACACCTGTAATATACTACACCTCCATATAGCACACCTGTAATATACTTCATCACTACACCCCTATATACTATACCTGTAATATACTACATCACTACACCCCATATACTACACCTGTAATATAGTACACCTCCATATAGCACACCTGTAATATACTACACCTCCATATAGCACACCTGTAATATACTACATCACTACACCCCATATACTACACCTGTAATATAGTACACCCCCATATAGCACACCTGTAATATACTACAACTCCATATAGTACACCTGTAATATACTACATCACTACACCCCTATATACTACACCTGTAATATACTACATCACTACACCCCTATATACTACACCTGTAATATACTACATCACTACACCCCATATACTACACCTGTAATATAGTACACCTCCATATAGCACACCTGTAATATACTACACCTCCATATAGCACACCTGTAATATACTACATCACTACACCCCATATACTACACCTGTAATATAGTACACCCCCATATAGCACACCTGTAATATACTACAACTCCATATAGTACACCTGTAATATACTACATCACTACACCCCTATATACACCTGTAATATACACCTCCATATAGCACACCTGTAATATACTACGCCTCCATATAGTACACCTGTAATATACTACCCCTCCATATAGCACACCTGTAATATACTACCCCTCCATATAGCACACCTGTAATATACTACACCTCCATATAGTACACCTGAAATATACTACCCCTCCATATAGCACACCTGTAATATACTACACCTCCATATAGTACACCTGTAATATACTACATCACTACACCCCTATATACACCTGTAATATACTACATCACTACACCCCATATACTACACCTGTAATATACTACACCTCCATATAGCACACCTGTAATATACTACAACTCCATATAGTACACCTGTAATATACTACATCACTACACCCCTATATACACCTGTAATATACTACATCACTACACCCCTATATATACCTGTAATATACTACATCACTACACCCCATATACTACACCTGTAATATACTACACCTCCATATAGCACACCTGTAATATACTACACCTCCATATAGCACACCTGTAATATACTACACCTCCATATAGCGCACCTGTAATATACTACACCTCCATATTGCACACCTGTAATATACTACGCCTCCATATAGTACACCTGTAATATACTACACCTCCATATAGTACACCTGTACTACACCTCCATATAGTACACCTGTACTACACCTCCATATAGTACACCTGTAATATACTACACCTCCATATAGCACACCTGTAATATACTACATCACCATACCCCCATATACTACACCACTATATACACCTCCATATAGCACACCTGTAATATACTACACCCCCATATGTCACACACCCTGCTCCCCATACAGCCTGCACCCCCATATCACACACACTACACCCCATACAGCCTGCACCCCCATATCACACACACTACACCCCCATATGTCACACACCCTGCCCACATATTTCACCCTGCCTGTACCCCAACTTACCCCTCTCAAACACTCTGCACCCCTTCACATCCTTCTGTCAGTCTGCAGCCCTCATATGCCACTCACCCTGCAACTCCATCTTCCCACATATGCCACTCACCCTGCAACTCCATCTTCCCACATATGCCACTCACCCTGCAACTCCATCTTCCCTCATATGCCACTTACCCTGCAACTCCATCTTCCCTCATATGCCACTTACCCTGCAACTCCATCTTCCCTCATATGCCACTCACCCTGCAACTCCATGTTCCCACATATGCCACTCACCCTGCAACTCCATCTTCCCATATATGCCACTCACCCTGCAACTCCATGTTCCCACATATGCCACTCACCCTGCAGCTCCATCTTCCCTCATATGCCACTCACCCTGCAACTCCATCTTCCCTCATATGCCACTCACCCTGCAACTCCATCTTCCCACATATGCCACTCACCCTGCAACTCCATCTTCCCTCATATGCCACTCACCCTGCAGCTCCATCTTCCCTCATATGCCACTCACCCTGCAGCTCCATCTTCCCTCATATGCCACTCACCCTGCAGCTCCATCTTCCCTCATATGCCACTTACCCTGCAACTCCATCTTCCCTCATATGCCATTCACCCTGCAGCTCCATCTTCCCTCATATGCCACTCACCCTGCAGCTCCATCTTCCCTCATATGCCACTCACCCTGCAGCTCCATCTTCCCTCATATGCCACTCACCCTGCAGCTCCATCTTCCCTCATATGCCACTCGCCCTGTAACTCCATCTTCCCTCATATGCCACTTACCCTGCAACTCCATCTTCCCTCATATGCACTCACCCTGCAACTCCATCTTCCCTCATATGCCACTCACCCTGCAACTCCATGTTCCCACATATGCCACTCACCCTGCAACTCCATCTTCCCACATATGCCACTCACCCTGCAACTCCATGTTCCCACATATGCCACTCACCCTGCAGCTCCATCTTCCCTCATATGCCACTCACCCTGCAGCTCCATCTTCCCTCATATGCCACTCACCCTGCAGCTCCATCTTCCCACATATGCCACTCACCCTGCAACTCCATCTTCCCTCATATGCCACTCACCCTGCAACTCCATCTTCCCACATATGCCACTCACCCTGCAACTCCATCTTCCCACATATGCCACTCACCCTGCAACTCCATCTTCCCACATATGCCACTCACCCTGCAACTCCATCTTTCCTCATATGCCACTCACCCTGCAACTCCATCTTCCCTCATATGCCACTCACCCTGCAACTCCATCTTCCCTCATATGCCACTCACCCTGTAACTCCATCTTCCCTCATATGCCACTCACCCTGCAGCTCCATCTTCCCTCATATGCCACTCACCCTGCAGTTCCATCTTCCCTCATATGCCACTCACCCTGCAGATCCATCTTCCCACATATGCCACTCACCCTGCAACTCCATCTTCCCACATATGCCACTCACCCTGCAGCTCCATCTTCCAACATATGCCACTCACCCTGCAACTCCATCTTCCCTCATATGCCACTCACCCTGCAACTCCATCTTCCCTCATATGCCACTCACCCTGCAGCTCCATCTTCCCTCATATGCCACTCACCCTGCAGCTCCATCTTCCCTCATATGCCACTCACCCTGCAGCTCCATCTTCCCACATATGCCACTCACCCTGCAGCTCCATCTTCCCTCATATGCCACTCACCCTGCAGCTCCATCTTCCCTCATATGCCACTCACCCTGCAGCTCCATCTTCCCTCATATGCCACTCACCCTGCAGCTCCATCTTCCCTCATATGCCACTCACCCTGCAGCTCCATCTTCCCTCATATGCCACTCACCCTGCAGCTCCATCTTCCCACATATGCCACTCACCCTGCAGCTCCATCTTCCCACATATGCCACTCACCCTGCAGCTCCATCTTCCCTCATATGCCACTCACCCTGCAGCTCCATCTTCCCACATATGCCACTCACCCTGCAGCTCCATCTTCCCTCATATGCCACTCACCCTGCAGATCCATCTTCCCACATATGCCACTCACCCTGCAGCTCCATCTTCCAACATATGCCACTCACCCTGCAACTCCATCTTCCCTCATATGCCACTCACCCTGCAGCTCCATCTTCCCTCATATGCCACTCACCCTGCAGCTCCATCTTCCCTCATATGCCACTCACCCTGCAGCTCCATCTTCCCACATATGCCACTCACCCTGCAGCTCCATCTTCCCTCATATGCCACTCACCCTGCAGCTCCATCTTCCCTCATATGCCACTCACCCTGCAACTCCATCTTCCCTCATATGCCACTCACCCTGCAGCTCCATCTTCCCTCATATGCCACTCACCCTGCAGCTCCATCTTCCCACATATGCCACTCACCCTGCAACTCCATCTTCCCTCATATGCCACTCACCCTGCAACTCCATCTTCCCTCATATGCCACTCACCCTGCAACTCCATCTTCCCTCATATGCCACTCACCCTGCAACTCCATCTTCCCTCATATGCCACTCACCCTGCAGCTCCATCTTCCCTCATATGCCACTCACCCGGCAGTTCCATCTTCCCTCATATGCCACTCACCCTGCAGCTCCATCTTCCCACATATGCCACTCACCCTGCAACTCCATCTTCCCACATATGCCACTCACCCTGCAACTCCATCTTCCCACATATGCCACTCACCCTGCAACTCCATCTTTCCTCATATGCCACTCACCCTGCAACTCCATCTTCCCTCATATGCCACTCACCCTGCAGCTCCATCTTCCCTCATATGCCACTCACCCTGCAGCTCCATCTTCCCTCATATGCCACTCACCCTGCAGCTCCATCTTCCCTCATATGCCACTCACCCTGCAGATACATCTTCCCACATATGCCACTCACCCTGCAACTCCATCTTCCCACATATGCCACTCACCCTGCAGCTCCATCTTCCAACATATGCCACTCACCCTGCAACTCCATCTTCCCTCATATGCCACTCACCCTGCAACTCCATCTTCCCTCATATGCCACTCACCCTGCAGCTCCATCTTCCCTCATATGCCACTCACCCTGCAGCTCCATCTTCCCTCATATGCCACTCACCCTGCAACTCCATCTTCCCTCATATGCCACTCACCCTGCAACTCCATCTTCCCTCATATGCCACTCACCCTGCAGCTCCATCTTCCCTCATATGCCACTCACCCTGCAGCTCCATCTTCCCTCATATGCCACTCACCCTGCAGCTCCATCTTCCCACATATGCCACTCACCCTGCAACTCCATCTTCCCTCATATGCCACTCACCCTGCAGCTCCATCTTCCCACATATGCCACTCACCCTGCAGCTCCATCTTCCCACATATGCCACTCACCCTGCAACTCCATCTTCCCTCATATGCCACTCACCCTGCAACTCCATCTTCCCTCATATGCCACTCACCCTGCAACTCCATCTTCCCTCATATGCCACTCACCCTGCAACTCCATCTTTCCTCATATGCCACTCACCCTGCAACTCCATCTTCCCTCATATGCCACTCACCCTGCAGCTCCATCTTCCCTCATATGCCACTCACCCTGCAGCTCCATCTTCCCTCATATGCCACTCACCCTGCAGCTCCATCTTCCCTCATATGCCACTCACCCTGCAGATACATCTTCCCACATATGCCACTCACCCTGCAACTCCATCTTCCCACATATGCCACTCACCCTGCAGCTCCATCTTCCCTCATATGCCACTCACCCTGCAGCTCCATCTTCCCTCATATGCCACTCACCCTGCAGCTCCATCTTCCCTCATATGCCACTCACCCTGCAGATACATCTTCCCACATATGCCACTCACCCTGCAACTCCATCTTCCCACATATGCCACTCACCCTGCAGCTCCATCTTCCAACATATGCCACTCACCCTGCAACTCCATCTTCCCTCATATGCCACTCACCCTGCAACTCCATCTTCCCTCATATGCCACTCACCCTGCAGCTCCATCTTCCCTCATATGCCACTCACCCTGCAGCTCCATCTTCCCTCATATGCCACTCACCCTGCAACTCCATCTTCCCTCATATGCCACTCACCCTGCAACTCCATCTTCCCTCATATGCCACTCACCCTGCAGCTCCATCTTCCCTCATATGCCACTCACCCTGCAGCTCCATCTTCCCTCATATGCCACTCACCCTGCAGCTCCATCTTCCCACATATGCCACTCACCCTGCAACTCCATCTTCCCTCATATGCCACTCACCCTGCAACTCCATCTTCCCTCATATGCCACTCACCCTGCAACTCCATCTTCCCTCATATGTGCTTCACACATAGCGAGATCGCTGCTGAGTCACAGTTTTTGTGACGCACCAGTGACCTCATTAGCGATCTGGCCCCTGCTGTGAGATCGCTGCTCGTTACACACAGCCCTGGTTTATTTTTTAGTTGTTGCTCTCCCGCTGTGAAGCACACATCTCTGTGTGTGACAGCGAGAGAGCAACAATCTGAACGTGCAGGGAGCCGGCGTCTGGCAGCCTGCGGCAAGCTGTAACCAAGGTAAACATCGGGTAACCAAGGGAAGCCCTTTCCTTTGTTACCCGATATTTACCTTCGTTACCAGCGTCCACCGCTCTCACGCTGCCAGTGCCGGCTCCCTGCACACGTAGCCGGAGTTACACATCAGGTAAATAAGCAAATGTTTGCTTATTAACCCGATGTGTACTGTGGCTAGCAGTGCAGGGAGCCAGCGCTAAGCGGTGTGCGCTGGTAACCAACGTAAATATCGGGTAACCAAGACCTTGGTTATCCGATATTTACCTTAGTTACCAAGTGCAGCGTCGCTTCCACGCGTCGCTGGGAGCTGGTCGCTGGTGAGATCTGCCTGTTTGACAGCTCACCAGCGACCATGTAGCGACGCACCAGCGATCCTGCCCAGGTCAGATCGCTGGTGCGTCGCTAAAGTGTGACGGTACCCTTAGATGACATCTGAGTGCAGTGCGATATATGCACAGGCTGACAATGGGGGAGATGGGGAGATTAGTCCCTCCTCCACACAGCTGTGATCCGATCACAGTTGCATGACACTCGGCTAATTCTGGCAGCACAGCAGGAGGTGGGGGTCATTAGCACATCCATTGCACTAAGATCGTGTGAATCCAGCCTAAAGGTCCAGTCACACTAAGCAACTTACCAGCGATCCCAACAACGATAGGGATCGCTGGTAAGTTGCTAGGAGGTTGCTGGTGAGATGTCACACTGCGACGCTCCAGCGATCCCACCAGCAACCTGACCTAGCAGGGATCGCTGGAGCGTCGCTACACGAGTTGCTGGTGAGCTCACCAGTGACCAGCCCCCAGCGCCGCGTGGAAGATGCTGCGCTTGGTAACTAAGGTAAATATCGGGTAACCAACCCGATATTTACCTTGGTTACCAGCGCACGGAGCTACACGTGCAGAGAGCAGGGAGCAGCGCACACTGAGCGCTGGCTCCCTGCTCTCCTAGTTACAGCACACATCGGGTTGATTACCCGATGTGTGCTGCAGCTACATGAGCAGGGAGCAGCGCACACTGCTTAGCGCTGGCTCCCTGCTCTCCTAGTTACAGCACACATCGGGTTAATTACCCGATGTGTGCTGCAGCTACATGAGCAGGGAGCAGCGCACACTGCTTAGCGCTGGCTCCCTGCTCTCCTAGCTACAGCACACATCGGGTTAATTACCCGATGTGTGCTGCAGCTACATGTGCACAGAGCAGGAGCCGGCACTGACAGTGAGAGCGGCTGAGGCTGGTAACAAAGGTAAATATCGGGTAACCAAGGACAGGGCTTCTTGGTTACCCGATGTTTACTGTGGTTACCAGTGTCCGCAGAAGCCGGCTCCCTGCTGCCTGCACATTTAGTTGTTGCTGTCTCGCTGTCACACACAGCGATCTGTGCTTCACAGCAGGACAGCAACAACTAAAAAATGGCCCAGGACATTCAGCAACAACCAACGACCTCACAGCAGGGGCCAGGTTGTTGCTGGATGTCACACACAGCAACATCGCTAGCAACGTCACAAAAGTTGTTCGTTAGCAGCGATGTTGCTAGCGATGTTGCTTAGTGTGACGGGGCCTTAAGGGTAGAGTCCGTTTTACGTTACCTGGTGATCCAATTTGGGGGGGACCCCATGTTTTGAGTTTTAAATTATTTAATTTAAAATAATGTGTGGTGCCCTCTGTGTTGGATTTTCAGCCAATGTAAAGCTGCCCTGCAGCTGTCTGTTTCACCTTAGCTGGCTAAAAAAAAATAAGGGGGACCCCACTTTTTTTTTTATGGATTTTGTGTCTAGATACAAGGCTAAACACCCTTTAGTGCCGCATGAAAGGCAATAGAGAGTGCAACCTTTCAATATTCAGGGGGTGGGATATTCAATTTCTATCTTTCTACCTATCTAGCTTTTGACTGTATGTAAAACTCCATGTTATAAACGCAGGACTGTGTGCGGTCCATGTGCCGCTTGTATTTTTTCACACCCATTGATTTGTATTGCCAAGATACGGAACCACTCGCAGAATGCTGTAATTTGCCCTGCACGCTGAAGTTTGCACGGGAAAAACTAGCAGATGTGCTCTGACCTATTGTTTAACATAAGTGCAATGCAAATTTTTGCATTGCACTCAAATTTTATACGGAGATGTGATTAAAACCACAAGGAGATTTTTACAGACATTGTCAACTGTGATGGCGGCCTCAAGATCCGTGGAAACTAGATTCTGGAGCTTTGCTAACTTCTCTGATGTCTGTGATCAGCGTAGGGAGACACCAGCATTTCCCCACACACTTAGGGAGACTACCAAGAATTAATCTCTGCAGGGCTGCTTGTTAGTCTCTTTGATCACATGTTGTGGGGGAACCAGTGACTTTCGCTCCCCCCTATATATTCTGGCTGGACTATTTAATTAATGCCATCTATAGTTTACCATTATTGGTGTGGTGTTGTGATGTGAACCAGACTTACTAGTGGTTGTTGTGCATTATGGCTGTGAGCGGTTATGGTGTTAACCATTGTTGTCTTTTTGTTGCTGCCTTCCTGCTCTTGCTTTACTCCTTAGTCTCTTATTGTTTGTTCCTGTGAGTTTGCAGTGTGTCTGAGTTTTGATTTTACCCTGTCTGTGTTACCATCACACCCCTGCCCTTTCCTTCCCAAGGTTTGGTACAGCAGCAAGCCGAGTCTGCAATACCAGTGCAATCTATCTTTGTCTCTGGATTATCAGAGCCCAAACTACCTGTCCCAGAGAAATTTTCAGGGGCACGCAGCAGGTTTACTACCTTTGGAGAGGCATGTATGTTGTATTTCCATTTACATCACCAATTCTCTGGTGGTGAGGAACAGTGGGTTGGACTCCGTGTCTCTCATTTATGTGGGTACCCCCCAAGCGTGGGCCTTTTCTTTGCCCTCTGATTCTCCTGTAGTTTTGGCTGTGGATGGGTTTTTCTCAGCACTTGGGCTCATCTACCATGATCCAGATAAACTCAGCTAAAGATGTTCTAAGATCCGTTCACTACAGCAGGGTAATGGCCTACAGAGGATTATTGCACTGAATTCCGGACACACAGTGGAACGGCTCTGTGATAAAAAGCCAGTTTTTCCAGGTGTTGTCCGAGAGGGTAAAGGAGACTTCTTTATATATGAGACCCCTCTTTTATAGTGTGCTGAGTCCTTGGTAAAACATATTGATCGCTGCTTTTGGCAGCGGACCCATAAATATAAATCATCTGAGGAGAGTGTATAATCTTCAGAGGCCTTGCCTGAGCCCATGCAGCTCGGAGGGACGTCCCGTGGGGGGAGAACCTCCACTCCACTAAAAAGGTGCGGTGGTTTTTTTTGTTTTTTTTTTTTTGTTCTGCGGCAAAAGGGACACTTTCTGTGCCTGTTCCTTGGTGCCCAGGTGGAAAAAAGGCAGTCGGGAAAACTTCGAGACCCAGGTCGTTTGGGGTCTACCAACCTGGGTCTGTGTATGTCCTCCACAATGATGTCTCAACGATATAAATAATAGTATATCCTCCACAATGATGTCTCAATGTTTATTACCCTCCAAGGTTATAGTTGGGGAGCCATGAAACTCCTATTACTGTTTTTTTTTTTCAGACAGTGGGTCAGGGGAAAACATCATGATCGATGAACAGTTTGCTCGTTCCACAGGGTAAGAATTGAAAGTATGAAATCCAGTTTAGATAGTTGCCATTGATTCTTCACCTCTTACTCAGAGATTTTTTGAGTGTGTACAGGGGCTGAAACTCCTTATAGGGGTACTGCCTTCTGAGTGGATTTCATGTTATGTTCTCAAGGAACTTCCTGCACAAATGGTTTTGGGGTTTCCCTGGTTAGTCTAACAAAACCCCAACATAGATTGACAAACTCAGGAGACAATGAAATGTAGTACATATGGTAAAGACCATTGTTCTGAAAGTGCACAACTCGGGTATCGAGTATAATGGAAGTCAATGCTTGGGCAGTTTGTCTCTTTGCTCACATACAGCCAGCCGTAAAGAGAGCATTTCCATGGGAGGGAGGGGTTTTTTTTCTGACATACTACAACCGAAAACGTTGCGTGAATGGCTCTCCCTTGGGTGCTTGCACACATTATTCAGTGAAGCAAGCCTGTGCATTGTGGTCATCGTTTCACGGATGAAACTTCGGAGCACCTGCTATACTCGGCGAAGCTCCAAGAGTACCTGAGCACCCCGATGCTTGATTAACGAGCAGTGCTGAACATGCTTGCTCACCACTAATAATACCAATAATAATACCTTGATTTAAAAAAACCCTTCTATTTTTAACAATCTCTTATGGCTTTTGTGCAAAACGCGTCTGAAATTATGTACAAGCAAGATGAATAAGCAAAAATGTGTACACACACACACACATATATATATCTGTATCTATACAGCTGAAACCAGAATAATGAGAGAGAGAATTTGTTAAGCAAAAGACCTTATGAAGATGCTGGCGGAAGCTGGTAAGATTGTGTCATCATCCACATTGAAACGAGTAAAGTATCAACATGGACTGAAAGGCATCTCTGCCAGGATAAAGCCATTACTCCAAAAGAAACAGAAATAAGCCAGATTAATGTTTGCAAATGCACACAGGAACAAAGACCTTAATATTTGGAGACATGTCCTGTGGTCTGATGAAAATAAAATTGAGCTGTTGGGCCATAATGACCATTATGTTTGAAGAAAAAAGGGAGAAGCTTTGAAACCTAAGAACACCATCCCAACTGTGAACCATGGGGGTGGCAGCATCATGTTGTGGGATTGTTTTGCTGCAGAAGGGATTGGTGCACTTCACAAGATAGATGGCATCATGTGTGGCAATACTGAAGCAACATCTTAAGACATCAGCCAGGAACTTGGGCAGAAATGGGTCTTCCAAATGGACAATGACCCGAAGCATACTGCCAAACTGGTTATAAACTGGCTTAAGGATAACAAAGTCAATGTTTTGGAGCGGCCATCACAAAACCCTTATCTCAATCCTATTGAAAATGTATGGGTAAAGCTGAAAAGGCAAGGCGACCTACAAATATGAGGGGGGATTTTTCCAGCTCACCTGTTCTCCAACTCCTAGTAATCCTCCAAAGTGCACGAGCCTGCCGGTCAGTCCTAGCCGGTGTAACAGGCGAAAGTTAGTTTCACCTGTATGCAGATTATACCTTTGTGTGATGTATTTCCAGGAATGACTATTTTAAGGAAATATCAATAAAGAAATTTTTTTTTATATTTTATTGGATTTGTGCTGAGCCGACTCTTTCATCACTTTTTTTGACCTACAAATATGACTCAGTTACACAAGTTCTGTTTGGAGGATTGGGCCCAAATTCCTACCAACTATAGTGAGAAGCTGGTGGAAAGATATCCAAAACGTTTGATCGAAGTGATACAGTGTAAGGGCAATGGTACCAAATACTAATGAAATGCATGTAAACATTTGACTTTGCAGAAACTAATAAAAATGCCTTAAAACATTCACACACACACATATATATATATATATATATATATATATATATATATATATATATATATATATATATTGCAGAAACTAATAAAAATGCCTTAAAACATTCACACACACATATATATATATATATATATATATATATATATATATGTATATATATGTCATATGAAAAAGTTTGGGCACCCCTATTAATGTTAACCTTTTTACTTTATAACAATTTGGGTTTTTGCATCAGCTATTTCAGTTTCATATACCTAATAAATGATGGACTCAGTAATATTTCTGGATTGAAATGAGGTTTATTGTACTAACAGAAAATTTGCAATCTGCATTTAAACTAAATTTGACAGGTGCATAAGTATGGGCACCTCAACATAAAAGTGACATTAATATTTTGTAGATCCTCCTTTTGCGGAAATCACAGCCTCTAGTCTCTTTCTGTAGCTTTTAATGAGTTCCTGGATCCTGGATGAAGGTATTTTTGACCATTCCAGTTCAGTTAAGTTTGATGGTCGCCGAGCATGGACAGCCCGCTTCAAATCATCCCACAGATGTTCAATGATGTTCAGGTCTGGGGACTGGGATGGCCATTCCAGAACATTGTAATTGTTCCTCTGCATGAATGCCTGAGTAGATTTGGAGCGGTGTTTTGGATCATTGTCTTGCTGAAATATCCATCCCCTGCGTAACTTCAACTTCATCACTGATTCTTGCACATTATTGTCAAGAATCTGCTGATACTGAGTTGAATCCATGCGACCCTCAACTTTAACAAGATTCCCGATGCTGGCATTGGCCACACAGCCCCAAAGCATGATGGAACCTCCACTAAATTTTACTGTGGGTAGCAAGTGCTTTTCTTGGCCTGCCACTTCTGGGCTTAACAAGAACTGTACCTGTGTTCTTCCATTTCCTTACTATGTTCCTCACAGTGGAAACTGACAGTTTAAATCTCTGTGACAACTTTTTGTATCCTTCCCCTGAACAACTATGTTGAATAATCTTTGTTTTCAGATCATTTGAGAGTTGTTTTGAGGAGGCCATGATGCCACTCTTCATAGGAGATTCAAATAGGAGAACTACTTGCAAGTGGCCACCTTAAATACCTTTTCTCATGATTGGATACACCTGCCTATGAAGCTCAAAGCTCAATGAGGTTACAAAACCAATTTAGTGCTTCAGTAAGTCAGTAAAAAGTAGTTAGAAGTGTTCAAAACAAGAAATTGATAAGGGTGCCCATACTTATGCACCTGTCAAATTTAGTTTAAATACATTTTCTGTTAGTACAATAAACCTCATTTCAATTCAGAAATATTACTGAGTCCATCATTTATTAGATATATGAAACTGAAAGAGCTGTTGCAAAAACCCAAATTGTTATAAAGAAAAAAGGTTAACATTAATAGGGGTGCCCAAACTTTTTCATATGACTGTAATAGATATCTATCTATCTACACTGTACCTCATTTATTCCATGGCGCTTTACAAGTGAAAGAGGGTATACGTACAACAATCATTAACAGTACAAAACAGACTGGTATAGGAGGAGAGAGGATCCTGCCCACAAGGGCTCACAGTCTACAGGGAATGGGTGATGGTACAATAGGCGAGGACAGAGCTGCTTGCACAGTGGTGTACTGGACTGAGGGTTATTGTAGGCTTGTTGGAAGAGATAGTTTTGAGGTTCCTCTTGAAGCTTTCCACGGTAGGGGAGAGTCTGATATGCTGAGGTAGAGCGTTCCAGAGTATGGGGGAGGCACGGGAGAAATCTTGTACGCGATTGCGGGAAGAGGAGATAAGAGAGGACTAGAGAAGGAGATCTTGTGAGGATCTGAGGTTGCGTGCAGGTAGGTACCGGGAGACTAGGTCACAGATGTAAGGAGGAGACAGGTTGTGGATGGCTTTGTATCTCATGGTTAATGTTTTGAACTGGAATCTTTGGGCGATGGGAAGCCAGTGAAGGGATTGACAGTGGCGAGGCTGGGGAATAGCGAGGGGAGAGGTGGATTAAGCGGGCCGCAGAGTTTAGGATAGATTGGAGGGATGCGAGAGTGTTGGAAGGGAGGCCAGAGAGCAGGAGGTTGCAGTAGTCGAGGCGGGAGATGATGAGGGCATGCACTAATGTTTTTGCTGATTCTTGGTTAAGGAAAGCACGGATCCGGGAGATATTTTTGAGTTGTAGTGTGCATGAGGTGAAGAGGGCTTGGATGTGTGGCTTGAAGGACAGAGCAGAGTCGAGGGTTACTCCAAGGCAACGAGCTTGTGAGACTGGGCAGAGTGAGCAACCATCAAGTTTGATGGAAAGGCTTCTTGGAGGAGATGAGTGAGGAGGAGGAAAGACAATCAACTCTGTTTTGTCCATGTTAAGCTTTAGGAATCGCGCAGAGAAGAAAGATGAAATAGCAGACAGACATTGTGGAATTTTGGTTAGTAGAGAGGTCAGGTCAGGTCTAGAGAGGTAGATCTTTGTGTCATCAGCATAGAGATGATACTGACAGCCGTGGGACTCTATGAGCTGTCCTAGGCCGAAGGTGTAGATGGAGAACAGCAGAGGTCCAAAAACTGAGCCTTGGGGGATACCGACAGAGGGCGAGATGAGGAAGTGGTGTAAGAATGGGAGACGCTGAAAGTTCCATCGGTATGAGGAGATCCAAGATAGGGCCAAGTCTGGGATGCCCAGAGATGAGAGAATCTGTAGTAGGAGGGAATGGTCTACTGTGTCGAAGGCAGAGAACAGGTCCAGGAGGAGGAGGATAGAGTAGTGTTGCTTGGCTTTGGCGGTTAGTAGATAATTGGTGACTTTGGTTAAGGCAGTTTCAGTAGAGTGATGTGGTCGGAAGCCAGATTGTAGCTGGTCAAAGAGGGAGCAGTAGGAGAGGTATGAGAACAATTCAAGATGGACATGCTGTTCCAGTAGTTTTGAGGCATAGGGGAGAAGGGATATGGGGCAATAGCTTGACACAGAGGATGGGTCAAGGGAGGGCTTTTTGAGGATGGGTGTAATGGAGGCATGTTTAAAGCATGAGGGAAATACACCACTTGTTAGTGATAGATTGAAGAGATGGGTTAGGGCTGGGATGAGGACTGCAGTGATGTTGGGGATTAGGTGCAATGGGAGCGGGTCCAGTTCACAGGTGGTTAGATGTGATCTTGAGAGTAGAGTGAAAAGATTGTTTTCTGTGATGGTGGAGAAGCTGGATTTGGAGGAAGAGGGCTGAGTAGCTATGATGAGGGGCTGTGGTGATTGTGGGCCTAAGCTTGCTCTGATGTTGTCAATCTTCTGCTTGAAGAAAGAGGCAAAGTCTTCAGCTGAGATGAGAGGAGAGGGAGGTGGTGCTGGAGGACGGAGGAGAGAATTGAAAGTGTTGAATAGCTGTTTAGGGTTGTGAGAGAGAGAGAGAGAGGATATGAGGGATGAGAAGTAGGTTTGTTTTGCAGCAGTGAGTGTGGACTTGAAGGTGGCGAGGGACTCTTTATATGCAATGAAGTGCTCAGTGGAAAGAGACTTCTTCCATCTGCGCTCAGCAATTCTGGAAGCCCGTCTCAGTTCTTTAGTCTGACTCGTGTGCCAGGGTTGCCTGTTGATTGTGCGGGTTTTGGTGTGTGTGAGGGGGGCAGCTGATTTGAGAGCTGCAGAGATTGTAGTGTTGTATAAAGTTGAAGCAGCATCTGCATCGTGTAAAAATGCAATATCTGTGAGAGGGAGAAGGGACTGAGTGCGTGTAAATCAAGGTGTTTGATATTTCTGCGAGGGTGTAAAAGTTTGTGGAGGGGGGGTTGCGTACTTGGAGAAGAGAGGGAAGAGAATGTGAGAAGGTTGTGGTCAGACAGGGAGAGAGGTGAGTTAGAGAGGTTAGATAGGGAAGAGAGGCGAGAGAAGGTGAGGTCCAGCATGTGGCCACCTTTGTGAATAGCTGCAGAAGACCATTGGGTGAGGCCGAAGGAGGAAGTGAGTGTTAGACGTTTGGAGACAGATGAGTGGGCAGTGTCAATGGGGATGTTGAAAGCACCCATGATGATGATGATGGGGAAGTCGGTGGAAAGGAAGTGTAGTAGCCAGGTGGTGAAATGATCAAAAAAGGCAGTGGCTGGCCCTGGAGGGCAGTAAATAACAGCCAGTTGAAGGTTGGAGGGGGCGTAGATGCGTACGGAGTGCGCCTCAAAAGAAGGGAGAGTAACAGAGGGTGGTAGTGGAATTGGTGTAAAGGAGCATTGGTCGGACAGGAGCAAACCAACTCCTCCACCATGCTTGTTACTGGAGCGGGGGGGGTGAGAGAGTTGGAGACCGCCATAAGAAAGTGCAGAAGGAGAGGCTGTGTCAGAGGGGGTGAGCAAGGTTTCTGTGATGGCGAGGAAGGAAAGTTTATTAGTGATGAAAAGATCATGAATTTTGGAAAGTTTGTTGCAGACAGAGCGAGCATTCCATAGAGCTCCTGTTAGTGGGACTGGGGGAGCGGGGGCTGGGTGGATGGGTATAAGGTTAGAGAGGTTGCGGAAATTTGTGATAGGTTGTGGATGAGGATTTGAAGTGACAATAGGTATGTGGTGAGGAGGACCAGTTTTAGAAGACATATCTCCAGCAGTGAGGAGAAGCAGTGAGAGTGTGAGTAGGTGGGAGCAGGAGAGGCCATGAGATGGTCGTGTGTGTCTGGAGACACTTGGTGAAATGTGGAGGAAAATATCTGAGGTAAAGGTGAGATGGGTGGGGAAGATGGAGGGAGAGATGAAAAGTTCATTACTGGGTTTAGGGATCAGAAGGGGTAGTAGAAAGTGAAGTATTATAGGGGTGAAAGCGAAGATAAACACAAACATTGTTTACAGTGACTATGTATCCAGTTACCTTCCGGTAATTTCTGGCCCAATTCTGGCCTACTTCAATGCATCATACTTATATGGTGCATACTTATCTTGGTGCAGACGAAAAGTCTTTGTGCAGACTTTTAGTTGCCCCAATATTAACAACACATATCTCACAAAAAGAGCCATTAATTGTGAGCACCAGGCCTACCAAGATAAGGCAGGGAGGGTGCCAGCACTACTCATAGTAATAATAATACACTGGAGGACGAGAGTAAAGTGCAATTATAAATAATTTTTATTGAATACACAACAAGAAAAATAGTTAAAAGTGGTACACTACCAGAAATCTTAGGGATGCGTACACATAGGACCCAGTGAAATTCATAATAGCCCACCCAATTATGTCCGAAACACTGAATATAGTAGTCTATATTAAATCAGGGCTAGCAGGTAAAGGGGTCTAATATGGACGATGTGAATAATTCTATAGGGACTGCATTAAAAGTATAGTACAAAAATCAAACCATGATTCCCCACCATGTATTGGTAGGAAATTATGGTGATTATGCTGAAGGCACCATAGAGAAATAAATGTTAGTACCAATCCAATACGGATAGCACCAGATAATGGTACATCCAGAAAGTGCAGGGTAAAAGGATAAACTCTCTTACCTAAAGTGCTTAAGTGCAATGCCGGTGCAGCAAAAATCTCAATGAGGCCAGCAAAGTGACGCAGTCCCAAGTAGAATGGAAAGGTATCCCTATAGATTGCCAAAGGTCTCCATCCGACGCGCGTTTTGCGAGGATTCTATAGCTTTATCAAGGTGGGGAACCAAAGTAGTGAGCCCAAGACCTGCATGCCTCTTATATACCCCTCCTAAAATGAAATTTACAGGTGTGTGGCTGGGAGAGACGTAAAACCGGAAGTGATCTATGCTGTGTTACCACAGAGCGTTGCTAGCAACATACTTCAAAAAAGTCAGAATATAATTCCATATTAACCACATTTATCAAAGATAACTGTACAACGCTCGCAATTCGGCCGCCAAGTTTTTACATACCCCATGTAATGTGCTGGGTAGACAGGGTTAATATCAAAACCATTATTATATACATATAATAATAATTTTATTCATTTATATAGCGCTATTAATTCCACAGCGCTTTACATACATTGGCAACACTGTCCCCATTGGGGCTCACAATCTAGAGTCCCTGTCTGTATGTCTTTGGAGTGTGGGGGGAAACCGGAGTACCCGGAGGAAACCCACGCAAACACGGGGAGAACATACAAACTCCTTGCAGATGTTGTCCTTAGTGGGACTAGAACCCAGTACCCCAGCGCTGCAAGACTAGTGCTAACCACTGAGCCACCGTGCCGCCCCATATACAAGTGCAATCAACTGTGAAGGGGTGGGGTGCAACAAGAACCTCTTGATCACTCAATCAAAGAAACCAGATGCAGCATCACATAATATTATATATATATATATATATATATATATATATATATATATATATATACCGTATATATATACACACACACAGTGCCTTGCAAACGTATTCGGCCCCTTTGAATTTTTCAACCTTTTCCCACATTTTAGGCTTCAAACCTAAAGATAAAAAATTTAAATTTATGGTGAAGAATCCACAACAAGTGGGACATAATTGTGAAGTTGAACAAAATGTATTGCTTATTTTAAACTTTTATAAAAAAATAATAAACTGAAAAGTGGGGCGTGCAATATTATTCGGCCTCTTTAAGTTAATACTTTATAGCGCCACCTTTTGCTGCGATTACAGCTGCAAGTCACTTGGGGTATGTCTTTATCAGTTTTGCACATCGAGAGACTGAAAGTCTTGCCCATTCTTCCTTTGCAAACAGCTCGAGCTGAGTGAGGTTGGATGGAGGGCGTTTATGAACAGCAGTTTTCAGCTCTTTCCACAGATTCTCAATTGGATTCAGGTCCGGACTTTGACTTGGCCATTCTAACACCTGGATACGTTTATTTGTGAACCATTCCATTGTAGATTTTGCTTTATGTGTTGGATCATTGTCTTGTTGAAAGACAAATCTCCATCCCAATCTCAGGTCTTTTGCAGACTCCAACAGGTTTTCTTCAAGAATGGTCCTGTATTTGGCTCCATCCATTTTCCCATCAATTTTAACCATCTTCCCTGATCCTGCTGAAGAAAAACAGGCTCAAACCATGATGCTGCCACCACCATGTTTGACAGTGGGGATGGTGTGTTCAGGTGATGAGCTGTGTTGCTTTTATGTCAAACATATCGTTTGGCATTGTGCCCAAAAAGTTCAATTTTGGTTTCATCTGACCAGAGCACCTTCTTTCACATGTTTGGTGTGTCTCTCAGGTGGATTGTGGCAAATTTTAAACTACACTTTTTATGGATATCTTTGAGAAATGGCTTTCTTCTTGCCACTCTTCCATAAAGGCCAGATTTGTGCAGTGTACGACTGATTTTTGTCCTATGGACAGACTCTCCCACCTCAGCTGTAGATCTCTGCAGCTCATCCAAAATGATCATGGGACTCTTGGCTGCATTTCTGATCAGTCTTCTCCTTGTTTGAGATGAAATTTTTGAGGGACGGCCAGGTCTTGGTAGATTTGCAGTGGTATGATACTCCTTCCATTTCAATATGATCGCTTTCACAGTGCTTCTTGGGCTGTTTAAAGTTTTGGAAATCTTTTTGTAACCAAATCTGGCTTTAAACCTCTCCACAACAGTATCACGGACCTGTCTGTTGTGTTCCTTGGTCTTCATGATGCTCTCTGTGCTTTAAACAGAACACTGAGACTATCACAGAGCAGGTGCATTTATATGGAGACTTTATTACACACAGGTGGATTATATTTATCATCATCAGTCATTTAGGACAACATTGGATCCTTCAGAGATCCTCAATGAACTTCTGGAGTGAGTTTCCTGCACTGAAAGTAATACAGGGGACAAATAATATTGCACGCCCCAATTTTCAATTGATTCCTTTTTTTTACAAAAGTTTAAAATAAGCAATACATTTCGTTCAACTTCACAATTGTGTCCCACTTGTTGATTCTTCACCATAGCATTCACATTTTTATCTTTATGTTTGAAGCCTGAAATGTGGGAAAAGGTTGAAAAATGCAAGGGAGCCGAATACTTTCGCAAGGTGTATGTGTGTATGTATATATACCATGTTTTTCCAAAAATAAGACACTGTCTTATACTTTTTATGCCCCCCCAAAAAAGCACTAGGGCTTATTTTTGGAGGAGGTCTTATTCTTGGAAAAACACGGTTAGAGGGTAAGTTTACCCCCCAAAAAAGCAGACGCCCCACTTCCCAGGAGACTCATACTTACCAGACCCGGACATCTGCGTGGCTCCCAGGTGATCCCTGTGATCTCCGGTGGGTGCTGCACGCCATTGTCCCCTGCTTCTGGCTTACACACTCACACATAGCAGATCACTGACACACTCACACAGCAGATCGCAGATCACACACACACATACACACACTCATTCAGCACATCCATTGTTACAGAATGCATCCGGCCGCAGGGAATGATGGGAGGAAGTCAAGAGTCCGCAGGTCCTGTAAGCTAGCATTGTGGCAGGTCCTTGTGCTCCACTGCACAGCATCTCAGGATTCTGCCGGCAAGAAGAAATTGGTGTTGATGGATGTGGTATGTGTGTGACTTGATTTGTGTGTGATTCGATATTTGTGTGTGTGATCTGATGTTTGTGTCTGTGATCTGAATGTGTGTGTGAGATCAGATGTGTGTGGGGGGTGCGATCACTGCAGGTCCTCTGCTCGGCGTCTGGGGAGTATGATTACGGGGTGCCCGCTGTATATAATGAAGTGTCCTGCAGTATCTGTATCTTTTTTAGCTGCATGGACACTTCATTATTGAACCGCGACTAGGGCTTATTTTCAGGGGAGGGATTATATTTAAGCCTTGCTCCGAAAATGCTGAAAATCCCCGCTAGGGCTTATTTTTGGGGGAAGTCTTATTTTTGGAAAAACAGGGTATATGTATATGTATATTCTCTGTTAAGCATCCAGCAGTAGTCTTCCATCAAGTTCATATTCCATCTACCTTAGTATCATCAGTCCATCTCCTTGATAGATATTCTGAAAAAATTATAAGTATATTCTTCAGGATGGACTTTAAATTTTGGATCTTTGTAGTTACCTAGAAATTTCTTCACACCTTCTTTATAACAATTCCAAACCCTTTTCTAAACAGCTTTTGTTTTTGTTTCACAAACGTCGTCCTTCATGTGTTTCCAAATATCCAAACCCACAAAGATGCCTTGCTTCACTTTTGCTTTGGATAGTCTCAGAATCTTGGTACACAAATACTTAAAAGTCTCTCCTTTTGGAATCCCTTTCACAAACACCTTGATAAGTCCAATCTCAATGTGAAGTGGTGGCAGGGCAAGTTTAGCGGGATGAACTTCCCCAACTATGTTCTTGAGTCCAGGTTGCAATGATGTTCTCGTTGGCCAACTTTTCTGGCTCTAATGAAGAGTCTTATCCCGGTTGTCCCATTCACACAAAAAGTATAGGTACTCCATGTATCCTTGCTACCCAAGGAGCAAAAAGAGGATTTTCAGATCACCACATATTAGCCATCCTTGATCCACGTATCATATTTTTTGGATTATAAGATGCACTTTTCCGCCCAAACATTTGGGAGGAAAATGAAGGGTGTGTCTTAAAATCCGAATATAGCTTACTTAGAGCTGAAAAATTGGCGTGGGCGGCTGTCTCTCAGTGTGCGGGCAGGCGGATGGCTGCCTCTCTGTGCGGGTTGCGGTGGCTGTATGAAGCAGGTCGGTACGGCGGGTACCCCGAGATGCTCTCGACTGAGCGCTCCAACTGCGCACGCACCACTCCGGATGCCATTTCTTTGAAGCCAGGACCGCCGACAGAGCATCTGGGACACCTGCCGCACAGGCCTGCTCCACACAGCCACCACAGACCCTACCGCTGCCAGGACAGACTCCACTGTTGCCAGGACAGAACACCACCAGCACTGCCCCTGCCTCCTGTGACTCCACTCCACCACCGCTACCAACCCCCTCCAGTAAGACAACACCGGAGTATAAGATGGACCCCATTTTTTTATTTTACCTTTTTTTTTATATCTAAATTTGGTGTACATCTTATAATCCGGTGCGTCTTATAAAATGAAAAATACGGTAGTTAAGTTTCTGGAGAAAGTCTAAATTACCATAGCTTTCTTTCAAATACACGGAATGCTGTAAAGGCACTGAAGCATACTTGCTGCCATTGTACAGTAGCACAGCTTTCATATTTTTTGGGGAAGTGCCACCTCATCAACTCATGTGCAACATGACCATGCTTTGGAATTCAACATTACGTATATTGGCAAGGCTTTTTGGGCAACAGAGTGCAAGAGTTTAATACCAGCTACAACATGGCTGTCGGTATTCCAGTCAGCCTCCATACATAACCAACGGGAGGGCATGGATGTCTGACATCTGTGAGATGAGAGGGCTTTTAGTTTAAGGTTGCAGCGGCAAGGACTGTAAGTCAATAAACCTTGCCAATATGGCTTTAATGCAAAACTATCCCTTCAGGCACTCTCCTTACACTAAATGCAGTTAAATGCAGTATTAATAGGGAATAGAATGTAGGAGTAGATGTAACCCTGATAAAGACTTATGGTTTTAGGTTGCAGTATTAAGGACTGTAAGGCTATAATCCCTGCCTAGATGCCTCTAATACACTATCCCTTCTCCAGCAGTTCTCCCTACACTAATTGCAGCCAAGAATGGTATTATTAGAGAAAAAAAAGCTGAAAGGACTTTTAGGTTATCATAGCAGTACCAAGCCTGTAAGGCTAGAATATTAGCTTACATACTTCTAATACACTCTCCTTTCTCCAGCAACTTGCCTTACACTAAATGGTGTTAAGAGTGGAATTATTATAGAAAAGAATATATTTATATTTTTTCTTTTGAGCATCAAGGTCTATAAAGCTAGAATCCCTGTCTACATGTTTTTAATGCACTTTCCCTTCTCCAGCAGCTCTTATTACACTAATCAATGCTAAGAGCAGTATTTTTAGAGAATAGAATAGATTTTTTTTACATAGCAGCAGCAATATCTGTAAGGCTAGAATCGCTGCCTATATGTCTGTAATATGCTCACTCTTCTCCAGCAGCTTGCCCCACACTAAATGCTGCAAAGAGCAGTATTATTAGAAAATAATATTTTTTTTCCGTTGTAGCAGCAAGGACTGTAAGGCTTGAACCACTCTAATACACTATCCCTTCTCCAGCAGAAGCTCCCCCTACACTATTTCCAGGGTACAGTACGCCGAGCATGGCGTCACCGGGTCATTAAACAGACCCGATGACGTGATGTGGCTAGTCAATCACAGTAATGCCAGTAGTCAACATGTCTACATCATTGCTGTGATAGTCAAGCAATCCATGCATGTTTAGTGGCTGAAAAACAGCTGTAAAACCAGGGACTCAAGCATGGCCCCCTAGCACAAGGATACTCGATCAAGTACCAAGCAGTTTTTAGTACACTCACTCATCACTATACAACACAAAACCTTTTGCAATTTTTTTTTTCTTTTCGATTTTTTGATGACACATTCTCCTTACTGCTCCCTACGCATGCACAGAGAAATCTGCAAGTGTACAGACACCCCGGGAACGACGAACAACAGCTTACCTGCGTCCCGCCGGCAATGCGGAAGGAAGGAGGTGGGCGGGATGTTACGTCACGCTCATCTCCGCTCCTCCGCTTCTATTGGGCAGCCGCTGTGTGACGTCGCTGTGACACCGAACGTCCAACCCCCTTCAGGAAGAGGATGTTCGCCGCCCACAGCGACGTCGTTAGGGAGGTAAGTACGTGTGACGGGGGTTAACGAATTGCCTGTGACGCACAAGCAACGGCGGCGGGTGCGATCGCACGATATATCGTCGCGTGTGACAACGCCTTAAGTATCAGAGATTGCATATAGAAAAAGAATCCAGGCAGAAGTGACAGATTTCTTGCAAGATTTATTAGAATTTATTGCAATGACCATAACATTCCCCAATATATTCCAATATTGGGATACGATTTGTTTAAAGTCAATAATACAATTCACATGAAAAAAACAGAAGTCCACATTATTTTTTTTTGTACTATACCAAATCATTTGTATCAATTGTTGTTTCTCATAGCAGTTGGCACAAATGATTTCCTATATTTTTCCTTCTTACACCTCAGAAGGATTAGCCGGTTACTGAAGGTACTCTTCTGTCTCATGCATAGCTCATATAATGGATGTGCATTATTATTCATAATCGCCATACACTTTTTCAGAGTTCTTCTCTCCACTACCTCCTCAAAAGAGTCCAGATTGCAGCCAACAGCAGAGCTTGCCTTCTTGATAATCTTATTCAGCTTATTAGCATCAGAGACCCGCACACTACTACCCCAGCATCTGAGTGCAAAAAAGATGGCACTTGCCACTACAGACTGGTAGAACATTTCTAACATTTTGCTGCACACATTAAAAGACCTCAGTTTCCTTAGGAAATACAATGTGTGCAGCAAAATGTTAAATATGTTCTACCAGTCTGTAGTTCCCCATCCTGGTATATATATTCCCCATTCTAGGCCACATCCTGCTATATATAACCCCATTCTGGTAAAAATGTCCAGCATCCTGGTATATTTGTCCCCATCCTGGTATATTGGTCCCCATCTTGGTATATTTGTCCCCCATACTGGTATATATGTCCACCATCCTAGTATATATGTCCACATACTGGGCACCTGCTGATATACTGTCCCCCTCCTGGTATCTACTGTTCCCCTCCTGATATCAACTGTCCCCCTCCTGGTATCAACTGTCCCCCTCCTGGTATCAACTGTCCCCATTCTTAAGTCCTCCTGGTATATATGTCTCAATCCTGGTAAATAGTTCTCCGTTCTGTCTAAAAAACCCCACGTTGTACTCACTTTCCCCAACGCCCACATTGCGCAACGTTCTCCTGTGTAGCCAGCGCGCAGTGGCCAGCAGCTGTCATCGGTGTCGATGTTATGGCAATGCATGACGTCATTGTCATGTGCCGCCCTCAGCCACTAGGATGTAGATGAAAGCTGCCGGCTTCTGTTTGGCCGGCAGCATGTATCGCACTACAGGTACCCGACAGGTCTCTGCACCGCAATGCATTTTAGCTGGATGTGCTCCCTCAATCGCACATCCAGCTGAAGTTGGTGTCAGCGGGCCCCCTGCTCCCCCAGGCTCGGTCACAGTTTGGATCGCTGTGACCACAATCGTTCCGCCCCTAGTTTCTATAGTTTTCACACACTGCTATTTAAAACTTGACATGGTTGACTGTTATCATCAGTAATATCATACTATTCTTTGTTTAAAAAAAAACAAAAAAAAAACCTGCTGATATACTGTAATTTTTGCAAGAATTATCTATATAGTTAAGTGATTTATTGCAACATATATAGCAAAATTATTATATTTTGGCCTTAGTGCCATTTTCCATGAGTTTCTTTTAGTCATTTTAATATTTATTTTTATGATATAGCTTTTCATATGGCACATTGTGTTCTTTGCATTTATTAGTTCAGTTGTGGTCTTGTAACGTAACATACACAGGCTGAGGTCAGGGTCATGGTGACGTATAACATCCGATGTCGGAGAATTGTATGTTAATGACACTCGGCTCAAACTCTGAGCCATAGACTTGTATTGATGATTTTGATCCAACCGTCAGATCAAAATCGGACATGTCTCCTCAATTTTCCATGGACCTCTTGGTCCTGGAAAATTCACGGACATGTGAATGTCCCCATAAGTTATCGTAGGTTCGAGTGCTATCCATGAAAACCACGGATAGCACTTGTGTGCTAAAAACAGACGTCTGAATGAGCCCTGGTCATTGGTGAGATCTATTCAGCCCATCAACACCAATCACACACACTAGGCAATAACCCCAACCCTTAATGTAATAAAAGTAAAAAATATGAGGCAAAAGAAAAAAGTGCAAGCTTAAAGTGATAAAAATAAACTAAAATCAAGAATACCTGCTGTGTCCCACTTGAATGTCTGTGATGATGTCTCCGTGCTCACTAGCCACAGGACCACCAGGCTCAGTGACCGGCTGCAGCAGCTCGGTAAGCTCCCCTTACAGCATCTGATATGGAGCGTATCAGATACTGAAATTCTTCCTAGTAGGTGGTGCTGATTAAGTCCATCAGGGTAGAGGAACTGCAATTTAAATATCCAATAAGATTCCTTTATATTCAATAACTTTCTTCTATTTATTGAATCACTTGGAATCTGTTCCACCGTTACTACTTTTATTATGTCGAAATTCCCTTTATGTTTGGTTGTAATATGTCTTGAAATAGTTTGTTTTGAAAAAATATTTTTTACATTGTGTCTGTGTCCATTCATACAGGCTCACAATGTTTGTATTGTAGCCCACAAATACAGTTCACAACATACTGTATATCACATCATGTTAAGAGCTAGTGATATCTGCATGTACCTGATGAAGGCTATTCCAGCCGAAATGCATTGTACTTGTTTATTGCAAAATAATTTTTTACACTTTTAATGTACCTCAAGTTTGCTATTAAAACACGTCTGTTTTTTATCAAGTCCATCAATGATAAGTGTGAGCAGATAGGACATAAGTCAGGAGAGAAATCTGGTGTGATGGTCATCTCTCTGTTGTAAAGATTAGTGACAGTTGCTGGGCCAGAGCCTCTTTTCTTGGAGAATCTGCACATTAAATGTATTCCCCGTCACACGTACTTACCTTCCAAACGACCTCGCTGTGGGCGGCGAACATCCACTTCCTGAAGGGGGAAGGACGTTCGGCGTCACAGCGACGTCACACAGCAGCTGGCCAATAGAAGCGGAGGGGTGGAGACGTAAACATCCCGTCCACCTCTTTCCTTCAGCATTGCCGGCGGGACGCAGGCAAGCTGCAGTTCATCATTCCTGAGGTGTCACACGGAGCGATGTGTGCTGCCCTGGGTACGATGAACAACAGGATGTGCAATTTTTAGAAAATGAGCGACGTGTCAGAGATGAACAAGAAGGTGAGTATTTCTGCTCGTTCATAGCGGTCACACGCTACGATATCACTAACGATGCCGGATGTGCGTCACTTACGACATGACCCCACCGACATCTCGTTAGATATATCGTAGCCTGTAAAGCCCGCTTAACTCCACAACACACATACAACCAAAATAATGTAATGTGTATGGCCCCATTTAAAATAGAGCTCCCAAACCTTTTATCTACAGTTTTGGACACATGTGGCATGCTTATTATTCAATTATATATATATTTTCAGTTGCAATTCCCATTCTCTTTTCTAATGCTCTTCTGTTGTTGCCTCTACTATATATTTGCAGGTTATCATCATCATCATGTTTAAGCAACTTTATACAGAAGTGGTCTGCTTTTAAATAACTCAACGGTCAGCCATTAATATATAGACCAGTGGCAACAAAAGTGAGTATATCCCTTAGTAAAAAATGGTCAAATTATGCCCAATTAGCCATTTTACCTGTGACTTATTGGTGTTACCAGCTCTCAGATGTGAGTGGGGAGCAAGTGTGGTAAATTTGGTGTTATCGCTCACACACTCTCTCATACTGGTCACTAGACCTTCAACATGGTTCCTCATGGCAAGAATTCTTTGAATATCTGAAAAGAAGAATTGTTGCTCTACATAAAGATAGCATAGGTTATAAGAAAATTGCCAATACTCTGAAACTGAACTGCAGCACAATGGCCAAGAAGATACAATGGTTTAACAAGACAGGTTCCACTCAGAACAGGCCTCACCGTGGTCGAGTAAAGAAGTTAAGTGCACATGCTCAACGTCATATCCAGAGGTTGTCTTTTCAAAATAGAAGTGCTGCCAGTATTGTTGCAGAGATTAAGGGGAAGTGGGCCAGCTTGTCAGCACTTAGACCATACGTTTCAGACAGCATCAAATTGGTCTACATGGCTGTCATCCCAGAAGGAAGCTTCTTCTAAAGATGATACACAAAAAAAGCCTAAGCCTACAAACAGTTGTTGAAGACAAGCAGACTAAGGACATGGATTAATGGAAACATGTCCTATGGTCTGATGAGACCAAGATAAACTTATTTGGTTCAGATGGTGTCAAGCATGTATGACAACAACCAGCTGAGGAGTACAAAGAGAAGTGTGTCTTGCCTACAGTTAAGCGTGGTGGGAGTGTCATGGGTCATGGTTTGGAGATGCATGAGTGCTGACGGCTGTGGGGAGCTACAGTTCATTGAGGGAACCATGAATGCCACCATCTACTGTGACATACTGGAGCAGAGCATAATCCCCTCTCTTTGGAAACGGCAGTATTTCATGATAACAACACCAAACACATCTTCAAGACAACCACTCCAGATCTTAACCCTTTTGATCATCTGTGGTGCATCCTCAAACAGAAGGTGGAGGAGCGCAAGATCTCTAACATCCACCATCTGCGTAATGTCATCATGGAGAAGTGGAAGAGAATTCCAGTGGCTTCTGTGAAGCTCCATGCCAAAGAGAGTAAAGGCATTGCTTTAAAATAATGGTGGCCACACAAGATGTTGACACTTTCGGCACAATGTGTTCATGTTCACTTATGGGTGTACTCACTTTTGCTGCCGGCAGTTTAGGTATTAATGGCTGTGTGTTGAGTTATTTATAGAGCACACATTTACACTTATATAAGCTGTACACTGACTACTTTACATTGGGTCAAAGTGTCATATCTTCAGTGTTGTCCCATGAAGATATATAATAAAATATTTTTTTAAAAAAATGTGAGGGGTGTACTTACTTTTGGATATACTATGTATGTTGATTTTAAGTACAGTAGCAGAGTGTTTAGTTTGTCAAAGGCCATCTGCTAAAAAAGGCATCTTCATATCACTAGCTGCTCCATCTTGCAGGTCCCAGATGAACCCTGGACTTCATCTTTTACCTCTATACAGGGATATGGACTTACTATGGGTCCTCAGTGTTCCTTCCACGAGGTAGCTGCCTGATGGAGGAACCAGCCTCAACCAGGTATTTTCAAGCAAAACAGGGTCCACATCAGTAGGGACAAATTTGCAGTCAAGTATACAACTTGGGTCAGATACCAAGTGGTCAGTGAAATCAAAGTCAGTATACCTGAGGTCCAAGTCAGAATTGATTACAGAACAAATGTAGTCAGGACACAAGCCAGGCACGTAAAAGGGTAAGTGCATCAGAAATAGCACAAATGAACAAAGACACAGCCAAGCAATAACTAGAAATTCTCAGAAATACACTACATGTTTTAGCAGGTTGTGGTACTTGCCCGTTGGCTTCAGCAGGTGGCCGATTACAGCTACTAAGCTGTTGATCAACACATACCCATTCTGCATGACTGGGCAACACCACAGGTCCCAGCCATACCAGTATTCCTTGCTGGACAGTACTTGCACTTTCCAGTAATATTAGTCATGACGTTTCCACCATCACCTGTGCCACCCATGGTGTCAGGTCCTGGTAAAGGTGTAACAGAGATTTTCTTTATTGGTGATAGATATGTCTATGTTACACTGTTCACATTTGTATCCAATTATTTTATGGAATTGGATTAAATGATCAGGCTTAAAATATTGATTAATGCCCTATATATAGGAATCATTAGGATAAGTAATCAATATTAGATTGTCGGAGAGTCGACACCCACACCGATCAGCTGTTGCAGCTCTATATGTGGACAGATGTATACAGTGTACAGAGACAGAACAGAGCTGCTTAGTTCTCTTTGTAATATGTGTCCATTATTGCTGAAATTCAGCTCCTATTCAGGCGAAAAGGGCAATTGAGCTGCAGTATTTGAGTGCAGGCATCACCCAATAAACAGAGCTGTGCAGTTCTGGCGGTGTGCACTGTCCACATTTAGTTGCCTCAATAGCAGCAAGTAGCTGGTCGATAGGTGTGCTAGGTTTTCGACCCTTATAATTTGGATATTGATAACCTACCTCAGGGATAGGTTATCTGGAGTTTGTGTACATATCCTATGGGTCCATGCAGACATGTGCTCCTTAGGTTATATATAATGGTATTTCTTTATCGTTCCTTTGGGAGACCCAGACCATGGGTGTTTAGCTTCTGCCTCCGGAGGACACACAAAGTACTACACTTAAAAGTGTAGCTCCTCCCTCTGAGCTTATACACCCCCTGGTAGCCAGTCCTAGCCAGTTTATCGCTTTGTGTTCAGGAGGTCATACATCCACACATGCATTCTCATCTGATTGTTTGACTTTTGGAAAGAGTTTGAAGAAAAGCGGGTCCATGTCTGGAGTCCCGGCATGTCCCTTCTCACCCCACTGTGTCGGCGGTGTTGTTAAGGTTGATTTACAAGGCTGAAGCCTTACATGCCGCGCTCCTTCACCATCCCTTCTGGGCTCTGGCTTGAAGTGGGAGCCAGCACGGTCTCCATGCCTGGCAGGAGTCCGGTCTCCATCCAGAGCCCCTTGAGGATTCTGTTGGACTGGAGCACTCATCCCCAGGGACATAGCCCTGCGTCTCAGCAGCTAAGTACCTGAGACGTTTATGTTGGGGGTACCGGTTCTTTATTGTAAGGGGAGAGTATGCTGTATGTGATTGTTTTTAACTTTTCCGGCGGGTTCTCCAGATTTTGCCTGAGAACCGCGCCGATGGTGCCTGCTTGTCAGCCTCGCCGCTTAAATTTAGGCCCCGGCTTCGCCGGAGGCCTAGTTTCGTTTTCCTGCCCTCGCATGTCACTCATGCAGAGGGACAGGTTCGGCTCCTCCCGGCGGCCGTTCTACACAGGGGAGGGACACTCCCCACTGCTGGGGCGTCCCTCCTTCCCGGCAGGTCTCTATAGCCCTCCAGTTCCCGCTCTTTTATAGGAACGCCCCTAGTCCCGCCCCCTCCATTTCTCAGGCAGAGTTCACTCTGCTCTGGGACATCCTGCATTCTGCATCTCTGCTGAGGTGCTGCGCTCTGGGGGACCGGGCTTCGGGATCTGGAGGGCACACAACACCGCGCTCAGCGGTCTGGTAAGCCACAGCCGGTCTCCGGTTGTGGACCTCTGTATATTCTCCCTGGGGTTCATTCTCTGCAAAGCCCCCACTCCAGCAGCATGTCTCACACAAGGAGCAAGGCTCCAAAGCTTTATTCTGCATGCTCTGCATGTAAGCTCCTGCTGCCTGAGCCGAGCATTTATCCACACTGTGATGGTTGCTCTAACTTGGCGGTGCCACAGCCTGGAGTCTCACCCCCAGTGGTCTCTCAGGCTGCTGCTGCACCTGTGATTGAACCCCCGGCCTGGGTAGAGTCCTTTTCTAGGTCCATATCCCAGTCATTTGCTGAGTCCATGGGACTTTTGTCCAGGACTTTGATGAATGTGCATCAGCCCCCCTCTCAGGGTGCCTCTAATACTCTTGACAGAGGACTCCTATCCTCTGACCTCCGTCCATCAGAGCTCACGGAGGATTCATCATCTGATCCCAGACCCCGTCCTTCTAAGAGAAGGCGCAGAGTTTCCTCCCCCTCCCCATCCCACGGCTCTGTCTCAAGAGTTGACTCTCAAGATGAGGAGGATGCTCTCACTGGGGGCTCGGAGGCTATGTATCCCATCGATTTCTCTGAGGGTGACTCAGATCTTAGTGATTTGATTGCTTCTATTAATTCTGTGCTGGATCTCAATCCGCCAGTATCAGAGGAGCAACTCTCTTTGGCAGAAAAACATCAGTTTACCTCGCCTAAGAGAGTGAAGAGTGTGTTCTTTAACCACTCTAGTTTTCAGACCGCTGTGACCAAACCCAGGGCCTGCCCTGACAAAAGCGTGGTTCTGATGACCGGTTTCCATTTCCACCTGAGGTGGTCAAGGAGTGGTCTCACTCCCCAAAGGTAGACCCTCCGGTGTCTAGGCTATCAGCCCGGACCGTTGTGTCGGTGACTGACGGCACCTCACTTAAGGATTCCACTGACCGTCAGATTGACCTTCTGGCCAAATCTGTGTACGAAGCTGTGGGGGCCGCGTTTTCCCCGACTTTTGCAGCAGTGTGGGCTCTCAAAGCCATCTCTGCTTCTCTAGAGGAGATGCATTCCCTCACCAAGGAATCTATACCTGAGATGGTTACCTTAACTGCTCAGGCTTCAGCCTTTTCATCTTATGCCATGTCTGCCATGCTAGAGGCTGCTCACCGCACTGCGGTGGCTTCAGCTAATTCTCTTGTTATCCGCAGGATTTTGTGGCTTCGAGAGTGAAAGGCAGATGCTTTGTCCAAGAAGTTTCTTGCTGGGCTCCCTTTTGCTGGTTCACGGCTGTTTGGTGAACAGCTGGATGAAATCATTAAAGAAGCTGCTGGCGGGAAGAGTACTTCCATGCCACAAACTAAGACCAGGAAACCCGCCCAGGGTAGGAATCAATCGAGGTTTCGTTCCTTTCGTTCCTCCAACTGGTCATCCTCTAAGCCTTCCGCCTCGTCCGCTAACTCAGCCAAGGATCAGAAATCCAACTGGCGCCCAAAAGCGCGTCCGCAGAAGACCGCAGGAGGTTCTGCCACTAAGGCAGCTTCCTCATGACTCTCAGCCCGCTCCAGCCACGTCCTTAGTCGGTGGCAGGCTCTCCCATTTTGGCGCCGCTTGGTTAAAGCAGTTCTCCGATCAGTGGGTGACAGACATCATATCTCACGGCTACAGGATAGAATTCTCTTCCAGCCCTCCAAACGGATTTTTTCTCTCAACTCCCCCCTGCTCCAAGGCCGCCGCCTTCTCGCAGGCCGTGGCGTCCTTGCAGGCAAACGGAGTGATTGTCCCAGTTCCCGCTCATGAAGGGTTCAGAGGTTTTTACTCAAATCTCTTCCTAGTTCCAAAAAAGGACGGTACCTTCCGGCCCATCCTGGATCTCAAGCTTCTCAACAAGCATGTCCAGGTGCGGCATTTTCGCATGGAGTCTCTGCGATCAGTCATTGCCTCTATGACCCAAGGGGAGTTCCTGGCGTCCATCGACATCAGAGATGCCTATCTACATGTGCCAATCGCAGTGTCACATCCTCCGTCCTGGGTGATTCTCACCACGGATGCCAGCCTATCCGGCTGGGGAGCGGTACATCTCCACCACAGAGCTCAGGGCACTTGGACTCTGTCCAAGTCAGCCCTTTCAATCAATGTGCTGGAAACCAGAGCTGTGCTTCTAGCTCTCCTAGCCTTTCACCACCTGTTGGCGGGCAGGCACATTCGAGTCCAGTCAGACAACGCGACAGCGGTTGCCTACATCAATCACCAAGGCGGGACACGCAGCCGCCTGGCAATGTTGGAGGTCCAACGCATTCTTCAATGGGCGGAGGACTCCAAGTCCACCATATCCGCAGTCCACATCCCTGGCGTAGAAAACTGGGAGGCAGATTATCTCAGCCGTCAATCCGTGGACGGTGGCGAGTGGTCTCTGCACCCGGGCAGTGTTTCAGTCAATCTGCCGCAAGTGGGGCACTCCGGACATGGACCTAATGGCATCCCGTCACAACAACAAGGTTCCGGTTTACGTGGCTCGCTCCCACGATCCTCAGACCTTCGCCGCGGACGCTCTGGTTCAAGACTGGTCCCAGTTTCGTCTGTCCTACGTGTTTCCCCCTCTAGCTCTCTTGCCCAGAGTCCTGCGCAAGATCAGAATGGAGGGCCGTCGAGTCATCCTCATTGCACCGGACTGGCCCAGGCGAGCTTGGTATCCGGACCTGCTCCAACTGTCCATGGAGATGCCGTTTTTCCACCCGAATTCTGCGGCACTCAAATTGACGGCGTGGCTCTTGAGTCCTGGATTTCGACGGCTTCTGGTATTCCTCCTGAAGTCATCTCCACTATGACTCGGGCCCGTAAGTCTTCCTCCGTCAAGATCTATCACAGGACTTGGAAAATTTTCCTGTCCTGGTGTCGCTCTTCCGGCCATTCTCCTTGGCCATTTTCGTTGCCGACCCTTCTGTCTTTTTTACAGTCCGGTCTGCAGCTAGGACTGTCCCTCAACTCTCTCAAGGGACAAGTCTCAGCTCTATCAGTGCTGTTCCAGCGGCGTCTCGCCCGGCTGGCTCAGATCCGCACCTTCATGCAAGGTGCGTCTCACCTTATCGGCGGCCCTTGGATCCCTGGGACCTTAACTTGGTCCTCACGGTATTGCAGAAACCCCCCTTTGAGCCTCTTAGGGAGGTTTCTTTGTATCGTCTTTCTCAAAAGGTGGCCTTTCTAGTTGCCATAACTTCTCTCAGGAGAGTCTCTGATTTGGCTGCGCTCTCCTCGGAGTCACCTTTTTTGGTTTTTCACCAAGACAAGGTAGTTCTCCGTCCGACCCCGGACTTTCTTCCTAAGGTGGTCTCTCCCTTCCACCTTAACCAGGATATTTCCTTGCCTTCCTTCTGTCCGGCCCCTGTTCATCGCTTTGAGAAAGCGCTGCATACTCTAGATCTGGTGCGTGCTCTCCGGATTTATGTGGCTCGCACCACTGCGCTTAGGCGGTGCACCTCTCTTTTTGTGCTAACCACAGGGCGGCGCAAGGGTCTCTCTGCTTCTAAGCCGACCTTAGCCCGTTGGATTAGATCGACCATTTCGGACGCCTACCAGAGTACTCAGGTGCCTCCCCCGCCGGGGATCAAAGCACACTCGACCAGAGCTGTCGGTGCCTCTTGGGCTTTTAGGCACCAGGCTACGGCTCAACAAGTCTGTCAGGCTGCCACTTGGACTAGCCTGCATACCTTTTCGAAGCACTACCAAGTGCATGCTCATGCTTCGGCAGATGCGAGCTTGGGCAGACGCATCCTTCAGGCGGCTGTCGCCCACTTGTGAAGTTAGGCTCCGCCTACTTCTTAGTTTTTTCTGTTTATTCCCACCCAGGGACAGCTTTGGAACGTCCCATGGTCTGGGTCTCCCAAAGGAACGATAAAGAAAAAGAGAATTTTGTTACTTACCGTAAATTCTTTTTCTTATAGTTCCGTATTGGGAGACCCAGCACCCTCCCTGTTGCCTGTTGGCAATTTTCTTGTTCCGTGTGTTATCACCGACTGTTGTCGTGGACAGAGTCTCCGGTTGTTCCGGTTCTTACTCGGTTCTACTTGTAGGTGGCTATTCTCCTTCAGCTTTTGCACTAAACTGGCTAGGACTGGCTACCAGGGGGTGTATAAGCTCAGAGGGAGGAGCTACACTTTTAAGTGTAGTACTTTGTGTGTCCTCCGGAGGCAGAAGCTAAACACCCATGGTCTGGGTCTCCCAATACGGAACTATAAGAAAAAGAATTTACGGTAAGTAACAAAATTCTCTTTTTTTGGATTGATGGTTAATTATCTGTGTCATAAGCCTGGAAATACCTTTTAATAGAACAGTACAGTCATTTGATTACCAAATACTGACCTCTGCCAAAAAAAGATGTTTCTAATTTTTCATTTAAAATAATTGTTGCAAAGGATTGGATGGTCTCTATAAAATTGCCTTGAGGATAAGGGCACAACCTGCTCAATGCTACCGCCTTGTGTTTTCCACATCGACCTCAATTACATGCAGCGATAAGTGACTCTTTAAGCCTGTGAACAAATGCGACATTTTGGGTGGATCCTCCATAGTGAGATGTGGTGTGAACAAGGCTTCATATTTAAAGGCTAATCTGCAACCTTCCACAACTGATTTAATAGTGCCGGGGAACACGACTACCAAATGATGCTTTGCCTTACCCAGCTCTTGAACATTTCTGAGTGAAACTTGTCCTTGTAAGTCTCTAAATGTTTGGCACATGAGATCTTCAGTACAGCCGGCAAGATCAATAATGTTCACCCCTGTCTGTCCTTTCTTTAGGTTCAGCAAGTACAGAGGGGGCATGTATGTGTGTGTGAAGAGGACAGTGTAGCGGTATGACATGTTGCCAGAGGCGGAATTAGACTGCACAATTTGCTGGATGTGAGACAAGCCGGGAATTATTCCAGCTTGATGGAAACAGCCAAAGAAAAAGGCTCCAGTGATATTAAACAAGAAGATAACACATTTTGTTTTCATTGTGCTATTATAATTGGCAACTAATAATACCAATGGCAGTAACAGAGGGATTAGGAAGCGAGGCTCCTGGTGGCTGAAAAATGACAAAAATATGAGCGGTACAAAGTAAAACATTAGCAGTAAGCTGGTCTGCTGGGGAGAAGGCCTCTCATGGGGACTTTTATCGGAGTTACTCCATATCTTGTTTTTTAATATATGCATACCAGCGCAAACAGCGGACAGATGAAGCAATCCAAAAAGCATAAAACCATTCACTGCCATGTGAGTTATCCGTGGGTGAACCCCATGCCTGGCAAGATTTTCAGGGTTGATGTTGTATTTCAGGAAATTAATAGGTGTTAGAATAGTGTTTTTTGTTAGCTGCTCAATGATGCCTTCCTTGCCATTCATCGAAAGTGGCCAATGTCCTTTATAGTATATAGTGTCAGCAGCTATAAATAATACTGAGAAGAGGACTGCACTTGGCACAGTCTTCAATATAGCAAGAATAATGGATGTATGTGAAAAATAGGACTTCTGACTGCTATTTTGGCCAGCCCAGTATAGCAATGGCACAAAAGCAAAACAGAGAAAAGTGGGTCTGTTAAAAAAGCCAACTGTCAAGACCATGCCAATAAAGTGATAAGATTTTGCTCTACCAGATTTTGATACAGAGCTTCTTTTACCAGGTAATATAAGTAGCAAGAGAAGAGCAAACAGCACACCCTCGACAGCATTGCTGATTGTTCTAGTGTAGAAAACCAGCATCACTGGAGACATTCCCAAGAGTGCCAATGCCTTCCATGGGTTGGAGCCCAAGGAAAATGCTACCTGATGTACTGTATAGTCCAATAGGAAGGAAAGGATTGTTATGATGAGACGAGGAAGGACCAGAAGAAAGTAGCTGCTATTCAAAGCCATCTCAAACCCGAATCTTCGTAATAGTTTCATAATCCAGAAGGCTGTGCCAGATGTAAGAAGAGGTACGAGCACTGTCCTACAGGGAGAGACAGATTGAAATTCCCAAGGACGATTGATTTCCAGATCCAATATGTCACCTAGAAAAAATATACATTTACTAAAACTGTATGGACTCTTAAGGTTGGACGCATACAAGATGCAATTATATCAAGATCCAACTTGTGATTGGATTGTATGGGTATTGGGCAAAAATTTACAGTGGAGGTTTTCAATATGATATCAATAATTTTTTTTAACAGAATTTGCTCTTTATTGATTTGGCAATGACTTAATCAACTTGTTGTGTTGGAGTGAAAAAATGTTAACCAAACCAAATCAACTTTTGTTGCATTCTTCTTTGTCATTAGAGAGCTGGAAAGCAATCATAAAGTTTGCAGGCAATACATACCTGCCATTACTTCAGGAGACTGGAAGAATTCATCAGGATGCAGATAGCCATTCTGTGGAGCGAGGCACCACATGACACGCAGAACACTTAACGCTCCCCACAGCATCTTCACTTTCATTGCTGAAGCAAGATAAAATATAAACATCAAGAAAATGTAATCAATGTTAAAGTTCTCAGCATATAGGTGTTCAACGGTAAAGTAACGGACTAGCCATACTTGACAAGTGTTTCCGCATATCTAACTTAAAGTGTATTCTCATACAGTATCTAACTGTAACACGTGGTTTCAATGCCCCCAATGAAAGGCGAGATGAGATTGATTGTGTAAATCTGGGCTTCTCAAACATTTTCTATTGTGACAACACCAGATAGACCAGGTTAGTGCCTGGATCACATTCAATTAACCTCTGTCAGACCAGCATATTTTCTAATCTGGAACCCACTTTGTTCACAGATGTGCAACAGCGAGACCACTAAGTAATTACAGGGGAACTAAAATTGAACTGTTTGTCCATAATGACCAATGTTAGATTTAAGGAGAAAGGGAGAAGCATAAGAACACCATCCCAACTGAAAAACACGGGGGAGGAGGCATCATGTTGTGGGGTCGTTTTGCTGCAGGAGGGACTGGTGCACTTCACAAAATAGGTGGCATCATGAGGAAAGAAGATTATGTGGCAATATCTCAAGACATCAGCCATGAACTTCAGGTTTGAGCAGAAATGTTTCTTCCATATGGACAATGACCCGAAGCACACTGCTAAACTGGTTACAAAGTGGCTTATGGATAACAAAATCAATGTTTTGGCCATCACAAAGCCTTGATCTGAATCCTATTGAAAATTTATGGGCAAAGCTGAAAACGCAGGTGAGAGCAAGACCTACAAACATGGCTCAGTTACACCAGTTCTGTCAGAAGGAATGGGCCCAAATTCCTACCAACTATTGTGAGAAGCTTGTGGAAGGATATAAAAAATGTTTGACCCAGGTCTTCCAATTTAAGGGCAATGGTACCAAATACTAATGTAAACTTTTGACTTTGAATAAAAACATTCTCTCTCTCTCTGTCATGCGGTGTTCTGCTCTAATCTCATCAGGTGTCTTGGCATCCTCAGACTGTTCACACTGCAGAGTCTGACATGATACCTGGTGCTGTTGAGTTACTGTGTTAGAGCCAGGTGTTAACTGGTTTTGTGCTCACTGGTGATCGGTCTAGCAGGAGTTAGTTCCTGCTGGCTTGTGAATTGCTGTTGGGAGTCACAGGTTGCTGAAGACCTATCACAGCTGCCTCTATCCTTTAAAAGATGGCGGAACTCCTGGTCCTTCATGCTGATTATAGCTCTAGCTTTGCTCCAGCGATACCGGTCTTGCCAGATATTGGTAAACTGTTATATGCAATTTGGTGTGCAGTGGAAATATCCTTGTTGTTTGCTTATTTCGTCCCTGTACTTTATTTCTCCCTGAGCATATATTGTCTTTTCCCCTGTGTGTGCTTGCAGTGAGTTTGAGTCTTGGTTTTCCTCTGTCTGTTGGTATTTGTGAGATTCATTAATCCTGTCCCAACCTTCCCCGGGTGTGTTAGACCAGGGTAATTCATGAGTCAGGACTACGCTAGCAGTCCAGACGTTGCTGCCATCTGGCATACCTCTGGAATAAGAGACAGTTTAGGGTACCCAGTCTGAGGGCCAGTCTAGGTGTCTCTGCTTCTAATTACCATATCATACCCCATGATAGTCTCATTTTTCTGGCATCTGGCAAATATAAATAATTTTGGTAATCCTAATTGACCTAGAATGAAAAAGGTTTATTCTGATTTCATGTTAGATAGTGAGAATAATATTGCGTTAATCACTCTATCAGGCAGCAATTTTCATGCAGGACAATGCCCCCTGTCACAAAGCAAAATGAGTAAAGCAGTTCCTTGAAACAGGAAGCATTGAAACAATGAAATGGCCAGCCCAGAGTCCTTATCTAAACCCAATAAAAAAAAACCTCTAGAAAATCCTTGGTGACAAACTTATGGCCAAGAAATCCACAACAGTCAAAGAGCAATGGAAGAGACTGGAAGAAGAGTTGACCAAAATCACACCATAGCAGTGAGAGACTAGTGATGTCCTGTGGCCGCAGATGTGCTAAAGTCATTAAAAGTAAAGGCCTGTACACTTCCTACTGATTGGTAACTGTTGTTACCTTCAGAAAATGTAGTTATAATCTTTCTTTGTGCTACAGTCATTGCTGTCCTCTAATTATGATCATCACGTTTTGGGCAAAATAAAGGTTTTATGCTGATAAACTTTGGATCTTTTGTAAAACACAGTGGAATCTCTTTTTTATTAAGGTTGAAGTTAACGTTTCACAAAATAATGAAAAATATACAGGTACTGCATTATATAGCTGAGGAAACCACCTCATGGCTGCAATATCACACATTGTATACAACATCTGAGCTATCAAAGAGCATGGTACAGTAACCTCAACCATAAAAAATTGCCATCAGTTGAAACGTTGGACTTCAAGAAAGGCAAGACCGACTATAGGGGGGTATAATCTAGATAAGGAAAGTGAAAGCAAGAACAGAAGAAAAAGAGAAATGCTAGGGGAAGGAGGGTGGGGGTGCAGGTGGGGGGACGGTATCTCCATTGTTTGAAGCTCAAGAGAGAGCAAGCTGTAGACAATTTGTGCAATATAGTCCAGTTATGAAAATCCAAGGATGGTCTGAAATGCCAGGGAGTTGAGAAATAGAATCCAAGGGGTCCAGATATTTAAAACCTTTTTTACTGAGTCATTAGATTCCGCCATAAGTGTCTCCTTTCTGTGGATGTTGGCCATTTCCGTAAACCATTCCCCCATGGATGGTACCCCGGGAGTCCAATATCTCGGGATCACTATACGGGCTGCCGTGAGACAATATTTCAACAGGCCCATTCTTTGTGATTTCAGTGATCCTGGTGTAACGGGGTGCCAGGGGTGCCTCGGGGATTGTAGTCGTGGCCCCGGTTTCGCTCAGGCTTACCCCTGGCTCCGCCGTCACTTTAGGGACAGGAGGTAACATGGTGGGGCAGAGTGCGGTGGTGTAGCTGTCGCCGTCAGTTATACAAAGACTCTGTAGACGTGAATCAATTGAACCAGCAGGCTTCTTTATTGAACACTCCTTCATCACAGTGGCAAACCGATGACTTTACATTTTTGCTAGGGGGAAAACCTGTTCCTGACGTATCCTCCAGTGGGGATGTGCCCGGCTAATCCACTTCACCTGGCTCCCACTCTGGCTAACATAAACTGGACCCACACCAGTACTGCTCGCACTTGAGGCTACTTCTCTTCTTCTTTTCTCCGGCTTTCCTATTCACCCAGCTCCCACACTCTGCCCCTTCTGCTTCTTCTCTCCCGTCCCGGACTCAACAACTGGTTCTAACCTTTTTTTTTCTAAAACAACTCTTTTTCCCTCCCCTTTCCTCTGCCGGCTCCTCCTTCTCTCTACCCTGTTCCTATGGGGACAGCCGTCCCACCCGGCCACTAGGGGAACCCCTAAAAACAGTGCATGTAATAAAACATTTTTATTAAACAACATCTATGTTAACAATAACACTACACCTCTTTGTAAGGGGTCTGCCCACCCCTTACATACCTCCCCTCTTTAAGCCTAAGCCTCCCGGCAAGGCATAAACATAACAAAACAGGTTAGCAGCAAGATCATCTTTCTTTATAAAACTACAAACATGTCCACATCAGGGCACACGCAAGGGGCGCACAAGTCCGGCGCCCAGAGTCCCTCCTGGGAGCTCCCGGTCTTAGTAGGTAACGTGCCCGGAGGCCTTCAGTAAGCACTCCCGGTCTTTGCAGGTCTTCTGCCCGGAGGCTTTTGCAGCACTCCCGGTCTTAGACGGCAGGAACACAAAATAGCAAAGTTTCCTTTAACCACACGGAGGGAACCCCTGGCTCAGTCCAGCGTCAGGCTCCTCCCGGGCTCCGTAGCTTGAACAGGTTGAAAACGATAAAACTTTTCTGGCTCTTCAACAATACCGGTAATCAATACAAACAGGTCAATTATCTTCCGGTCATGACAGTTCACTCGGGGTGATAAGCACATTGCCATTCAGCCCGCTGAGCCCTCACGTAATCAGACAGGGACTGACCTGGCAAGCGGCGCAGCCTCCGGAAGGGTTCATAGTTGACGGTTGGCTCCGGTGGCTCGGTCTCCGGTCTTGTCTCCTCAACCCCCGACGGGGGTGATGGGGTCACCGAACGGGACGGCTGGGGGCTGCCCATGATGATCACCGGGTGAGTAACCAGGCTCTGTTGAATTACCAGCACCGCCGGGGTCCCCTTCTCTGGGTCAGCGCTCGGTCCGGTCATGACTTCCGGTGCTACTGCCAGTGTGCTTCTCGGGCGGGAAATCTCAGCCAGTACCGGTCTTTGCTGTGCACGTCGCCGGTACTGGCACTCTTCCCACTCGATTTCTTGCTGCCACTGGGCAGCCTCTTGGGTAGTGGGCATCCGGGTCACTCCTACCGCAAATAGGCCCCGGCATCCCACCTCTCTCAGGAACCTCACCTTCTCTCCCGGGTATAAGGTATGAAGGCGTTGTGGTAAGCCCTCAGTGTTCAGGTTCACCCGGTTGTAAAAGTAATGGTCACCGGTCTCTTCATCCTCGATGAAACCATAGCCCTCTTTCTGGTTGAACTTTACTACGGTGCCGACGGTACACTGTCGTTCGAACTCATCACTCCGGGGACCGGCCATCATTTCGCGAGCCACGGTCTCGGCCAGCAACCTCTCCTGTACCGGGTCGGGTTCAGGTGATGGGGACTTCCGCCGAGTCTGGGACGACGGCTTCACTGGATCCCAGAAGAACCCCCACTCGTCCTTTTCTAGCTCCCGGGAGTGTGGTTCTTCCGGGGCCGGAACTGTTGCGTGGGTTGAAGATCCCACCGCGACCGGCGGGGGTACCTCCGGGCACCGGTAGGGAGTTCCCAGGAGTCTGTTTCCCGACGGCAGCTGTGCCGTGTAAGTAGCTCGGACCTCGGTCGTGGTCTCTCCGGTCGCGGCGTCCCAGGTAGTAACCCAGGTAACCTTCGTGGGCCGCTCCGGTCCTACGGGCACAGCCGGTAAGTTAGGGGTGAGTCCTTCCGCAGCCGCAGTCTGCTTCGGGTGTCCTCTGCCCAGGCTAGTCGCGACCAACGCAGCCACCGCAGCTTGCTGTCTTTCTGAGTTCTCCATCTTGTTCGGAGTTGGCGTTTCTCGTAATGGCGTCGGGAAAAGTGGAGACGCTGGAGAAAGTGGAGGCGGGCCTTCTTTTCCCGCTCTTGAGTACACTCCACCCCCAGTCTCACACATCACGTCAGCCCGGCCAAGGCGGCTCTTCTTTCTTGCTGCAACACCGCCTACTTCACATGTTTTTCTCGGCATCCTGGGGCCAGCACCTCCCCTCTTTAGGCGGAGTACTCCGTACTTCTTTTTCTTCACCGGCCAGCCCCAGGCTCTTCTTTTGGCGCTACTTCTTCGCGCGCTCACTGTGTCCATAAAGACGACGGCCATCTTGCCGCCATCTTGTGCCCGGTCCAACGCCTTAGGCACCGCTTGGTCTCCATCTTCTTGGATCGGGACCCTTTGCATATAATCCGGATCCTGCCGACTACGCCACATGTAACGGGGTGCCAGGGGTGCCTCGGGGATTGTAGTCGTGGCCCCGGTTTCGCTCAGGCTTACCCCTGGCTCCGCCGTCACTTTAGGGACAGGAGATAACATGGTGGGGCAGAGTGCGGTGGTGTAGCTGTCGCCGTCAGTTATACAAAGACTCTGTAGACGTGAATCAATTGAACCAGCAGGCTTCTTTATTGAACACTCCTTCTTCATCACAGTGGCAAACCGATGACTTTACACTTTTGCTAGGGGGAAAACCTGTTCCTGACGTATCCTCCAGTGGGGATGTGCCCGGCTAATCCACTTCACCTGGCTCCCACTCCGGCTAACATAAACTGGACCCACACCAGTACTGCTCGCACTTGAGGCTACTTCTCCTCTTCTTTTCTCCGGCTTTCCTATTCACCCAGCTCCCACACTCTGCCCCTTCTGCTTCTTCTCTCCCGTCCCGGACTCAACAACTGGTTCTAACCTTTTTTTTCTAAAACAACTCTTTTTCCCTCCCCTTTCCTCTGCCGGCTCCTCCTTCTCTCTACCCTGTTCCTATGGGGACAGCCGTCCCACCCGGCCACTAGGGGAACCCCTAAAAACAGTGCATGTAATAAAACATTTTTATTAAACAACATCTATGTTAACTATAACACTACACCTCTTTGTAAGGGGTCTGCCCACCCCTTACACTGGTAGGATCGAAAGTAAAGCCATCTGGGGAGTGCCCATCAAATTTTCCCCACTAATTACATTGTGAGCTACAAATAAGGACTTCCAGAATGGCTGGATTAAAGGGCAGTCCCACCAGATGTGCAGCATTGTTCCTCTCTCCCTCCTGCAACTCCAACACCTATCAGAGACCTCTGGGAATATTGCATGGAGTGTATCAGGGCACTTGTACCATCGGGTAAGAATCTTAAAGTCTTTCTCCTGGGCAGCACACGGCATGGAGAATTTGTGAGTTATTATGAAGGCCTTTTGCCAGTCCTCCTCAGAGATGGATAGCCCCAGCTCTTTATTTCACTTCTAAATGTACTTAAGACCCCAGTTATCTATTTCTTAAGTCAAAAAGAATTAAACAGAGAAAAGCGATGCCTTGGAGGATCCTCCACCAAAAAGAGTCGTTTAAACGTTGTGGGCGTGGTGGAAAAAATCCTATGTCTACTACCTTCCGTCAGGAAGGATCTAATTTGGACGTACTCCAACCAAGCCGAAGGACTCCCAACCTCCGAGGATAAAAGAGGGGACAGTCCTATTCCTTGTAAAATCTGTGCAAACCTTGTGTCTTCACTCCTCCTCCAACACAAAAAGCAATTGACTCCCAGGCCCGGGGGGAACTCAGGGTTGGAGAAAATCGACGAAAGTGGGCCGAGGCCCCCTGATAGAGATCCCCTCCAGCATTCGAGATTCCAGCACCTCAATGTTGATTTAAGGAATTTCGCTTCCCTACCCACCCAGCCTCTCTGTGACGGCGATACCCACAGGAGGAACCGCAGTGGCGTGTCAGAGCAGTCCTGTTCCAGGTGCACTCACTATTTATTGGACCTATGGAACTGCCAGTCCAATAATCACATCAGCAGGGATGCTTTATGATGTCTCTTGAAGTCTGGCAAACCTGACCACCCCCACTTTGAATCTACTTAAGACCCTCATCCCTATCCCAAGGTACCTCCCACCCCACACAAATTTATTAATAGCCGATTATAATCTGGAAAAGAAAAAAATTGGTGGGGCTATAGGGATCGTTTGAAAAATATATAAGAAACAGGGGAGGATGTCCATTTTTATGACAATAATTCTTTCTATTTGCCAAAGCCAAATGCTCCATTATGAGCAAATATAGATGAGAGGATAAAGGACAGCCCTGACGGGCACCATTTTTTTATGTTGATAGGAGCAGAAAGGGACCCATTGATCTTAATTCTAGCTGACGCCGCATTATATAATGACGCCACTCCTCTAATAAACCTATCTCCCAGACCCACCTGTCGCAACGAAGCCAACATGAAACTCCAGCTGACTCGGTTGAAGGCCTTCTCAGTGTCTATAGAATGTAGGCACATAGGGATCGCCTTTGCCCTCGCCCAAGCCAGCAGAAGAAACGTCTTGTTCGTGTTGTCCCTCGCCTTCCGACCCACTACAAAACCCACTTTATCGGTAAGTGTCATATTTGGGAGCAGGGGAGCCAGTCTATTAGCTAAGCTTTCGAAAAGATTTTCACATATATATTTATCAGAGATCTGGAGCAGTAGTTAGCGACAGTGACCGGATCCTTCCCTGGTTTCGGGATGACACAAATTTGTGCTTCCAGTGACAGGGGTACAAAAGACCCACCAGTGGATATAGAGTTGAAGACACGTGTCAAGAACGGAACAAGTTGTTCCGTAAAAACTTTACAAACCGTCAGTTCCTGGACTCTTGCCCACCGGTGTGTCCTCAATAACTGAGGTTATTTTCCCTTCAGAGAATTCTGACTCCAATGATTCTACCTCTTCTCTAGCCACCCTAGGAAGAGCAGTCCGCTGAACATAGTCCTCGATATTATGGGTGAGTGCTATTGGGGGCATGTTGGCAAACTGTCCTTTTATGTTGTATAGGTCCCCATAAAAGGCACGAAATGCTTCTGCTATTTTAACTGGGTCCTGAGTAATATGTCCCCTGTTGTGAATGTCCTCCGAGTGGGTACTGGTGTGGAGCTCCCTCTGGTGGCCAGGAATGGTAATGAAGCTGAGTTGGAATCTGTGATTCAGACAGGTGGTGGAATGAATTGGGAATCCAGGAAATCCTATTGCAGATCAGCCTAGTTTATTTTGGAGAGCATTGTGTGCTTGGTGGTCGCCGGTGATAATTGTTCCTGCCTGCTTCTGAAGATGGCTGGGAGTTTTCCCTTCTGATTTTCCCATTTATTTGGTACCTGAATCTACTCCAGATAAGTTTACTATTTATATGGTTAATTGTTGGATTTGCACTTCAAGAGTGTTTCTGCATATTCCATTTGGTTATGTGTATGGTTTCTTGTATTTGAGGATCTGTCTTTCTGCTTTTGTGAGCAGGGCAGTCCCTCCAGCAAGAAAGGGAGCTTGCTCCCTGGTCAGTTTTGGATTATTTGCACTTTAGAAAATTACTTGTTCTGTGATTTAGTTTCTTACCATTACATCTGCAGTTCTGTTTAAAGTGTCAAGCGCAAGAGTACCTGGGGGAGAGTCCGTGTAATCTCAGTATTTTTTATCATCAGTAGATTGGAATTTTTTCAGTGTTTTTTGCTGGACGCAATCAAGTAAATGTCCTGTCCTGTTCTATCTAGTAAGTCGGGTCTCACCTTTGCAGATCTATATTTTCTATCTGTGTATTGTGTTTTCTTACATCACCGTTGTTGCATGTTGGGGGCTTGCTATTTCTTTGGGGACTGCTCTGAGACAAGTAAGAATTCCTCATTTCTATCTTTGAGGTGTAGCAAGTTTCTCAGGGAGTGATGAGGTGTTTAGGTGTGTAAGGAACATCCCACTGCTACTTCTAGTGGTGTCTGATAGATAGGGGATTGCGGTCAGCTCAGTTTCCAACTACTCTTGTGGTTTTTGTTTTTACCCTATTAATGGGATTTTTTGTGATCGTCCATGGTTACCAGATCATAACAGTCCCCCCCCCCCGTCTTTAATTTTCGGGACATGACTTGTGGACTTTCTAGGATGTATGAACCTACCTAGTGCCCTCCCACATTTGTCTGCATGTTCGTAAAGATATCTTTCTAAATACACTTTTTAGTTAGAGTATTTTTGGTCTAAGAGCCCCCTAAGTTCCTCCCGGGATCTCACCAAGTCTGCGTACACTGAGGCTGATAAAGATTTTTTGTGGGACGCCTCAAGGGTCCGGATGCGCTGTAGCAAGGAGGTGATTAAAGAGGCCCTCTCGTGCTTAAGCCTCATTCTGTGCTTAATTAGTAGGCCCTTCACCATACACTTGAAGGCCTCCGATTGGGTCAGAAGGGGTGTCTGATCCTGTGTGTGAAACTCCAGGAATTCGAATTCCATATCTCTGCTAGACATAAGTAGTCTTTGTGCAAATGCTCATTAAGACGCCACGTAAAACACTGTTCTAGTGGCATGGTGTACCCCTTACAAAAAAACTTTCAAATGTTGATCAATGTAGATTAAATTATTTCTGAAAAAGCAAGTGATTATACATTGTTCTCTAACATTGATCTCCATTGTATAAGAATCGGAAAAGTACAATTCAATAAAAAATCAGTCCAATATACGCTGAGACAGGCAGTTTGAGAAGACGGAGAAATTAATCTCTCCTTCTCACTTGTGCTCTGATTCTCGGAGCACAGTACTGACACTCAGCTCATGCTCGCAGCAGAGTCTGTGCTGAGAATCATTAGCATATCGCATCTGATTCTCTCACATCAGAGAATATACACTAGTGTGACCCCGGCCTTAAAGGTGTTAAAGGGAACCTGTCAGGTGGAATATGCACCCAGAACCACGAGCAGTTCTGGGTGTATATTGCTATTCCCTGCCTAACCGTCCCTGTATACACTAGTATAGATAAAGAGATCTTTAGAAAAAGTATTTCTAAAGATCTTTTACCGTATGCTAATGAGCGAGGGCACTAGTCCCCGTGGGCATTAGTCGCCCCTCATTAGCATGTTAGTACGCCCCTGTGGGCGTGCTGTCATGCTAAAGAATATGTGGTGTCACAGGATGAGCACACTCACCTCTCCGCTGCCATCGCTGGATTTCGGCTCAGTGCGCATGACCCCAGAGTTTGGGTCATGTGCACAACTTCAGTTTGAAGTCAGGACACATACACCCGTCTTCATAGTGTGCATGACCCAAACTCCGGGGTCATGCGCACTGAGCCGAAATCCAGTATCGAGCGGCGATAGCAGCGGAGAGGTGAGTGAGATCATCATGTGACGCTGCGTATTCATTAGCATGTTAGCATGCCCACAGGGGCGTACTAACATGCTAATGAGGGGTGACTGGCCGGGGAACTAACGCCCAGGGGACTAGTGCCCTCGTTTATTAGCATACGGTAAAAGATCTTTAGAAATACTTTTTCTAAAAATCTCTTTATCTATGGTAGTGTATACAGGGACGGATAGGCAGGGATTAGCAATATGCACCCAGAACTGCTCGTGGTTCTGTGTGCATATTGCACCTGACAGGTTCCCTTTATAAACCCACAAGGTTACATATACTCTACAAAAGGTGTGCTCATAATAAGACCACCACCTGTCCTTATCTGCCTACTAATTATACATTCACAAGGTCCAATATACAGTATATATATGACTTATTACAAGCCAGGGTCACCTATCTGGCTAACCGCTACTCAGATGCTTCCGTTCTGTGCCAGTCACTGCACTGGCTGCCCATATAACACAGGATCCAATTCAAACTGCTTGTTCTCACCCACAAAGCTCTCCACAGTGCGTCACCCCCCCTACATCTCCACCCTCCTCTTTGTCTATCACCCCACTCATTCTCTACACTCTGCAAAATACTTTCGACTAACGTCCTCACTAATCCGAATTTCCCACTCGGATCCAAGACTTCTTCCGAGCTGGACCAATCCTCTGCAATGCTCTACCTTAAGAAGCTAGGACGAATCACAACTTAGTAAGCTTCAGACGCTCCCTAAAAACGCATCTTTTTAGGGTGGCCTATCACACTCCCTAGCCGAATTATATTCACATAGTCCCTCCACGTCTTTTCAGAATATAACCCCACGTCAAACTCCATGGCACCCAAATGCATCTCAAGGTTCTGGCTAACTGGTCCAGGCAGCCATTATCCCCCATTTCCTTCAGATGGCTGGACTGCCATTGTAAATAAGCACTTTTACCTTGCCCCCCCCCCTCCCATCTCATTGTAGACTGTAAGCTCACGAGCAGGGTTGTCTTTTTTCCATACTCCAATTATTGTATTTTCTATAACTGTTATTTGTTTGTATATGAACCTCCTGAATTGTAAATCGCTGTGGAATATGTTGGCGCTATAGAAATAAAGATTTTTTTTATTATTATTATTATTATTATTAGCCATAATCAACAGTAATAGAAATAAACACTTGAAATAGATCACTCTGTAATGACTCTATATAATACAGTCCCTGACAGTATTACAACAGAGAGTTCTGTTGCTTATCCATGTTATGTACATAAAAGCTTATAACCTGGTTTTATAAATTAATCTTTTGAAAGCTGAAACCCTCACAAATTTGGTTTAGGTTATGAAAATAAAGTTGCTGCAAAGCTGAAATATTGATCTTTTAATGAACACAGAAAGGTCAGATTTTGGCAAGACAAAACATTTGTCACCCACAGAAAGTAATGTGAAATTCAAACAAATTAATTAACTTCTAAAGCAAAGATATGTTGCATAACATTGGTGAATGAAGTCGTGGTGCTATTAGAGCCATATTTAATATTTTGTGTGACTTCCACGAGCTTGAAGGACTGCATCCATGCGGTTCAACAATGATTCATACAATTTATTGATGAAGTCATGAGGAATAGCAAAGAATGCAGTCTTACATGCCTCCCAGAGTTCATCTAGATTCTTTGGTTTTGTCTTCCAAGCTTCCTCTTTCATCCTACCCCAAGCATGCTCAATGGTGCTCATGTCTGGTGACTGGGCTGCCCAGTTCTTGAACACCTTGATCTTTTTTGCCAGGAGGAACTTTGTTGTAGACATGGATGTATGAGATGGAGCACCATCCTGCTGCAGAATTTGATCCCTTTTATGATTGGGAATGTAAGAGGTAGCTAATACTTCTTGATATTTTAGGCTATTGATATTGACTTCCATTTTGAAAATGTTTCGCACACCCCCATACTGAATGTAACCCCAGACCATGATCTTTCCACCACCAAACGTAACTGTTTTCTGGGTGTATTTTGGATCCATACGGGCTCCAGTAGCTCTCCTGCAGTATTTGCAGAGGCTGTGGTGTACTTCAACTGAAGATTCTTCAGAGAAATCCAACTTCTGCCACTTTTCCAGCGTTCATCTGTTCAGCAGGCTGTGGGACTTTTAATTGACTTTTGTTTAGTACTGGCTTCTGGGCACTGATTCAACCATGGAGGCCATTTCGAGACGGAACCCTACAAACTGTTCTAGTTGACACAGGGACTTGAGGTGACCAGGCCTGTTGGAGCTCTGCTGCAGTGGAAGAGGGGCTGGCTTTGGATTTTCTAACCAACAAATGTTCCTCCTGAGCAGTTGTCTTGCAGGGTCTGCTGGACCTGGGCTTGTCAAAAACACCTCCAGTCTCTTCAAATCTTTTTTTAATTCTTTGTACTTGACGCTGAGATACATTAAAGGTATCAGCCACCTCTGCAGTGGATCTGGTCTTCTGCCTCTTGATAATCAAGGCTTTGGTCGCAGAGGGGATTTTTGGCATTTTGTCAGAGGCTAAGTTGCAGTTTAAGTGAAGGTCTGGGGTGCTGGGTTTCTTTCTATACACACGCACTAATTAAGCGATCATTTAATGAGAACAGGTGAGGATGTAAACTAGGATTGGGTGCATTATGTGACAAGGCGACAAAACTTTTGTCTTGCCAAAATGTGAGCTTTCTGTGTTCATTAAATGATCAATATTTCAGCTTTGCAGCAACTTTATTTTCATAACCTAAACCAAATTTGGGAGGGTTTCAGCTTCCAAAAGATTAATTTATAAAACCAATTGATGAATTTAAAGTCAGGTTCTAAGCTTTTATTTACATAATATGAATAAGCGACAGAACTTCTGTCAGGGACTGTATATGCGTTCCCCTTTTGTATTGAATTACTCAAATAAATTAACTTCTTGATGGTACTCTAATTTATTTTTATTGAGATGCACGATGCACGTGTGTGTGTGTGTGTGTGTGTGTGTGTGTGTGTGTGTGTATTTATACTGTATATTATACACATATATACACTGTGTGCAGAATTATTAGGCAAGTTGTATTTGTGAGGATTTTTTTTATTATTGATCAACAACTATGTTTTCAATCAACCCAAAAGACTCAAATATCAAAGCTTAATATTTTTGGAAGTTGGAGTGTTTTTTTTTTAGATTTGGCTATCTTAGGAGGATATCTGTTTTTGCAGGTAAATATTACTGTGCAGGATTATTAGGCAACTTAATAAAAACCGAATATATTCCCATCTCACTTGTTTATTTTCACTAGGTAAACCAATATAACTGCACAAAATTTAGAAATAAACATTTCTGACATGCAAAAACAAAACCCAAAAAAATTAGTGACCAATATAGCCACCTTTCTTTATGATGACACTCAACAGTCTACCATCCATAGATTCTGTCAGTTGCTTGATCTGTTTACGATTAACATTGCATGCAGCAGCCACCACAGCCTCCAAGACACTGTTCCGAGAGGTGTACTGTTTTGTCTCCCTGTAGATCTCACATTTTATGAGGAAGCACAGGTTCTCTATGGGGTTCAGATCAGGTGAACAAGGGGGCCATGTCATTATTTTATCATCTTTTACACCTTTACTGGCCAGCCACACTGTGGAGTAGTTGGATGCATGTGATGGAGCATTGTCCTGCATGAAAATCATGTTTTTCTTGAACGATACCGACTTCTTCCTGTACCACTGTTTGAAGAAGTTGTCTTCCAGAAACTGGCAGTAGGTCTGGGAGTTGAGCTTCACTCCATCCTCAGCCCGAAAAGGTCCCACAGGTTCATCTTTTATGATACCAACCCATACCAGTACCCCACCTCCACCTTGCTGGCGTCTGAGTTGGAGTGGAGCTCTCTGCCCTTTACTGATCCAGCCTCTGGCCCATCCGTCTGGCCCATCAAGAGTCACTCTTATTTCATCAGTCCATAAACCTTTGAAAAATCAGTCTTAAGATATTTCTTGGCCCAGTCTTATGTTTCTTTTTCAAAGGTAGTCGATTTTCAGTCTTCCTTACCTTGGCCATGTCCCTGAGTATGGCACACCTTGTGCTTTTTGATACTCCAGTAACGTTGCAGCTCTGAAATATGGCCAAAATGGTGGCAAATTGCATCTTGGCAGCTTCACGCCTGATTTTCCTCAATTCATGGGCAGTTATTTTGCACCTTTTTTGCCCAACATGCTTCTTGCGACCCTGTTGGCTATTTGCCATGAAACGATTGTTTGGTGATCAGGCTTCAAAAGTTTGGCAATTTTAAGACTGCTGCCTCCCTCTGCAAGACATCTCACAATTTTGGACTTTTCAGAGCCTATCAAATCTCTCTTCTGACCCATTTTGCCAAAAGAAAGGAAGTTGCCTAATAATTAAGCACACCCCATATAGGGTGTTGATGTCATTACACCGCACCCCTCCTCATTACAGAGATGCACATCATCTGATTTATTTAATTGGTAGTTGGCTCTCAAGCCTGTACAGCTTGAAGTATAACAACATGTATAAACATTATCATGTGATCAAAATACTAATTTGCCTAATAATTCTGCACACAGTGGATATATATATATATATATATATATATATACTGTACATGCTCTATCTTTTCTACTAAGGAAGGCACAAAGTTGTGGCAATACACATGGCGCTAATTCCTCATCTTAATCCTTTGCCTCACTTCACAGGTTTTGTTATTCATTCCTTAGCATCTTCATACCGACCTCTCTTTTTAACCATCTTGTGGGTCTTTTTCAATGGTTATTATCTCCACCAGTGTTGTTTATATAATTTGGCTTTATGGCTTTATCATTTTTTTATGTATTAATATATATATTTCTTGTTATGCATACATTATGCACCTTTGGGCAGCAGGGTGGCTCAGTGGTTAGCATTCTTGCGTATCAGCGCTCGAGTCCTGGGGTCAAATCCCACCAAGGAAAACATCTGCAAGGAGTTTATATATCTCCCTGTGTTTGTGTTGGTTTCATCCAGTTTCACTGGTTTCCTCCCACACTCCAAAGACATAATGATAGGGAATGTACCGTAGATGGTGAAGCCTGATGGGACAGTAATGTTGATAAAGCACTAAGGAATATGATGCCGATATATATAAGCAAAGAATAATGAATAACATTCTTATTTGTACATTGAATTGTATCATTCCCTACATTAGTATTTCACCTTTTCTGCTTGTTTGGCATACAAGTACTGTATACAGGTGGTGGTCTTTTTATGGACACACCTTTGTAGTGCATTTGTAACCAGGCGTTTTTTATTTGTTTGTGTTTTTAAAATGGCTATATGGCTTTAGCAATGTTTGTGTGTGTGTGTGTGTGTGTGTATGTTTGTACATATATACATATTATTTGTATGTATGTGTATATATATATATATATATATATATGTATATATATATATATATATATATATTTACCCACGTGGATAAAATTGTTGGTACCCTCTTGTTAAAGTAAAAAAAAAAAAACAACACAATACTCACTGAAATAACTTGAAACTGAGAAAAGTAATTTTCAATTTAAATTTACTGAGTATCAACTAATAAAAATCAGAGATTGTTTTTGGATTGTGGTTCAACAGAAAAATAAAAAGACATAAAAAAAGACCTGGTCAAAGACAATGATACCCTTTTGAGGCAATCACTGCAAACAAATGATTTCTGTGACTCTCAATAAGGCTTCTTTCGCACATCCGGTTTTGGCTGTGCGGCACAATATGGCGCTCTGCAGAAAAAACGCAAACGTTTTTTTTTGCCACCGGTTGCGTTTTTCCCGCATAGACTTATTGTGCCACATGATCTTGCATTGCGTCTGGTTTTTGCCGGATGCGGCATATTTAGCACATGCAGCGGCCGGATGGAACGTTGCCTGGCACATTTTTTGGTGCGGCGAAAAAAATGCGATTCACTATGCAAGCCTATGGATGCCGGATGCAGCGTTGTGCGGCAAAACCTTTTTGCGCAGTGCAAAGTTTTTTTGCACTGCGCATGCTCAGTATCAAGCCGCATCCGTCAAAAACTGGACGGGCCGCATGGATAAACTTATGCAATGGATCCGTTTTTTTCGCCGAATCCATTGCATAGGTTTTTGAGCCGGATTGTGCCGCTCAGCACAAACCGGATGTGTGAAAGCAGCCTAAGACTTCTGCACTGTCCATAGGTATTTTTGGCTACTCCTTGTGAGCAAACTGCTCCAGCTGTCACAGGTTTGAAGGAGGATGTAGAGAAGGTGTTGTAGGAGGAGGTAGATAAACACCGTCTAGAGTTGAAATCAGATGTGGCGCCAAACCATGGAGGCTTTATTACCTGACCCGGTTGGTGTCGTACATCACTACTGCTTAAAACATTGACCCAGTGACCTATGAAGAACACTATTTGTTACTTTCCATAACTGCTGGCCTAGGTGTCAGTGAACTTTTGAGCTTAATGCCAAGTCCAGGGATCAGCTCATATTCTCTTGCATGGAAAAACACATAGTGGACACCTCTTTCTGCAGAAAATAATTATGGCTAAGTATCTTTCAGAAAGGCTGAGTGCATGCATCATTTATTGAAAAACACAGGATTCCACTTAGTATAGCAAGTACTGCACCTCCAGTGTATGATGATGGTGATGATACCCACCAGGAACTATTTGAGGATGTGTTCTAACTACCTGAAAAGTAGGGGAGAAGGGGGGAGAAGGACCTCTTGAGCATTGCTAATATTACTGGATAGATATATTTTTTTAATATTACTGGATAGCCTGCTTTTCCCATATGAGCAGGTGATGCAGCTTTATGTGCTAATGCAAAGTTACAGGTTCTAGTTTATCTGAGCTGGGAAGTATAAAGCTTATTTTCCTCGCCACCACCACCTCGACCATGACTAGAGTTTTCAAGCTCTGTTAGACCTCCTCCGCCATAGCAGTTGCTGAATCACCTGCTTCTGTGGTGCCCAAAGAAGAATATCTACCCCAAAAATATCTTTTGGCCAGAAATCACTCTGCTTTTTATTACCGATGCCACCAAGCTCTTCCTCTGATGACCCCCTCAACATCCTGATTATTCAATTCCTGTCCACCATAATCATCATTATCATCATCCTTGACGTGGCTGACAGTTGTCTCAGTGTGGAGAATGTCTTTTCCCCCTCTTGAATTTCACACTTAGATTTGACCTGACGAAGTGTCCTTAGCACCTCAGTTTACACCACCAGTGCTCCTACTTTACCACCATGGCTGACAAAGCCACCAACACAGCTAATCATTGGAATCATATTGTCCATTACCTCTACTCTACGTCATCAGAGTATAAACATGTAAGATATATATATTGTATATCAAATTTAAGAAGTTATTTTTGTTAAATATTTTTATTGGACCCTCGGAGTGTTGTAATTGAGAAAACTATAGGACAGAAAGGATAGAGGTGTCATGAACAAAATTAAATGTTCTCAATGCAAAAATGAACTTTTTAGTTGTAGAGAAGGACTGTGCAAACCACTGACTCAAAATTACAGCGTCACTGTCAGAGGTAACATCATCCTGCTGAAGCTTTCATGGTTTGATGCTGGAAACATATAAGCTTTCTATAACTAACAAATAAGATTAAGAGAGTTATGAAAACAGCTTACTTGTTCCTCCCATTCCCCGATGACTTGAAATAAGGTGTCAGACTTGCTAGCCCTTTCCAAGATTAGAAAGGCATGAGGATCATGGGTCCTCAATTCTAACAATCAACATGGTTATTATGAAAAAATACAACTTCAGAATGGTTATACATATAACATCTAGTTTCCGATGCAGGTTTTTGAACCAAAATCAGAAGAATAAGTTCTTTCATTTATTTCCTATTCCTTTTATATGCATTTCTGGGTATTAAAAATACTGCAATGATATAAAAAAAAAACGCTTTGCATAAAACCATCCGAAAGAATTTTCTTTTGAGTTAATTATCATCAAGGATATTCTACTTAGCAGCCATATGTTCTAATATTAATCAGGTCTGAAAGTCACAGCTTCTGAGTTATAACATGATTACAGCAAAATTGTTAGTACAGTAATAATTATTTTTACAGTGATGTATTACGCATTCTATCTATCTATCTATCTATCTATCCCTCTAGCTATCCATTCATCTATCTATCCCACTATCTATCTATCCCACTATCTATCTATCCCACTATTTATCTATCCCACTATCTATCTATCCCACTATCTATCCAACTATCTATCCCACTATCTATCTATCTATCTATCCCACTATCTATCTATCCATTATCTATCTATCTATCTATCTATCTATCTATCTATCTATCCCACTATCTATCTATCTATCTATCTATCCCACTATCCCACTATCTATCTATCTATCTATCTATCTATCTATCTATCTATCTATCTATCTATCTATTCCTCTCTATCTATCTATCTATCTATCTATCTATCCCTCTATCTATCTATCTATCTAAAATAAACATAAAGTAGCATTAGTGGGGGTGTTAGAGGCTAACAAGATTAAATCTGCTTATACCAAATTTTCACCACTAGAGGCTGCTCAAAATCCCACAGGAGATACAGATGGAAGGTTTTAACCACACGTAAACTGGGTCTTCCAGTAATTATGCTATGCATTTGATGCAATGTTATGTGACACATCACACACTCACTGGTTCACTGTCACATCCCCATTCACATTAATCTATCCCTGATTTGTTCCTATTTGTACAAATGTATATAGGAATATTTTTATGTATCCCTATGAATTGTATTTGCCTACCTCCTCCAGTGTGTAAATGGTCTTGAGAACAGACCATTATCTCCATTTCAGTAATACCGTCGGTGTTCTGCCTTTAAGCTTTGTCCTTGAATTAAGTGCATTTCATTGTTCTACATTTCCATGAATGACTTCCATGCCACAGAACTACCGGCAACATAGCCAGTGCGAAAAAGGGATGATCCTACGAATGAGCGCAAAATAGTAATTCAAAAACTACATCTACATTGTGATATTGAAGACCATGGAGAGCCTTAGAGGATGACAATTCACTCACGTTTATCCCCATCCTTGTCTGCCCCAGCGGCAAAGACAATCCAGCAGAGCAGCTGAGGCGCAGATTGTCCCTGTTCTTTATTGAGACATCAAAAACACATCAGCGATGAATGGGTTATTTATGCGTTCCTATTTGAGAGGCCAGGAGTCAGCATTTTGTGACGGAAGTGAATAAATATCTGAACCTTCTTGCAGCCAGAACAGAGAAGCTCCCTCTGCTGACTGCTAAATATTATACTATGGAGTAGCAATAGGGAGTGTCCAATATAAAAAAAATAAATGTGATGCTTGCTTTAAAGACAGGGAGGCATACCAGCAACTTGTATATATTAAACAACATACTAATATATATATATATATATATATATATATATATATATATATATATATATATACACACACATATATATAAATTAGTAATTATTATTATAATTATATATATATGTATATATATACATACACACACACACACACACACACATATATATATATAAATAAATATATATATATATATATATATATATATATATATATATATATATATATATATATATATATTAGTTGAAGCCACAAGTTTACATACACTACTGAAGAAGACACATTTACTTGTTTTTTGTTTTTCTCACTATTTGACGTGGAATCAGAATAAACCTTTTTAGGTGAATTAGGAACCAAAATTATTTATATTTGCCAAATGCCAGAATAATGAGATAGGATGTTTTAAGGCATTTTTATTACTTTCTGCAAAGTTAAAAGTTTACTTACACTAAGTGTACTACGCCTTTAAATAATATGGGACAGCAAATATGATGATGTCATGTCTTTGGAAGCTTCTGGTTTATTGGCAACATCTGAGTTAAATAGAGACACACTTGTGGATATATTTTAATGCACACCTGAAACACACTGGTCCATGTATAGTATCATAGGAAAGTCAAAATAAATTATCCAAGATTTTAGGAAGAGAATTGTGGACTTGAACAAATCTGGTTCATCCTTGGGTGCAATTCCTAGATATCTGAAGGTGCCTCGTTCATCTGTACAAACAATATGCAAGTACAAACAAAATAGGAATGTTCAGCCATCATACCGCTCAGGAAGGAGATGGGTTCTGTGTACCAGAGATGAACGTGCTTTGGTCAGACATGTGCATAGCACCCAAGAATAAAAGCACCTTCACCTTGTGAAGATGCTGGCAGAATCTGGTAAGATTGTGTCATTATCCACAGTGAAATGAGTACTGAATCAACATGGACTGAAAGGCCACTCTGTCAGGAAGAAGCCATTACTCCAAAAGAATCATAAAAAAGCCAGATTAATGTTTGTAAATGCACACAGGAATAAAGACCCTAATTTTTGGAGACATGTCATGTGGTCTGACGAAACTAAATTGAACTGTTTGGCCATAATGACCATTGTTAAGTTTGGAGGAAAAATGGAGAAGCATTGTAGCCTAAGAACACCATCCCAACTGTGAAATACGGGGGTAGCAGCATGGCCGGCTTTAGGCATGTGCGACTTGTCGGTCGCACAGGGCCCCGACGGCCATGCTTCAGGGGGGGCACCGTAGAGATGTAAGAAGTTAAATTCCTGCCTCCTCCGGTCCCAGCACTGCGTTTTTATTGCAACCGCCGCTGAGCGGGCAGAAGGCTTTGATGGGAGGAGCCGCAGGGAGACCTTATGTGTGAAGCTAAATGTACTGTCTCCAGCGGCGCCTCTCCATCCCTTTCTTGAAGCCTGGCAACCGGGTGCCCGCGCCATGTATACAAGCGGTGTGATTGGCGCAGAGACAGAAAGATGAGTTTCATATACTGCCACTGCTCCAATCAGTGAACATGCGCATCCAGTCGCTCTCCCACCTAGCTTCGCGGGCTCACCTCATCTCACATCCTCAGACCTCGACAGCAGAGAGAAGATCATGCCCTGTATGTGACCGCAGCGCAGGTGCAGTTTATTGTAGGCAGTCCTACCAGGTGTAGAATTGGCATGGTAGCGGTCTGTGCGGGTGACCGGGTGCCTGCCTCTCTGTGCGGGCGGCCGGGTGCCTGCCTCTCTGTGCGGGCGACCGGGTGCCTGTCTCTCTGTGCGGGCAGCTGGCTGCCTGCCTCTCTGTGCGGGTAGCCGGCTAACTGCCTGTCTCTCTGTGCAGTTTTTAATTGCAATGAGATGACACACAGTTAGGGTCACAGAGCTAGGGACCCCAATATAGAGATATGCCTTGACGAGGCCTTGGGGCTCAGTTACATTGATCAATGCGATTGCTAAATATCTCCTTTTTCCTAATATTCATAGCAGGTATGCAATTCATTATTCACATGTTCAAATTAGCAAGTAGCATTTTTCATTGTATATTCCAATAATTTTCCATATGCTTGAGGCATTATACCATTATCTAAGTTTGATGTGCAGCCTTATTCTTATGTATCTCTGTGCGGGTGGACGGCCGGGTGCCTGTCTCTCTGTGCGGGTGACTGGCCGGCTGCCTGTCTCTCTGTGTGGGTGGACGGCCGGGTGCCTGCCTCTCTGTGCGGGCCGCCGGGTGCCTGCCTCTCTGTGCAGGCGGCCGGCTGCCTGCCTCTCTGTGTGGGTGGCCGGCTGCCTGCCTCTCGGTGCGTGTGGCCGGCCAGCTGCCTGCCTCTCGGTGTGTGTGGCCGGCCGGCTGCCTGCCTCTCTGTGCGGGTGGCCGGCCGGCTGCCTGTCTCTCTGTGTGGGCGGACGGCTGGGTGCCTGCCTCTCTGTGCGGGCGGCCGATTACCTGCCTCTCTGTGCGGGCGGGCGGCCGGCCGCCTGCCTCTCTGGGCTGGAGGCCGGCCGGCTGGATATCTGTCCGTGCGGGCAACGGTGGCTGTGTGGAGTATGGCGGTGTGGCTGATGTCCCAGATGCTCTGGGGTCAAATGATGGCGTCCAGGGCGGCGCATGTGCAGATGGAGCCCTCAGCTCAAGATCTTGTCATTGAACTGAGAGCTCAATCTGCTCCGGAGGTTATTTCTTTGAAGCTCGCACCGCTGACAGAGCATCTGGGACACCCGCCGCACCAGCCTGCTCCACATAGCCAGCACAGTTTCCGCTGGCAGCACAGCCCTACCGCTGCCAGCACAGCCCCCACCGTTCCCACTGCTGTGCCTGCCTCCTGTGACTCTGCTCCCTCTCCAGTAAGACAACAATGGAGTATAAGATGGACCCCATTTTTTTTACCTTTTTTTATCTCTAAACTTGGGGTGCGTCTTATAAAACAAAAAATATGGTACGTGCTATTGTTACCATCAAGGATATGTGATTGTGTTCCTGGAGTGGGCATCATTTTTATGCAAGGGGTGTGTGTGTGTGTGTGTGTGTGTGTGTGTGTGTGTGTGTGTCTCCTTACATAGTAGTATATTAATATGCGATGTCTAAAACTGCATTCCAGGGGCATCTGTAACATCGTTATGACACATGAGCGCCAAAAGCAATCAGCGCCGGCTTTCTTATGCCCACCTTTGGACATTTCGTCAGAAATTCAGTGTAGCACTCACATCCTGCTCAAATATCTGAAGGAGAAGAGAGACACACTTGGCGCTGTTTTGTCAAGGGGCCTCATGGAACGCAGCTTTAGGCCCCCTTCACACGACCGTGAAAATCACGCACGTGTTTCACGGATGTGTCAAAGGTGCGTTTTCACCTCCGTGTACAGTGTTTATGGCACTACGTGTGTTCTCCGTGTGTTATCCGTGATAACACACGGAGAACGGAACTTTCTACTCACCTGTCCCTGGCGTCCCTGTCCATGGTGCTGATCTTCGGTCTCCAGCCCTGCCGACTCCCCTCTGCTGCCGGCCGCAGTGAATTGAATATTAAATGAGCATAATGAGCAGCGGTCGGCAGCAAGTGACAGCAGCGGCAGAGACAGGAGGGCTGGAGAAGGAGAGTAAAGATTTTTTTTTTTTCTCGGACACGTGTGTTTCCCTGGCGCGTGTCACACGGGACCGCATCCACACTACATCCGTGTGGTACGGGTGCAGGCCGTGTGACACCCGTGCTGCCGGAGAAAAATGGACATGCATCCGTGTGGAGCACATGAGCACACGTCTGCTCCACACGGAGGCACGGGCCAATGGCTGCACACGTCCGTGCACATAAACCTATTGATTTTAATGGGTTTACGTGTGCCCGTGTCTCCGGTACATGCGGGCACGGACCTAGCATGTACCGGAGACACGTGCGTGTGAAGGGGGCCTTAGACATTGCTGGAATCGATGCCGTACCGGAGGGGAGTATAGCTTTATTTATTTTTCTGGGGCAAACAAGGGGAATGAGAAGGGGTTGTTGACATCCCTTTTATGGATTGAAGTGGGGCATCATTTTATTACAAAGGGTGTATGTGGTTATGCTTCAACAAATGGAATGAGTAGGGGTTGTCAAATTTAGTGGACAGCCCTTTTAAAGGGGCTGTTCTTTTAGTAAATGTCTAGCCTAAGGTGTAGGTTATTATAAAGAAATTATAATGCTGTTACACAAACACCGTAAATAAAATAAAAAAAAAACTTTGGGAAAAATCACTCCAAAAATCTTTTTTAGTCTTACTGAAAACACAAAAATTGAATAAAAAGCCAACAAAAGTCATATGTGAAGGAATAAGCCCTAAAAGCTCTTTTGAACAAAAAAATTAAAAAAGTTACAGCTCTCAGAATATGGTGATGCAAAAAGAAATTAATTTTTGTAAAATATTGCTTTTAGTGTGCAAATGTCGCAAAGTATAAAAAATTATTACAACAGTTTTCATGAAAAGGGGGTGGCTACAATAAAACATATTATAACACAGTGTTTTAGTTAAGTGCAATACTCCCCCAATCTCTTACCATAATATAATCATACTCCTCATTATAATACAAAAGATGTGATACCACACAATGGAGTTTATGATTGCTTTATTAAAGATAATATCAAAAGGATCAACAACACAACAAAAATTGTGTAAGGACATACTGACAATAATAGGCTAAAAAGAAGTAACCTCACTATGTGGGGATCCAGATATTAATAATACAGCCTGCACACGAAAATAATGGGATAATGAATTGAAGATGTATCACGACATTCATTAAATCAAAAACCATACCCATAGAGTGCAGACATTGATATAATCCGCCCAGAGGTCTGATTACACTGGTACAACAGAATGAGTAAAAACCCGCTATCGGTGGCTACTGTGAATTAAAGAACCACCATTACCAGCGGACAGAGTGAGTCAAATACATACCCAGTGATTATCAGATGAATGGGGAATATCCAGGATCACAAAGCAATCTATACTCTATGGGTATGGTTTTTGATTTAATGAATGTCGTCGTGATACATCTTCAATTCATTATCCCATTATTTTCGTATGCAGGCTGTATTATTAATATCTGGATCCCCACATAGTGAGGTTACTTCTTTTTAGCCTATTATTGTCAGTATGTTCTTACACAATTTTTGTTGTGTTGTTGATCCTTTTGATATTATCTTTAATAGAGCAATAATAAACTCCATTGTGTGGTATCACATCTTTTGTATGTGTAAAGTATAAAAAATTGTATAAATCTGGTCTAGTGTAATCGTTCTGACCTGAAGAATAAATCAGTCATCACTTTTATCGCATGGTGAACTGAGCAAAAAATTGAAAAGAATAAGCGAATTGCTGGTTTTCCCTCATTTTGCTTCTGAAAAATCTGAATAAATAGCAATCAAGAAATGTTATGTACCGCATAATAGTACCAAAAATCCTTCAGCTTATTGCGCAAAAAATAAGCTTCCACACAGCCCTGTTCGCTCCAAAAAGAAAAAAGTTACAGTTCTCACAATATGGCAACGAAAAAACTTTTTTTTTTTTTATAAAAAAAGCATTTTCACTGTGTAATAGAAGCTGAACAATATAAATCTGGTATCACTGTAACAGCACCAACAAAGAGAAACTGTCAGCAGGTTTTTGCTACCTCACCAGAGATTACTGACTGCATCCATTCTGACATATTCTAAGATTTAAGATTTTAGGCCTGTTTTGCATGTCAGTGAAAAACAAAGACCTTTTTTTCACTGACGTGTTAAAAGCGCATGTGTCCCTCTGTGTGCGGTGATTCACAGCACACGTGGGTTGTCAATGTGCAGTCCGTGATCTGTGATGCATGATAGCACATGGAGATAAACTCACCTGCCCCCGCTCCTGCTGTCCGTGGTGCTGAACTCTCCGACTCTACTGCATCTGGCCGCTGCTGTGTCTCCCCTCTGCAAGTACTTCCGGGTCAGCTGTGCCGTGCATTAATGAATATGCATGACAGTAATTAGCCGGGCAGGAAGCAGCAGCCAGCAGAGGCCGAAAACAGCTGGAGAAGTTGAATGTAAAAATCACTTTATTTTCAATGTCCGTGTTTTTCTGGTACATGTTTCACGGATCATACCATAGAACGGACATGTTTCTGTGCGCAACAGATAAAGCGTGTGAGCAACAGTGAGTACCTGCCTAAAAAAGCGATGCAAATACACCATAGCAAAGGGACATGATGCACAGCAATGTCAAAATGATTTTGCTGTGCACATGTTCCGTCTTGGGTTAATTATTTTAGCTGCTGTAGGCTTCAAAAGCCATGAAACGGCTAAAAGAAGTAACCTTCTCATTTGTGAGGCGGCTAAAATTGGAAGAAGCCACTCGCTCTATATACTTAAAGGACACAGAATACAGTCATTGCATAGACACCAGAAATGAAGCCAGTAACAACGGCACATACATATAGACTTTCAGGATGTTTTTTGCAAATGATTTTTCATTTTTTTTAAATAACTAAATTGTAGTATGCTTCAGGTGAGGCTTTTTTTGTCATTTTACAGTACATGAAAAAACAAACGCAACAGAAAAGCAATACAACCGGGCACCGGGGTCTTGTGATCTGCAGCCAATCACTGGCTGCTTCACTATCCTCTTTCAAAACTGTAATCCAGAAAAAATGAGAGCTGCTGCTGTTTTATGACTTCCTCTGGATGTCAGTCTTATCTAAAGGATGAGAAAGTAAACCAGCTGCTGATTGGCTGCAGGTCACCTATGACATGGTCTGGGGGCACCAAAGGGTAATTTGGCACAGGGCGCCATTTAGCCTAAGGCCGGCCCTGCAGCATCATGTTGTGAGGTTCTTTTGCTGTGGGAGGGACTGGTGCACGTCACAAAATAGATGGCATCAAAAGGACAGAAGATTATGTGGCAATAATGCATCAACATCTCAAAACATCAGCCAGTAACTTAAAGCTTGGGCGGAAATAGGTCTTCCAAATAAACAATGAACAGAAGCATACTGCCAAACTGGTTACAAAGTGGCTTAAGTATAACAAAGTCAATGTTTTGGAGTGGCTATCAAAAGCCCTGATCTCAATCCTATTGAAAATTTATGAGCAAAGCTGAAAAGGTAGGTGCAAGCAAGGTGACCTACAAACATGGCTCAGTTGCACCAGTTCTGTCAAGAGCAATGGGCCCAAATTCCTACCAATTATTGTGAGAAGCTTGTGGAAGGAAATTTAAAACATTTGACCCAAGTCATACAGTTTAAGGCTACATTCACACGACCGTCCCATTTTTGCGGTCTGCAAAAAACGGTCCTGTTTTTTCATGGATGTATCCATGTGGCATCCATGTGACATTCATTCCATTCCGTATACGGACCGTGTGTCATTCGTGTGCCTTCCGTTTTTTTTGCACACTGCAAAACACAGAAGCAGTTAGATAAATAGATCGATAGATATAGATAGATAGACTGGATAGAGGGATAGATAGAGGGATAGATAGAGGGATAGATAGATAGATAGATAGATAGAGGGATAGATAGAAGGACAGAGAGATAGATAGAGGGATAAATAGAGGGATGAATGAATAAATTAATGAATAGAGAGATAGATAGAGGGATAGCTAGAGAGAGAGATAGCTAGATAATAGATGAGAAAGACATATATAATGTCCCACTTTCCAGCATTTTGTAATCTTGCACCCTTTAGTGCCTTTCATGTGGCACTAAAGGGTGCCTAGCCTTGTATTTAGCCAAAAAATAAATAATTAAAAAAAACAACTTGGTGTCCCCCCTATTTTTTGTAGCCAGCTCGGGTAAAGCAGACGGCTGCAGCCTACAAACCACAGCTGGCAGCTTCACCTTGGCTGGTAATCTAAAACAGAGGGCACTCCACGCTGTTATTTTAAATTAAATAAATAATTTTTAAAAAAAAGTGGGGTCCCCCCCAAACTGGATCACCAGCCAAGGTAAAGCGGACAGCTGTGGTCTGGTATTCTCAGACTATGGAGGTCCGTGGTTCTTGGACCCTCCCCAGCCTAATAATAGCAGGCCGCAGCCACCACAGAAGTGGCGCATCCATTAAATGTGTCAATCCTGGTGTTTTTCCCCAGCTCATCCCGATGCCCTGGTACAGTGGCAAACAGAGTAATATATGGGGTTGATACCAGATGTGTTATGTCACCTAGCATCAAGCACTGGAGTTAGTGATGTCACTGCATCTATCAGATACCTGACATCACCACCCAGTCAGTAATAAAAAAAAAAATAGACAACAAACATTTTTATTTGATAAAACACTCCCCAACACATTCCCTCTTTCACCAATTTATTGGAAACAAAAAAACAAATCTGGGTCCGGCGTAATCCAATAAGGGGGTCCCACGATGATCCATACCATACTCACTGTTCCAGTCAATGAAGAACAAAATGTTCCCAATTGGCAGGGAGAGCAGTGTAGTGACTTCAGTTAACCTCAATAGGTCAGCCCAGGTCACCGCAGGGCATGACCAGCGCTGACTTCAAGAGGTTAGCTAGGTACATTACCTGCGGTGAGGGAAGCCGCTGCACTCCTGACCTCCTAACGTCAGCACTGGTCACTGACTTCTATGCCCGCCGCATTCTCAGATCACCTCTCACAAGCGACCTGTGACATCACCGCTAGTCACAGTCTCGGGCTGCCTGCAAGAGGTGATGTGAGAACGCGGCGGTCAGTGACAAGCGCTGACGTCAGGAGAGCAGGGGTTCATCACCGCAGGTAATAAACTTTACTAACCTCCTGACGGCAACGCTTATCATCCCCACGGCTGTTCGCACTGCAGTGCAAGCAGATGCTGACACACTGCTGTGTGGGCAGCTACGGACACACTGCAGTGCGGGCATATGCTGACACTGCTGTGTGGGCTGCTGTGGACATACTGCAGTGCGAGCAGCCGCGGGGCTCGCGTGGGACACAGACTGCAGGAGCACACGATGGAGGTCACACGGAAGTGCTTCCGTGTGACTTCCGGCGATTTTGTGGACCCATTGACTTGTATTGAGTCACGGTCCATAATAACGGAACATACATACGGCATCCAATCTGTTTTTTTTGTAGGATTGGATGCACACGGAAGTACTTCCCTGTGACATCCGATCCTACACAAAAGACATTGAAAAAATGATCCTGTCCGTGGGTCCGCAAAAACACAGGAACTGAACAGGACAGACGGAATGGTCATGTGAATGAGCCCTAAGGGCAATGGTACCAAATACTAATGAAATGTATGTAAACTTTTAACTTTGCAGAAAGTAATAAAAATGCCTTACAACATTCTTTCTCTCATTATTCTGGCATTTCGCTAATATAAATAATTTTGGTAATTCTAATTGACCTAAAATGGGAAAGGTTTAGTCTGATTTCAGGTTAGATAGTGAGAAAAATGTAAAAACAAAAATACTTGGAATCACTCACCGTTTTGAAGGTATGCCGGAATGAACCTCACAATGTTTACAAGATCCAGGCATGGAATCATGGTTGCTAGCCGCACAGTATAAATTCAAAAAAGAAAAAAAGATCCAGGTGGGAATCCATGGAAAAAAGTAACAATTAACTTTTATTGTATTTTTTAAAAGTCTATAGTGACACTGGCTTATCCATACTGACAGTGACAAGTTATTATGGCTTAAAGTGAGGTCAACATGGTTTGACGGTAAAGCATCCCTAGGATCTGAATAGCCATTGCTACGCTGAAGTTAAAAAAAGATTTAACCTGGTTGTGGACACTCCCCTCAGGGTATGTGCGCACGTTGCTTTTTACCTGCTTTTTACCTGCTTTTTTGCTGCTTTTTCTTCTGCGCTGTTTAATGCCAAAATGGATGTGTTCTTCTATTCAAGCAAAGTCTATGGGAATTTGGGTTTCTTGTTCACACTATGTTGTTTAAAATGCTGCCTTTTTGTGGCAGAACTTTGGTCAAAAACTCAGCTTTTCAAAGAAGCAACATGGCAATTGTTTTTGCCATTTGGGTTTTGCACTGCAAAGCTGAGTTTTTGACCAAAGTTCTGCCACAAAAAGGCAGCATTTTGAACAACAATAGTGTGAACAAGAAACCCAAATTCCCATAGACTTTGCTTGAATAGAAGAACACATCCATTTTGGCATTAAACAGCGCAGAAGAAAAAGCAGCAAAAAAGCAGGTAAAAAGCAGGTAAAAAGCAGGTAAAAAGCAACGTGCGCACATACCCTCAAGAATGATTCATTAGACAAGTAATCAAATAAGGGAGTGATCCAAACTCAGAAAAAAAACCATGCAGTTTAAGAACAATGGAGGAAACACAAACAGCCATATAGTATTAGCTATATTCAATTGAACAATAAATGTGCGGAAAGATCCATCTTAGCAATAAATATATATATATATATATATATATATATATATATATATATATATATATATATATATATATATATATATATATATATATATATATGTGTGTGTGTATATATACAGTACAGACCAAACGTTTGGACACACCTCATTCAATGAGTTTTCTTTATTTTCATGACTCTAAAAATTGTAGATTCACATTGAAGGCATCAAAACTATGAATTAACACATGTGGAATGAAATACTTAAAAAAAATGTGAAACAACTGAAAATATGTCTTATATTCTAGTTTCTTCAAAGTAGCCACCTTTTGCATTGATTACTGCTTTGCACACTCTTGGCATTCTCTTGATGAGCTTCAAGAGGTAGTCACCGGAAATGGTTTTCCAACAGTCTTGAAGGAGTTCCCAGAGATGCTTAGCACTTGTTGGCCTTTTTGCCTTCACTATGCGGTCCAGCTCACCCCAAACCACCTCAATTGGGTTCAGGTCTGGTGACTGTGGAGGCCAGGTCATCTGGCGTAGCACCCCATCACTCTCCTTCTTAGTCAAATAGCCCTTACACAGCCTGGAGGTGTGTTTGGGGACGGGTCATTGTCCTGTTGAAAAATAAATTATGGTCAACTAAACGCAAACCGGATGGAATAGCACACCGCTGCAAGATGCTGTGGTAGGCATGCTGGTTCTGTATGCCTTCAATTTTGAATAAATCCCCAACAGTGTCACCAGCAAAGCTCCTCCACACCATCACACCTCCTCCTCCATGCTTCACGGTGGGAACCAGGCATGTAGAGTCCATCCCTTCACTTTTTCTACAAAGACATGGTGGTTGGATCCAAAGATCTCAAATTTGGTCTCATCAGACCAAAGCACAGATTTCCATTGGTCTAATGTCCATTCCTTGTGTTCTTTAAACCAAACAAGTCTCTTCTGCTTGTTGCCTGTCCCTGGCAGGGGTTTCCTAGCAGCTATTTTACCATGAATGCCTGCTGCACAAAGTCTCCTCTTAATAGTTGTTCTAGAGATGAGAAGGTGTGTCCAAACTTTTGGTCTGTACTGTATATACACACACACACACACACACATATATATATATATATATATATAGTTTTATATATATATATATATATATATATATATATATATATATATATTGTGATATAATCACTGGTACTGTGCTGAGAGGGTTAAGGTGTGTTACCTAGGCCAGCTCTGTTGTGGACAGCTAATGAGATAGGTGGGACGGCTGTTCACCATATCTCCACCTCGGGGTGTGGTCCCAGGAATGAAAGTCAGGCCTCTGGACACACCCATGGCGCTGCTCTGAGTTTCCTGTGCTGGATGAAGTAGCCGGGTGTGTTTGTGGGTGGAGGTAAGGAAACAGCATCTGAGAAGGCTCTGCAGGGACTTATGGACTGAACATAATCTGAAAGGCTGAGGTTTGGGAATGTACCTGTTTTCCTGCCTGTACATGCCATGTGATATCCGTACCAGCGCGGTGCTTTATGGAGTTGAATAAAGCAGGCTGTGATCTTAAGAAACTGTGCCTCCTGTGTCTACCTGAAGCCCTCATGCTGAGCGAGTAACCCCCTATGTTGCAAGGTGCAACGTCACATATGGTGCTAGATAGCGGGCAGCGTTCCCAGGAGCACGTGGTGGATATACACAGCTGTGGATCGGCGGGTCCACGAACAGTGACAGCACCCTCAAGCACCTGGCGGCGAATCAGCAGGTGGCTGGGGTTCCGTGCTGCAGTGGCGAGAGTCCAGCGACTGGAGGTTCCAGGCCAGCCCGGAATTGCGGGGCCCTGCTTGGTGAGCAGTGATACACCACAAGCTGGAGATCCTGGTTGTACGGGCGGTACAACCCGGAAAGGTTAGTGGTTCTCTAACCCTCCCTGTCTTTGCCCACCGGGTATTACCCATTGGAGCGCCCCTCCTGTTCCTCTTCTCGTTGCAGCATGGAGGGGCTCCTGAAACAGCTGCTGCGGAGCCAGCAACACCAACAGGATGTGCCAGGAGGTCCAGTGACAGCAGTGGGGGCTGAAAGCCGAAAAGAGGGAATGGGTCATGCAGACGTTGTGGAGGAGCTGTACCAGTTCCTGGTGCAGGGACATCAGGAGCTGTCAGTGTGCAGCGATGTGGCAGCCATGGACCAGTTTGAGCGTTCCCTTCGGGGGCCGGTATGGACACTGGGTGCCCAGGGAGATAAGGGCGAACGGTGTGAACTGGGGGCTAAGGACATTGCATGGAAACCCCAAAAGGGGGCGGAGTCCCAAAAAGGGGTGGTTGCCCAAAAGGGGGCGGAGTCCCAAAAAGGGGTGGTTGCCCAAAAGGGGGTGGAGTCCCAAAAAGGGGTGGTTGCCCAAAAGGGGGCAGAGTCCCAAAAAGGGGTGGTTGCCCAAAAGGGGGCGGAGTCCCAAAAAGGGGTGGTTGTCCAAAAGGGGGCGGAGTCCCAAAAAGGGGTGGTTGCCCAAAAGGGGGCGGAGTCCCAAAAAGGGGTGGTTGCCCAAAAGGGGGCGGAGGCCCGGAACGGGGTGGTTGCCCAAAAGGGGGCGGAGGCCCGGAACGGGGTGGTTGCCCAAAAGGGGGCGGAGGCCCGGAACGGGGTGGTTGCCCAAAAGAGGGCGGAGGCCCGGAACGGGGTAGTTACCCAACAGGGGGCGGAGCCTCAGAAAGCGATGGTGACCCACAAGGGGGTGGAGCATTCACAAGCCAAACAGGTGGACTATAGCAAGGGGCAATGGGGTTCGCCTTACATATGTCCTACCTGCGGTATAGGCTATCCATCCAGTATGAGGCCACAGAAGTGCTCCGTGGACTTGAATGGGCTACGTGTGTCTGGTCTGTTAGACCCGGGGAGCCGGTTGACCTTAGTTAGACCCATGCCTGATCTCCATGTGATGGTGGGTAGGACGATAGAAGGAAGTTGTGTGCATGGGACCACTAAAGCATATCCTTTGGCCAGGGTGATGATTCAGACGGCCAAACGTTTGGGACGCCCTGATGTGGGTGTAGCGCCAGATCTGTTATATCCGGTTATCATAGGACGGGACTTTGAGCTCTTTCAGGATTTATGGAAGACAGAGGCCGGGACCGATTGCACAGGAATGAGTCGGCCCTCGCCTACGAAAGCCTCTTTTCCGTATGAGGTTATACAGATTCCCTGTGGGATATTGGGGTGCAATGAGGAGATAGTACCTCCACATAAGGACTGTCAAGAGTTAGGGGTGACCATGACGTCTCCAAAAGGAAGTGACAGTGTGACCACTACAGTTATAGTAGCTCCAGAAAAGGGGGCCGACACCTGGTTAAGTGGGGACGTGTTAGTCCAGGACACCAGGGGGAGTGACGATGACTCCAGTAAAGACACTGACTCCAGAAAGGTGACAAACAAGTACAGTGAGGTACAGAAGTGTGAGAAGGGGAAAACTTCCTCCAGACGCCGAACACGTAATAAGCGCCGAGAGGTGGCACAGTGTATTTCGCCTGAGGGTATAGAGAAAGTGAAATACCTGGGTAATGAAAACACGTTGCCAGTAGCAACTGCTACGGTAGAGTCAGACAGTGATATCCTACAAAAGAAAGAGGAATCAAAGGCTGAACTGACACATTGTCACGACAAAAATCAGCAGGGTGAAATTGCAGGGAAGGAACCGACCAAAGAAGTAATGGCGGTGTCTCCTATAATTTCCAAGCATGAAGCTGTTGGTCTGTCGGATGAAAGCACTGTAGGAGATGAAATCCAACAGAGTAATACAGGAGACGGAATCCTGGACAGTATTGGTGGAGTACAAATCCACAAAGGTCCTGGTGAGCAGACCAGTAAGCCACCCAGTGTTGAAGTGATATATGTTGAAAATAGTGCCAAGGTTCTAAGAAGAACAGAGTGCCGTGCTGAAGGGCGTGACACCCTGGTAGAAGGCGATGCTGTAAACTCCCAAGAGAAGGCAGTGGGTGACACTGCAGAGACCCAAGTGGAAGGTGGAGGGAATGCAGTGAAGTCCCAAGACACAGCTGGTGCTGTAAAAGTGGAAAGAGCCTCTGAGGAAGAGGTGAAGTCTGGACGTGAGGTCTCATCAGAAGCTGAGAGCCTGACTGACTCAGTGGGTAAGACCAAGATCGCAGACAAGAAGATTGGCTCAGCTAAGAGCCTGAAACCCGAAGGCTCTGAGGCCGGGGCGGAACCCGAGGCGTGTGTAACTCAACAGTTGAAGCCTTTGGTGGAGAATATGGAGGAAGGCAAGAGACCTCAGGAACAGTCTGGTGTCCTTGACAGTGAAGGAAGCAGACCAGTCTTCAAGTGCCGAATAGACGTGCCGGAAGACTTAAGAGAAGCCTGTGCCAGTGAGAAGGTGCATGAGAGATTCCAGAAGGCAGTAGGAGCCTGTAAAATGTACTTTGCCGCAGAGACTAATCAGTTGGTGGTGTGCTCTTTCAGTGATGTCACAAAGAAGCGAGTGGCAATCCTGAGTGACATGCACCTACGGTGTCTTCGTACGAAGTGGATCATCACTGCAAAGAAGGATGAAGACACCAGACGCTTGGCACAGCTGACCGCAGGCTTTCAAGAAGTGGTGGTTGTGAAGAAAGCATTAATTGGACTGGCATTGAGAGCACTAAGAAATAATATTAAGCAAGCCAGGAAGGTTCCAGGTGTCACAGCTGTGCATTTAGATAAAGACAGTGGAACATTTTGTATCTATGGGACAACTGCAGAAGCGGTGAAGACAGCTCGACGATTGTTGGAGTTTGTGGAAGAGATCATGCAAGTGCCCAGAGAGATGGTCTTGAAACTTATTGGACGACATGGAAGAGCCATGCAGGAGATGGTTGATAAGACCGGGGTGACGACATTAAGAATTGATATTCATAACGAAGCCAGGAGGCCCTGTGAAGTCGGTATGGTTCCATGTGCCATTGTGGGCACAACTGGGTGTGTTGAAGATATACGAGCCCTCCTAGAATACCGTTTGGGATACCTGGAAGAGTTAAAACAATTGAATCGAGAAAGACGGAGGATTGCAAACCAACTTCGCCACGTTGGTGTGGGATGGCGACCATATAGGGGCTATGGCCCCGAAGAGAAAGGTGGCCCGCTCTATGAACGTGCTGCTTCAGAGGGCAAAAGCAAGTCCAATGGTAAAAGGAGCCAGGGTCATAGAGGACCCAGGTATTCATCGGGCTATAGCACAGACTCTGAACTGTCTCAGGCCTGTGAGACACAATCCAGAGGACTGAACGAAAGTAGCGATGTGTCGTTAGCCAATGCCGTTGACAAGAGAGTGCACAATCCGAGAAACAGACGACGATGCCCGGGTAGAAGAGCCCACGATAGATTTATACACAGACCCTGCGGAGGGCCTGGATATGGCGCCTCTTCTGGCAGTTCACCGCTGAGACCCCTCGATAGTGACCCCTCTAGTGGTCGGGATAGCTCAGGGTTGGACGGAACGGTAGTATCGACTGGGAGAGAGACTCCCTCCTACACTGACCGTGGGTGGCAGCCTTGGAGAGCTGGGACTGACCAGGGGGCGTATGAGAGAGTTCGCTGGGGAGGGTCCGGTGACTGTGGCGGACGGTACATCAAGGGCTGTAGTCCGGGGCGGACAGAGCGGGTGCTATTGTCCGCTATGTCAAGGTGCCAAAACCCCCCGGCTTTGGGCAGAGGGGGAGGATATGTGATATAATCACTGGTACTGTGCTGAGAGGGTTAAGGTGTGTTACCTAGGCCAGCTCTGTTGTGGACAGCTAATGAGATAGGTGGGACGGCTGTTCACCATATCTCCACCTCGGGGTGTGGTCCCAGGAATGAAAGTCAGGCCTCTGGACACACCCATGGCCCTGCTCTGAGTTTCCTGTGCTGGATGAAGTAGCCGGGTGTGTTTGTGGGTGGAGGTAAGGAAACAGCATCTGAGAAGGCTCTGCAGGGACTTATGGACTGAACATAATCTGAAAGGCTGAGGTTTGGGAATGTACCTGTTTTCCTGCCTGTACATGCCATGTGATATCCGTACCAGCGCGGTGCTTTATGGAGTTGAATAAAGCAGGCTGTGATCTTAAGAAACTGTGCCTCCTGTGTCTACCTGAAGCCCTCATGCTGAGCGAGTAACCCCCTATGTTGCAAGGTGCAACGTCACAATATATATATATATATATATATATATATATTGACCACCATTACAATTTATAATAAAACATCCCTGAAAAAAGTATATAAGGATATAAATATATCACATAAATATTATTAGTCTCTAAATAAATAGTGGCCATAAAATATGAATTATCTAAAAAAAAAAACACAAAAGGATTAATTCAATAGCGCATTATGATTAGAGTTGAGCGCGGTTCTAGGTTCGAGGTTCTCCAGTTATAGGCTCGAGTGATTTTGGGGGCTGTTCGAGATCGAACTAGAACTCGAGCTTTTTGCAAAAGCTCGATAGTTCTAGATACGTTCGAGAACGGTTCTAGCAGCAAAAAGCAGGGCTTTTTACATCTACAGTGTGCAGGAGCCATCGCTGGCAGCTTGCCAGAAGCTGGTAACCAAGATAAACATCGGGTATCCAACCAAAGCGCTTTGGTTAGTAACCCGATGTTTATCCTAGTTACGTGCAGGAAGCTCACACTTCCCCGCTCAGCTCGCTCCGCCCCCTCCTGCCCACGGCATGTACACATACATACACACACACACACACACACACACACATGGTCCCGCTCGGCTTACCTGCGGTGATGAAGTCCCGCCATCCCGACCTCAGCGCTGTCACTGTCCTCCATGGCCGCTGCTTGTCAAATCACCTCTCGCTTCCGACCGGAGACTGACTAGCGGTGACGTCACGGGCCTCTCGCGATACTTGGTGTGAAGGCGCCGGTCATTGAACTCAGTGACAGGGGCTGTCAGTGTGCTGGAGATCAGCGCAGGTAATGTACCTCGCTGACAGCAGCACTTGTCATGCCCTGCAGTGACCTGGGCTGACCCATTGATGTTAGCTCAGGTCACTGCACTGCTCTCCCAGCCAATGGGGAACATCCTGCTCTTCATTGACTGGGACAGTGTGGATCGTCATGGCAACCCCTTGGATTACACCAGACCTGGATTTGTTTTTCATTCTAATAAATTGGTTAAAGAGGGAATGTATTGGGGAGTGTTTTTTCAAATAAAAATGTGGTTGTCGTCTATTTTTTTTTTATTACTGACTGGGTTGGTGATGTCGGGTATCTGATAGACGCCTGACCTCACCAACCCCAGGGCTTGATGCCAGGTGACATTACACATCTGGTATTAACCCCATATATTACCCCGTTTGCCACCGCACCAGGGCGCGGGATGAGCTGGGGCGAAGCACCAGGATTGGCGCATCTAATGGATGCGCCACTTCTGGGGCGGCTGCGGCCTGCTATTTTTAGGCTGGAGAGAGTCCAATAACTATGGACCTCCCTAGTCTGAGAATATCAGGCCCCAGCTGTCTGCTTTACCTTGGCTGGTGACCCAATTTTGGGGGACCCCTACGTGTTTTTTTTTTTTTAATTATTTATTTTATTTAAAATAACAGCGTGGGGTGCCCTCAGTTTTGGATTACCAGCCAAGGTGAGGTTGCCAGCTGTGGTCTGCAGGCTGCAGCCGTCTGCTTTACCCTAGCTGGCTACAAAACTAGGGGGAACCCTACGTCATTTTTTTTTTCATTTTTTTGGCTAAATACAAAACTAAGCACCCCTTAGTGCCACATGAAAGGCACCAAAGGGTGCTCCACTATTTCTCCACTTTTTTCTCCACTTTTTCTCCACTTTTTTCTCCACTTTTTCTCCACCTATTGTCCACTTTTTCTCCATTTTTTTCTCCACTTTTTCTCCACTTTTTCTCCACTTTTTCTCCATTTTTTTTCTCCACTTTTTTCTCCACTTTTTCTCCACTTTTTCTCCACTTTTTCTCCGTTCTTTTTCTATGGTCGGTCTACCCATTAGCTCTGCCATGCATACTGTAGCTCTACACCTACTGCACATGTTACTTTATGATTGACATCTCTTTCGTACCAGAGCTGTCTAAGTCTACTCTGACCCCATATTTGTCATTACTATATTGTCCTTGTACTGTATTATGACATTTGTATCATGTGTTTCATTTCTTGCTGTGTTGCAATTTTTTTGCTGCATCCCAATTGTACCTCTATATTGTTCGAGTTTATGTTATTGTTCTCTCACTCTTATGTGATACTGATTATTGTCATTTTTCATGATTACATGCAGATAAGTCCAATCTGACGAAGGCTCAGGCCGAAACGTCATTTGTAACTTGTTTTGGACAAAAACATATATGCTTATGAAAAATTTTTTTTTCTTAATACGGACCAATAAAGAGTGATTTTGCATTACTATCCGTTGTGACTTACTGACTTAGTCTGGGAGATTTAGAGTGTCGAGGTTACTCACTAATTTTATCTATTATTACCTCTGAGCACCTATATACCAGTGAGCAGAGCTTCCTCTACAGTAGTTCTCCTGATTAGGCATGCCCTTACCTCATGAGCAGGGCATTGGAGCTTTGGTAGCAACCATTACGACATGGACTCTGCTGCTGTGGACCCGAGAAGAGTGCAGATTCATTGCACCCACACTCCTCACATGAAGGGTCCGCACTTCTAGAAAATGGGGGATACGTTCCCTGAGTGTCTCCCTTCCATATTCTAGACGGTCCAGAGTCGTCGTGGGACCCCTTTATTTTTTTTCTTACAATAAATTGGTGAAAGAGGAAATGTTTTGGGGACTGTTTTTTCAAATAAATTTCTTTTGTCGATTTTTTTTTTTGTTAGTACTGACAGTTTATGATGTTGAGTATCTAATAGACGCCATGACATCACAAACTGCTGGGCTTGATCTCAGGTTACTTTACAGCTAGTATCAACCCGATTTATTACCCCGTTTGCCACTGCACCAGGGCACGGGATGAGCTGGGGTGAAGCGCCAGGATTGGCGCATCTAGTGGATGCGCCACGTCTGGGGTGCCTGCGGCCTGCTATTTTTAGGCTGTGAAGGCCCAATAACTATGGACCTTCCCACCCTGAGAATACCAGACCACAGCTGTCCGCTTTACCTTGGCTGGTGATCCAATTTGGGGGGGACCCTACTTTTATTGTGTAATTATTAATATTTATAAAATAATTATAAAAAAGAGCCTGAGGGGACCTCCACATTGGATCCCCAACCACGGTAAAGCTGCCAGCTGTGGTTTTCAGGCTACAGCCGTCTGCTTTACCCTAGCTGGCTATCAAAAATGGGGGGACCCAATGTAATTTTTTTTTTTAACTATTTTTTAAATAGAAAAAATTAATGGGCTTCCCTGTATTTTGATTGCCAACCAAGGTAACGGCAGGCAGATGGGGGTGGCAACCCATAGCTGTCTGCTTTATCTGCGCTGAGAACCAAAAATACCGCGGAGCGCTACGTCATTTTTTTAAAGATTTATTTTTACAGCACTGTGATGTCCAGCAATCAAAATACAGGGAAGCCCATTTTATTTTTAGTTATTTAAATAAATAATTAAAAAAAATATATGGGCTCCCGCTGCATTTTTTGTATTGCTAGCTAAGGGTAATCCAAGCAGCTACTGGCTGCTAACCCCCACTGCTTGGTGTTACCTTCACTGGCAATGGAAAATCCAGGGAAGCATTTTTTATTTTTTTTGCCAAAAAACTACAAAAAAAGGACGTGAGCTTCGCCATATTTTTGTATGCTAGCCAGGTATAGCAGGCAGGTGCTGGAAGAGTTGTATACAGCGCCAGAAGATGGCGCTTCTATGAAAATGCCATTTTCTGAGGCGGCTGCAGACTGCAATTCGCAGCAGTGGGGCCCAGAAAGCTCAGGCCAACCTGTGCTGCGGATTCCAATCCCCAGCTGCCTAGTTGTACCTGGCTGGACACAAAAATGGGGCGAAGCCTACGTCATTTGTTTTCTAATTATTTCATGAAATTCATGAAATAATAAAAAAAGGGCTTCCCTTTATTTTTGGTTCCCAGCCGGGTACAAATAGGCAACTGGGGGTTGGGGGCAGCCGTACCTGTCTGCTGTACCTGGCTAGCATACAAAAATATGGCGAAGCCCACATAATTTTTTCAGGGGGCAAAAAACTTCTGCATGCAGTCCTGGATGGAGTATGCTGAGCCTTGTAGTTCTGCAGCTGCTGTCTGTATGTATGGAGAAGAGCAGACAGCAGCTGCAGAACTACAAGGCTCAGCATACTCCATCCAGGACTGTATGCAGAATTTTTTTGCCCACTAAAAAAATGACGTGGGCTTCGCCATATTTTTGTATGCTAGCCAGGTACAGCAGGCAGCCACGGGCTGCCTCCAACCCCCAGTTGCCTATTTGTACCCGGCTGGGAACCAAAAATATAGGGAAGCCCGTTTTTTTTTAATTATTTCACTTATTTCATGAAATAATTAAAAAACAAATGACGTGGGCTTCGCCCCATTTTTGTGTCCAGCCGGGTACAACTAGGCAGCTGGGGATTGGAATCCGCAGCACAGGTTAGCCCGAGGTTTCTGGGCGCCTCTGCTGCGGATTTCAGTCCGCAGCCGTCCCAGAAAATGGCGCTCTCATAGAAGCGCCATCATCTGGCGCTGTATCCAACTGTTCCAACAGCCCTGGAGCCGGGTGGCTTGTTGGGTAATCATGAGTTAATACTGGCTTTGTTTTACTAGCCAGTATTAAGCCAGAGATTCTTAATGTCAGGCACGTTTGACCCGGCCATTAAGAATCTCCAATAAAGGGTTAAAAAAAAACCACACAGAGAAAAAATACTTTAATAGAAATAAATACACAGACACATTAGAGACTCCATCTTTATTACCCCCTGTCAGCCCTCCACGATCCTGCTCTTCTGTCTTCTTTCTTTCTAGTGTAGTAGTAGTGATGATTGTAGTGAGGAAGGATGAGGTTCACCAGCTCATCACTTGGGGCTGGGGAACCTCATCCTCACTACAATCCTCACTACAATCGGGAAGCAGCATGCAGCCTTCACTCCGTGAGTGATCAGTGCTGGCTGTCAGTGGTAACAGCGGTAACGCTGACAGACGCGTTACCATAGCAACGGTGCTCTCGGAGCCGCGGTTAGCAGTGACGTCACCACTAACTGCGTTGCTATGGCAACGGTGATCTCCGTTAATGACCGGCTGTGTCAGCCGGTCCCTAACGGAACGGGGAGTCGACCATGTGCTAGAGCATGTCGCCGGTACACGGCGATACACATATGTGCACCGTGTACCGGAGAGATGCACTCGCAGGTCCTACATGACGCGTCATAGTCATGTGACCAGTCTGTAGCCAATGAGATAATAGCCACGTGACTGGTCACATGGCTATTTTGACGTCACGATAGGTCCTGCATCTCTGCTGGCAGTGCCGTCACCGGGAGGATTCAGCGATCATCGGATGGAATAGCGGCAGGAGACAGAGTGCAGAAGGGATCGCGAGGACCGGTAAGTGTTATGGCAATGTTTATTAACTGTTTGTGTACATTTATAATGCATTTTTATGTGTTTGTGATTGCCTCCCATTATAGCCTATTGGTTCGAGTTCGGTTCGTCGAACGTTCGACGAACCGAACTCGAACGGGACCCCCGTTCGGCGAACCGACCTCGAGCCGAACCGCGACCGGTTCGCTCATCTCTAATTATGATGTCCTGTCTACTATTGAGACCTTTGGGAGTCCGAGTTCCTAGTTTGAATATCCACTTACTCTCGTGGTTTAGGAGTTTCCTCCTGTGATTGCCTCCTCGTGCTGGTCTGAAAATCTTTTCAATACCCATGAATCTGAAAGACGACAAATCTCCTCTATGCACTTTTGAAAAGTGTCTATAAACTGCAGATGCATGAGTATAAGGGTATGTCCGCACGCTGCGTTTTTTATTTGACAAAAAAATGCACCCTCTGGGAGACTTTATAATCAAAAACAAACAGGAAACAGAGTATATTGTACCAATTATTTCTTTATTATTTTACAAAAGTCATAAACCGGAACAAAAAAAAATGCATCCAAAATGCATGCGTTTTGGATGCATTTTTGATAGTGCAGGCCCACGGCAATTCAGCTCTGCTACATCCCTGTCCCGTAGAGCATGACTGCCCGCTGACAGCAGACAGAGACAGCCACGCAATGAGAATGAACTCGGATGAACTTGACCCATCTTCATTGTCATCGCGCTGCTCTATCTCTATGTGCTGTCATGAACTTGGATGAACCTTTGAGGTCAGTGCCAGGACACAGGCAGTAGTGCGGGATCCGCAGCAGTGACGTCAGAGCTTCACCCGAGTTCACTGTCATGGCGCGGCTCTGTCTCCTGAGTGACTGAAGTGAGCCGCGCGATCAGGGGTGCCGTCACTCAGATTACCCGCTGCCACACCTGAAGTCCTCCACCTGAGACTGCAAATCACCTGAGTGAAGGCACCGCTGATCTTGTGGCTCACTTCAGTCACTCGGGTGATTTGCTGTCACAGTTGGAGGACTGTGGCCGCGGGTAACCTGAGTGACGTCACTGCTGTTGGCGCGACTCACTTCAATTGCTCCGTGGAGCTCACAGAGAGTGGTCATGCTCTATGGCCGCTCTCTGTGAGCTTCGGATGTAACAGAGCTGAAAGCATCGTGGGACCTCGCGTGGATTACGTTGGACCTGAAGGGGTGTTTGGGGATTAATAAAATGGTGAAAGAGGGTGTTTTTTTTGTCTTTTATTCCAAATAAAGGATTTTTTGGGTGTTTGTGTTTATTTACTTTCACTTACAGGTTAACCATGGGGGTGTCTCATAGATGCCTGCCATGATTAACCTAGGACTTAGTGTCAGCTATGAGCTGCCATTAACTCCTTATTAATCCGATTGCCAATGCACCAGGGCAATTCAGGAAGAGCCGGGTAAGGTACCGGGACTGTCGCATCTAATGGATGCAGCAATTCCGGGAGGCTGCTGGCTGATATTTTTAGGCTGGGGGACAGACTAAAAACAATTAGCCTCCCCAGTCTGAGAATACCAGCCCCCAGCTGTGTGGCTTTATCTTGGCTGGGTATCAATTGGTGGGGGACCGCACATAATTTTTTTTTAATTATTTATTTATTTTACTGCATGATATAAACCCGCCCACCGGTGGCTATGATTGTTTGCAGTCTGACAGTTGTCACTCAGCATGGGGGATCATCTGAATACAACCAATCATAGGCGCCAGGGAGTGGGGGAAGCAGTGAATATGAGCTGGCCTAATGAGCGGCCGGCACTTTCAGAAGCAGGAGAAACCGTGGGAGCAGTTTGTCAGCTGTGCAGCGCCACTCCGGTTATCGGTGAGTATGAAGGAGGGAGAGAGAGAGGGGCCGACGGACAGAGAGAGAGAGACTGACATCGACAGAGAGACCTAGACCAACCTACAGAGAGAGAGCGACATTGACAGAAAGAGAGAGACCGACACCAACAGAGAGAGAGAAAGAGACTGAAAGACCTGCGTTTTGTTTGTCAAAAAAGCATGCAGAACGCAACTAAAATGCAGTGCAAATGCACCGCTAAACATTTTGGTTGCGGTTTGACACACCTCATTCATTTCAATGGGTGGAAAATGCAACCAAAACGCACTGAAGAAGTGACATGCTGCTTTTTTTAACGCAACGATTTGGGCAAAAAAGGCGCAAAATAACTGCCCATGAATTGAGGAAAATCAAGCGTGAAGCTGCCGTGTCATCTGCTGAAGCCCAGAGTGCAGTACCTTGGACATGTGGTGGGTGCGGAGGGTGTCGCCCCCGACCCCGAGAAGATCACCGCCATCCAAGACTGGCCGAGACCGACCACAGTGAGGGAAGTGAGGCAGTTCCTGGGCCTGGTGGGGTATTACCGTCGCTTCATCAAGGGGTACATGAAGATGGCTGCCCCCATGCAAGACCTCCTCGTGGGACAGACCAAAGGTGGTAGACCCCTAGGAGCCCCACTGGTGTGGGAAGAAAAGCATGAGGAATCCTTCCGCCAGCTGAGAGCGGCCCTGACCGGAGAGGAAATCCTAGCATACCCTGATTACGGCCACCCATTCATCCTCTACACCGATGCCAGCAATGTGGGCTTGGGGGCTGTCCTATCCCAGGTCCAAGACGGAAGTGAGAAGGTGATTGCTTATTCTAGTCGAAAACTCCGACCGACTGAGAGGAACCCTGAGAACTACAGCTCTTTCAAGCTTGAGCTCCTAGCACTGGTGTGGGCTATCACCGAGTGGTTCCGCCATTACCTGGCAGCAGCCAAATTCACCGCTTTCACGGACAATAACCCGCTGACCCACTTGGACACAGCCAAGCTGGGCGCGTTGGAGCAGCGGTGGGTGGCCAGGCTAGCCAACTACGATTTCACCATCAAGTACCGGGCCGGCCGCGCCAACGTTAATGCTGATGCACTCTCTCGGATGCCCCACCTGTCAGAAGAAGGGCCCGAGGATGACGACCTCGAAGAGATTGAGTTGCCTGCGTTTCACCGACCGTCAACTGAGAAGGTGCATGTCCATCAACAACGGGTGAACCTGGACCCGCTGCCCAGTCAGGAGTGGCAGGAAGCTCAGGACCAGGCACCTGCTGTCCGTCTGGTCAAGACCCTGGTGGAACAGGGCTCTGCTGGCATAGACCCTGCCGCCCTTGCCGAAGCCCAACGCCTGTGGCGAGAATGGAACCGGCTGTACCTACACCAGGGGAAGTTGTATCGTGAGCTGATTAGTCCGAAGACCCACGAGAAGATCCGCCAGCTGGTGATTCCCCAGGCTAACGTGCCCACCGTCCTGCAGCATACCATGATGGTGCTGGGCACTTCGGGTGGAAGAAGCTGGAGATGTTGTTGAGAGAGCGGTTCTATTGGAGTGGAATGCGGGAATCTGTGGAGGCCTGGTGCCGAGAATGTGGCCCCTGCGCGTTGAGAAGGAAGGACGAGGCCAGCCAGAAGGCACCCCTACACCCGATCATTACGCATCAACCGCTTGAGCTGGTTGCCCTTGACCATGTAAAGCTCACCCCCAGCCGAAGTGGGTACACCTACGCTCTAACCATTGTAGACCACTATTCAAGGTTCATGGTGGTTGTCCCAGTTAAAGACCTAACCGGCCGTACCGCCGCTAGAGCGTTCCAGGCTTATTTCTGCCGACCACATGGGTACCCTGAGAAGGTGCTGACCGACCAAGGTCCGACCTTTGAAGCGGAGGTATTCCAGGAATTCTGCCAGTTGTACGGCTGCAAGAAAATCCAGACCACAGCTTACCATGCCCAAACCAACGGCATGTGTGAAAAGATGAACCACCTGGTCCTGGGCCTCCTTAAGATGCTGCCGCTAGAAGAGTGGAACCTGTGGCCGGAGAAACTACCTGACTTGGTCGATATGTATAACAACATCCCTTCCAGCTCCAAAAAATGCACTCCCGCATACCTGATGAGGGCTCGTCCCGGCCGGTTACCAGTGGATTTAGAAATGGGCTTGGAAGCCCCAGAAGCACTCCCTTCGACAGCTGAATGGGACACTCGGCGGAGAGCACAGTACCGACAGGTCCAGGAATATGTTGAAAAGAACTTGTGCCAAAGTCGGGGACAACAGGAGCAGCGCTTCAACAAGAAGGCGTCTGCTGGTCCCTTCCAGCCTGGAGATGTAGTGCTGAAGCGAAAAAGAAGGATCCACAAGCTGGATGATCAATGGGAACAAACCCCGTATGTAATACAGCCCACAGGATGGGAGAATGGGAAGGCTTACCAGATCAGTCGTGACCAAGGAGGAACTTTGGCCACGGTTTCCCGAGACCATCTAAAGAGGTGCCCACCAGCACTGAGGGTAGCGGCTGAAGCTCCAGTTCCCAGACCGACGAAGAAAGAAAAGGAGGTAATCCATACCATGATGGGTGATTTTCCGGCAGACTGGCCTACGTAGAACGGCGCGGTGATTCTTCCAGTGATACTGTTCCCACAACCCGTGGATGAAGAAGTGATGGAAGTGATCAACCATGAGCCAGTGCCCAGGGATGTACCTGTACCCAGCTCCCCTACACCTCCGCCTGCCCCATATGATAGCAGGGAGGAGGAACTGGTTGTTCCCCCTGCCCCACTGCCTGTCACCACTGACACTGGGCCCCGAAGGTCCACTCGTCCCAACCTAGGTAGACCCCCACTTAGGTACAGGGAAACTACTCTTTAAAGGGGGTTTTGTGTGTTGAGTGTACCGATAGAAGTTTTCGAATGATAAGTGAAGAGTAATCAACCGAAGAAGTTTACCTGATTGAACCGTGATTAAACCGGCCGTTGCCGGCAACTGTTGTCCCTGTAGGGACTGTCTGCAATCCTTGCGTAAGGAACTGCTTACGGACAAGCCCGAGAACTTGCAGGGCAACCACAAACTTAGTGGAATGTAAATAAAAATATTGTTGGCTTGTACCGTTACCGCCTCTGGAGAGGCTGATTTGGGAGGATGGGCCTGGAGGAAAGTGATGGCCCAGGGCCGCCACTACCGTAACCGGTGGCGATCCTCCGGGGGTTCAGGGGTCCCCCATGGACGCGGGTCCCCTGAAAGAGACAGAACCCGCTCAGGCAACTTGGTTCTGGATTGGGGTCAAGGGGTGCTGCCCACTTCTTAGGGACAGCATCAGGGCCAGGTTGTTTGGGTGGGAGAAGAGCGAAAGCCATTAACGTTTTGCAACGTTTAAGTAATGTACCTCCCAATGTGGGAAGATTGAAAAATGCTGATGTCTTTATATGTTTTTACCGTTTTTACTCTTTTTCAGTTAAAAAAAAAATAAAACCGGTGATGGACGGGCAGCCCGTGGACGGTCTGCATTTTACTAAGGGGGAATGTGGCACCCTGGACAAGCCAGGTCGTCACAGAACTACACCAACACACCCCACACCCTGGTTAGGCACACCGAAGTCAAACACAAAATCCTTGTTGCCTCCCTCCAGGGGCTGATGTCCACACCAGGGGGTGGGCCAGGCGGTTGGCCCCCCCCGCCGAGGAGTTCACAGTCCTGGAGGCGGGAAAAGGAAGTCAGATGAGTTTTGGAGAGGAGTTGAGGAGTGAGAGGAAGTGAAGTGGTAGAGAAGCAGTCTGACGGCGTCCGGGTGTGTGGCCCGGACGGAACAGCAAGGTTGGCAGACGGTGGTGACCGTCTGCAGGAGAGGCTGATTGGAGCGAACCGTACGGACCGTGGACGGGCGGTGGCCCGACAGTACCGGATCGGAGAGCAAAGAGAAGCCAGCACCATCCGGCAGGGCTTACGGACACCGACCAGGCTAGGAGTCGCCGTAAAATTGGTCAAATCCGTTAGCGAAGGGAACCTCCGGGGTTTCCCAGCAGTCAAGACCCAATTGAAGGCAACAGCTCACACCGTGAAGGGAAACACAGTCACCGCCAAGGCTACAGTTCCCAGGGCCAGAGCCTGCGGGCAAAAGGGGCTCCTTCAGCATCCATCCAAGCTGGGGAGCGGGTTACCGGTGGGAACCCATTGGAACCGTAAACACAACACAGGTGCAGGGAAAGGCAGTCACCATCAACCTACCGGGAGAACTACCGCAGCCGTCTGTGGGACCCGTCCATCCAGCCGTTTGTTTTACCGGAGACTTTGCATTCATCATTGGCTGAGTGAGTACCACCGTGCCGTGCGGCACAGCGCTGCCCCCGTGACCCTGCACCTCACCAGGCCCCGTAACCCGCCTGCCATCCATCCCTACCCCTCACCGGGCCCCGGGACAACCAACCCCCCTACCCACGGAGGGGAGAAATAACATCCAAGCTGCTCCCTGTCACCGCTCCCGGGATCCCCGTTCAGAGCAGCGGTGGTGTCACCAATCTCACCACAACCGTGGGTGGCGTCACGGACAATATCCCTAAACCCAAACCACCCCCCTTTCACTCACGGGCGAGGAACGCCGCTCGAGTCCCCGGGATCCAGCCCACCGCTCGAGTCACCACCGAGCAGCAGCAGCCGGACCCGAGCAATGGGTGAGCGCAGCGTCCCCTCCTCTGCCCGCGACAACTGCCTAGTCCTCTTCACTTGCATTCCTCTTTCCTTGACTGTATCTGACGTGCCCACGGGGTCTGGGGGGTTACTCCTCACCGGGCCGGTGTAGGGAGGTTGGATGTCACAGCAGCTAGGCCCGGTTTTGTGACCACGGCGGTGTCAAGAAATGGGGGATGATGATGGGGATAGTAGTTCTTTGTGACGCCATCTGTGGTGTGCGGCTAAAATAGGATCCGCCGCAGCAAGAGGTTTCCTTTGAGGGCAGGTGGTAGTGCAGCTAGGTTGGCACAGCTCCCCAAAGGCAGAGCTCAGGCCAACAGGGAGGTTGGCAGTAGTAGTAATCTTTCCGCAGAGCGCAGGATTGGAAGCAGTGCAGAAAGGGAGTGACACAGCGATTGCAATCAAAGTTCTTTACTCACTGAGATGTCACTGCCTTTGGACTGCCGGACTCCACTGTCATGGGCTCCAGTCGATCCAGTTCGAAGGCCAGAACCAGTGTTTCTTTCTGTGAGTCCTTCCTACTTGCGCTGTGTTGTGTGAGTCCCTGCAGCTTAACCTTCGTTAGGCTGCATCATTTTACAACGTTAACAGCGACCCCTTATCTCGGAAGAGGGTGGAGATATTATATTGAAATTTTGACCAATATATTCTGGACCAAAACTGCAGAGATGTAACGAAATTTCAGCCCTCTACGGCTTTTGGAAAAAAAAATGTATTGCAATTTTAAAACGGAATAGTTACAATTGTACCTATTCAGCCGGACAAAGGTTAAAGCTACGCTGGCACTCGAGTCCTCGGATTGGATCCGTTCCTGTCCCGTATGGCAGGCAGCGCGAGTCCATTACTTGTGTGGCTCTTTTGTCACGACTCCTGGCTCTGTATGCTGCTGTGGGCCAGAAGACTAGAAATCTTCTGCCCGGCGGATTCTGCTGTCGGGACGTGCAGTACCTATCAGCCTAGGGCTCCGCACCCTGTTCTATGCGCTCGGTCCTGAGGGAGCTATGGCGCAGTTCTCTCCTCAGTGACAGTGTTCTCCCCATGTCTCACTTGTTCCTTGGTCTGTGCGTAACTGTTACTGACCGACAGTCTGAGTGTGTGTGTGTGTGTGTGTCGCCTGACTCCCCGTTGTCTAGCTCCACCCCCCCGGGCTGCTGAACTAGTGGGTGACCGTCCAAGTGACCCTAACCTAACCCAATCCCGGTGGAAGGGCAACTAACTGTGTGTTTTGGTGAATTGTGGTGGTTTCCGGTAATTACCTCCTCTGTACCCGGGATGAAAACTACACCTTTGGTGAGGTGTAGTACTCTGTGGCGACTGAAGCCTCAGGGGTGCTACGTGTCCATTACAAGTTGTGATTCCCGGTTCTTCAAAACAGCCTTACTGGACTCTGGTGCTGATGGGAAATCATACAGCAGGCCATAGTAGATCAGTATCGGATTCCTGTTTGTCAACTACAAACCCCTATTACAGTGCCTCAGTGGATAGAAATCCTCTGGCCGAGCCATCCAGTTCATCACCATGGAAGGGGACCTCCGTGTGGGAATGCTGCATACAGAGAAAATTGGCTTTCACATTTTACCAGGAATGTCGCATCCGCTGTTACTGATGTGCTCAGGTGGGGTCACTTCTGCCATGAAAGCTGTCATGTTTCCGTTCAACCTGCTTGACCGCCTGTGAGACCCTCTAACCTCCTGAGTTTGCTGTCCGCCTACTGGGCCTACGCGGACGTCTTTAACAAGAAAGAGGCCAAGACTCTGCCACCATACAGACATTACGACAGCCCTATTGACCTACTCCCTGGGTCTATGTCCCAGCAGTCTTCCAGGAATTTGTAAATGACATTTTCCGAGATATGCTTTACACATGTGTGGTGGTATACCTGGAAACCATCCTTGTTTTCTTGTGACGTCCCTGGACTATCAGGTCGTCACAGGGTACTGCACAAACTGCCCTTCCGTGCAGTATTTCGCCTCCCTCTTGGTTCTGGGTCCCTACTTAAGTGGTGTTGCCTCCATCAGCGAATCAAAACCCTAGAAATACTCTTCACCACACCCACCTAATACACCACTGGACGGCTTGAGAGGAATAGAGTCACCCACCTGGGGGGTTAGGGAGGGGAGGTGAAGAACTGTAGTGAGTTGAGTTGAGTTGAGGAGAGTGGAGAGAGTGGAGAAGGAGAGTAGAGAGTAGCCCTCGAGCTGAGAGGAGCTCAGAGGAGGTAGGGAGTGGGACTCTCGAAGTAATGGTCTAGGTTGCAGACGGTGGTCTGGGCATAGTAGGAGTGGGACCCGCGGTCGCAAGGGATCATGGCAAGGTGCTCGGGCTCGTCGAGGACGGCCGGCAGCCTGGCCTTATCACCGGTCTGGGACCGAAGTCACGATGGGGTACACGGACCCTAGGTCGGGGAGTAGCTTCAGGCAACCCGACAATTCACCTAAGGAGCACGGAGCCTTCATGATCCGTTCCCACCCGCTCCAAAATCGGGGCATTAGTGCAATGAGGGGACTAGGATTTTCCAACCAAAAACAGTCTAGAAAATCCCAAGCGTGAGCCCTGAGAGCAAGCTCCCTCACTTAGCCATAGTGGGGAGCGGGGCCCGGCTAGTTCCAAGCTACCGGGCCATCAAGTTGAAGTCTAAACTAAGTGCCAAGAGGCAGGTCACGGACCACCAGGCAGGAGCACTTGGGGACGGGACCCGGACAAGCTCCCCTCAGTGGCAGCGGTACCCAGAGACTTGGTTTACCCGGTTGTCGGTGTCTGATTATGGACTGAATATAGGTTTGTATAACTCCAGCACTTAAGGAAGTAAGGGAGGACAAGATTTACAATGCAAGTGAATTTATTATGACAGACTGCAAAAAGTGAACCTCGACTAGAGCAAAACCAACGTTTCGGCTTTTATGCCTTTCTCAAGGTTGTTGCGTCATACACAAAAATAAGACTGCGTGGGTCAATTTGGACAACCATATCAGAGAGGAGGATAGGAGGGTTCTTCACATATTGCAGGAAGCAATCGCAGTGATGGTGAAGTGATGAGACAGAGTGGAGATGTGAAAGAGCGCCTGCAGGAATGCCCCAGGGAGCGTGGTATGAGCCGTGATGATGGCAGCAGCGTGGAACCCGTGGAGGGTTCCAACACCTTGCTGCCCTATTCCATCATCCCCTGGTACTCCAAACAGCAGCGGTGGTACTCCTAATTACCGCACACCATAGGTGGCGTCACGAACTACAACTCCTCTGTAAATAGTCCCTTCTTCATTTGAGTGTGGCCCCTAGCCCCCAGGTCCGGAGACCCTTGAGCCATGAATAATCATCCCCGGATCTGAGCGGTTCGACCACAGCAGGGGTGGCACATTCTCACTGGGACTGCATACACACAGGAAGAATTTTGGCAGGTGCTGCAAAGACTAAGGGAGAACTGTTTCTATGGCAAATATGAGAAGTGTCTCTTTGAGCAGTCTTCTCTGGCTTTCTTAGGCTACATTATCTCATAAACTGGTCTTAGAATGGAACCAGACAAGCTGTCAGTGTCGCGGGCGGGGAGGAGGGTGTCAGCACTGCGCTCACCCCTCTGCTCGGGTCCGGCTGCTGCTGCTCAGTGGTGGCTCGAGCGGTGGGCCGGATCCCGGGGGTTCTCGAGCGGCGCTCCTCGCCCGTGAGTGAAAGGGGATTGGGTTGTGGGGATATTGTCTATTGTCCGTGACGCCACCCACGGTTGTGGTGATTTGGTAGCACCACCGCTGCTCGGTGTGGGGATCCCGGGAGTGATGGTGTGAAGCAGCAAGTTGTTGTATTGCCCCTCCGTGGGTAGGGGTTGGTGATCCCGGGGCCCAGTGATGAGGTGGGAGATGCAGGGCTTGGTGGGCGCAGGGACGCGGGGGCAGCGCTGTGCCTTGCGGCACTGTGGTACTCACTCAGCCTGAGACGTTGACACAGTTCTCGGTAAAACACACGGCTGGAAAGACGGTTCCCACGGACGGCTGCACTTGCTTTCCCCAGTAGGTGATGGTGATGTCCCTTTTCCTGCACCTGATGTTGTTTATGGTCTCGATGGGTTCCCACCGGTAACCCGCTCCCCGGCTTCAAGCTGGACCGGAGGAGCTCTACTCTTTGCCCGCAGGCGCTGGCCCTTAGAAACTGGTGCCCTGGCGGTGGCGGTGTCTCTACTGTAATGGTTGGGCTGTTGCCTTCAATCGGGACTTGGTTGTTGGGGGATCTACGTCCCCTTCACTGACGGATTTGGCAAATTATGGCGACTCCTAGCCTTGCCGGGGTCCGAGAGGCCCCTGCCCTGGTGCTGACTGTCCTTTGTACACTGCTCCAGACCGCCGGGCCACCACCCGTCCGCGGTCCTTCCAAGAACTTCCAAACGGTCACCCCTCCGGACAATCACCGCCGTTGCTGACCTTGCTGACTCTGTCCTGCACACAGCTGGACCACTTCAGGCTTTCTTACTGTCACCGCTCTTACTTTCCTCCTTTTCCACTTTACTTCCTTCTACTTTCACTTCCTTAACTGTCCTCCATGTTTACTCCTTCCACTTCCCTCACTTGACTGCCTGGTTCTTCCCGCCTCCAGAGCTGTGAACTCCTTGGTGGGCGGAGCCAACCGCCTGGCCCACCCCCTGGTGTGAACAACTGCTTACCATCGTATGTACTTGCTTCCACCACTGGTGGCAGTGGTGAAGTCTCGGCAAATGGTCCAGTTCGCTTCTCTAGACAAGTGAAGGGTACTTTTGGTCCAGTGGACCCACTACTGCCGTGCTCACCCCAAGAGCAAAAGACCCCCAACATCTAGCACCACCATCTATATGCTCCATATTAGGCAGCATCATTTCAATAACATGGTTGAAGAGTATGTGTCCACACATCTCCACATACTGAGTGATAGTTCTGACCCATTTAACTTCTGGGTATCCAAATTGGATTCATGACCTGAGTTTGCCCTTTACACCTTGGAGCTGCTGTCCTGTCAGAACATGTATTTAGCATGGCAGGAGGTGTAATAACACAAAAGCGCATCAGCCTGTCCATAGCCAATGTGGGCAACCTCACCTTCATTAAAATGAGCCAGGCATGGATCTGACAGAACTTGACCATACTTTTGGCTGATGTAATGTACAATGATTATATCTGTCTCTAAGAAAAACCAGGTCTGGGGAATTGTGGGTAGAGACAGGAAGAGAGGTGGAAACGAGGTTTTTAGTTTCAGATTAGACCATGCTGATGTCGCGGGCGGCGGGGCGCTGCGCTCACCACGCTCAGGTCCGGCGCTGCTGCTGCTCGGTGGCTCGAGCAGTGGGCCGGATCCGGGGACTCGAGCGGCGCTCCTCGCCTGTGAGTGAAAGTGGTAGTTTGGTTTGGGGATTTGGTCCGTGACGCCACCCACAGGTTGTGGTGAGGTTGGGCATCACCGCTGCTGGTGACGGGGATCCCGGGAGCGATGGCAGGGAGCAGCTGGGATGTTGTTTTCCCCTCCGTGGGTAGGGGTTGGTGGTCCCGGGGCCCGGTCAGATGACGGGGAGGCAGGGTTGGCAAAGTGCAGGATCGCTTCGACTGCGCAGCGCGGTGCCGGATGGCACGGTAGTACTCACTCAGCCACAAATGGATGCAAAGTCTCAGGTAAACCAAACGGCTGGATGGACGGGTCCCGCAGCCGGCTGCTGTGGTTTCTCCCGGACGGTTGGTGGTGGCTGCCTTTCCCTGCACCTGTGTGTATGTTCGGTCCCGATGGATTCCCACCGGTAACCCGCTCCCCAGCGTGTATATGTGCCGGAGGAGCCCTTTTGCCCGCAGGCTCTGGCCCTTGGAACTCTAGCTGTGGCGGTAGCTGTATTTTCTCTTGCTGGTTGGACGGTTGCCTTCAATCGGGTCTTGGTTGTTAGGAAACCCCTGGGGTTCCGGTCACTGACGGATTTGACCTATTTAATGGCGACTCCAAGCCTGGTCGGGGTCCGCAGGCCCTGCCGGTTTGTGCTGGCTTCACTTCGCTCCCCGGTTTGGTACCGGCGGGCCACCGCCCGTCCCCGGTCCTACGGTTCCGCGTTGATCTGCCTCTCCTGCAGACAGCCACCACCGTCTGCCAACCTTGCTCTGGGTGCCCGGGCCACGTACCCGGACACAGTCAGTTTGCTCCTCTACTCCTACTTCACTCCTTCACTTCCCTAACTGAACTCTCTCTGTCCTCACTTCCTTTTCCCGCCTCCAGGACTGTGAACTCCTCAGTGGGTGGGGCCAACCGCCTGGCTCCACCCCACCTGGTGTGGACATCAGCCCCTGGAGGGAGGCAACAAGGATTTTGTGTCTGGCTGATGTGCCTATCTCGGGGTGGGGGTGCATGTTGTAGTCCCTGTGATGACCTGGCTAGTCCAGGGCGCCACACTGATGTAACTGTATGTTGTATGCTGGAGAGGGATGCTGAAGAATAAAGTACAGTTAGAAGTTACTCTCGTGGATTCTTTATACCGTGTGGACATTACAGCTGTCTAGAGAAGTATACGAGCTGCAGCAAGCCATTGTTATATTCCACCGCAGTTCATTACATTTGCCATTCAGAATGTTTGGAGAATCCTCAAATAAAAAAAAAAATGTCGGCTACCCCCCATGCCTATTCCACGTCCACAGTCACGTCCACCTTGACCTCCTCCTCCACTTGATCCCAAATCCAATTACAATCCTTTTAACCGTAGCAGCTGTAGTATATGCTACTGGAGCTAAAATTTTTGGTTCTGTGGGGAAACTGTGAAAACAGGCAATAGAATAATCTGATGTGCACTCTCTCTCTATATAGGCTGTGTAACACTCTGCACTTTTTTAGGGTGTAAAGAATGAGGAGTGCATGAAGGGGCTGGAACTGGCAGTAGAAAGCCTCGCGGTGGACAGCCAGCTCAATCCCAAATCCAACTACGAGCTTTTTAACTGCAGCAGCTGTTTTGTAAACTAATGGAGCTGAAATTTTGGCTTTGTGTGACAACTGTGAAAACAGGCTCTGTGGCAGCACTCTTACAATTTTGGCTCTGTGGGGGAACTCTGAAATCAGTCTCTGTGGGGGCACTCAGAAATTTTTTCTTTTATTCATTAACTTCCTATTTTGCCATGATTGCTATGGCCACAGAAACCTTTAACACTAGAAGTCCCAGGAATTTCGAGCTCCATAGGGTTCCAATGGTAGAAAGGTTACATGACCCCTCTTTGGGACTTCTAGTGTTAAGTAATTTCTCTATCCACATATTTTTGCAGGGCTTTTAACCTATTTTGTTAAATTACAACCTGTGTTTAAATATTTTTGTAATCCAATTTGTGTGTAATGCATCAGAACTAAATAGTCTAATTTTGAGCAGTGAAATCCACCCACAATAAGACATATATTCCATAAAGCTGGCCTTTATGGAAGAGTGGTCAGAAAAAAAGGTTTTACTTAAGGCCCCGTTACACGCTACAATATATCGGGCGCTATGTTGTCGGGGTCACGGGGTCCATGACGCACATCCGGCATCGTTTGACATATCGTAGCATGTGACAGCTACGAGTGACTGTTAACAAGCAAAAACACTCACCTTATCATTGCTCGTTGACACGTCGTTCATTTTTAAAATATCGGTCACATTCCTGGATGCAGGTTGTTCATCGTTCCTGAGGCAGCACACATCGCTCCGTGTGACACCTTGGGAAAGACGAACACAGCTTACCTGCGTCCCGCCGGCAATGAGAAAGGAAGGAGGTGGGCGGGATGTTACGTTCCGCTCATCTCCGCCTCTCCGCTTCTATTAGGCGGTCGCTGTGTTACGTCGCTTTGACGCCGAACGTCCCTCCCCCTTCAGGAAGAGGATGTTTGCCGCCCACAGCGAGTTCATTCGGGAGGCTGACAGGGGTGACCAACTTTGTGCGACACGGGCAACAAATTGCCCGTGACGCACAAACAATGGGGGCGGATGCGATTGTACATGTGATCACACGATAAATCTACGCGTGTAACGGGGCCTTTACAGACAAAAATTGGAAGGCTTGTTTTGATTTTGCTAAAAGATATGTGGAAGACTCCCAAATGTATGGAGGAAGGTGCTGGAGTCAGATGAGAACAAAACTGAACTTTTTGGCCACCAAGGTAAACACTATGTCTGGCATCACACCAACACAACTCATCACCCCCAAGGACACCATGCCACAGTGGAACATGGTGGTTGCAACATCATGCTCTGTAGATGTTTTTCGGTAGCAGGGACAAGGGAAATGGTTGGTGTAAAATACAGGGATATTTGTTAGCAGCCCTGTTCCTGTCTGTCAGTGATTTGAGACTGGGATGTAGATTCACCTTCCAGCAAGACAATGACCCAATGCATACTGCTAAAGCAACACTCGAGTGATTTAAGGGGAAATGTGTAAATGTATTGGAGTGGACCTATCAAAGCACATACCTTAATCAAATTGAGAATCTGTGGTCAGACTTGAAGATTGATGTTCACCAGAGGAAACTGTAAAAACATTAAAATTAATACATCTAGTTATCAAATATTTCATAGTAGGACATATATGTTCACAGTTCTGTTTATGTTGGAGGGCATAGTTTATTAATAAAGTTCTTATAAGGAATAGATATTAAAATATCCATATTGAATATACTTGAGTACTGACATGGAAGGATATATATAAATCTTCTAGAGGCTTCTAGAAGATTATGTCATATGGAACTATGTTCAACTAAAACACCCTATATGGACTGAACAGTTGGTATATAACACACGATGGAGGGGGCTACTGGCTCGCTCCTGCACGTTGTCAGCTGCCCAGAAGACTCCGAGGCTGCAAGATGAACACACGCTGTCCAGCCTAAGGGATATCACCCCTGCTTTGCCATTCAGAAACCAAGGAGAGATGGGTGAAGATTTTCTATTGATCAGTATGGACTAAATGAACTCTTTTTCCGTAAGCTAATGAAGTATATTATTTTTCCTTTCTGTAACTGAACCCTGGCAACCATTTTTAAATAGATAAAATACATTTATGTTTTACATTTTTGAAGTTCTTTCTTTCATGCGCCTTTACGTATTTGAAGAAAAATATATTTAAGAGTATATTTTTTAACATTTTGGCGAGCTCAGTCATTCATGGTTTTTTTTCATTTTTGTGCTTCTTCCTTCACTTTGCATAAGGGGGGAGAGTGACATCAGAGACATATGCCTCCTGCAAAGTGAGAGGGAATCGACAATTTATAAAAAATCACGCAGAACCTAGGAAATACGTATAAGTCAAGTTGCATGAAAGTTTTTTTGAATGAACTTTAAAGTCTTTACAAAGCCACAGAAGTTAACTTTTGACGTATTTTTTGAGCAAGAAAGACAAAGTCAGTCCATAAGAAGTATTGGACGTGCTGAGCAAGGTGAATCAAGTCTTAGAGGATCATCCATCAGATCATCTGATCATTTCAGGTAAGAAAATGGATTTTATCTCTTCATATGTTAAGCATAGTAAAATTCAGTTCACTTATTCAGATATTTCTAATGTGGAGGAGATTTGGTTACGCTTTTATGGGGAGTGTGAACTTGAGAATTCACGTATAGAATGTGCAAGGTCTTTTAATAGCGAGAAACAGAAAATCAGAAATGCCTGTCATTTAGTCTATGATTTTCACAAGTTAATCGTAGAAAAATGTAAAAATGGTGGAAATAGACAACCTGAATTGTCAGGAAAGTCAGTGATAGAGAAATCAAAAGACTGCTTAGAACCTGGAATGTCAGTCAGTGATATTGTGAATTCTGACTGTAATGTTGGAAATGAAAAGTCAGATTTAGACTGTAATTCAAATCAGAACCTTGACAATGGCGACAGACACGTGCTACCTAATCAAGGTGACTTTCAGCATACTGAGAAAGAAGCAGGAAATGACGTAGTGAAGCCAGAAGGGGGAGGAGCCAGAGTGGGACACGTGCAGAAAGTTGTCAGAGAAGGACACGTGCAGAGAGAAAATGGCAACGATCAGTTTAAAAAAATAGAACAGACTAAGTTAGGAATTAAACTTAGAAAGAGTCTATTGGACATATGTAAATTAATTCCCGCATATAATCCTAAAATACATGTTTGCAGAAATTCAGAGATATTTGAAAGTTCCATTGAGAAGTTAAATGTAACCGATAGTGAGACGAATCAGTTTTTCCGTATGTGGATACCTCAGCATTTCTTTAGACAATTGGCATTAAAAAAGTCTTCTGACAATGAGACATTTGATTGTTCAAATGATCACGATATCATAAGGCTGAAAAATCTCATCTTCTGTGCAAGGAATGAATCTGATCCAAATTATGAGATGTTAAAGGAATTACAAATTGAACAGAATGAGAGTACGTTCTCATTTATGTCCGTTTTTGAACGTTTGTATAGGGCGGTCATTCCAAATGTCATATTGGATGGAATGATACATTTATTCATCAAGAAATTTAATTTCCTTAATAATGCAGTCTGTACGGTGGCATTAAGTAAAAAGTCCCTATTCGAATGTACGACATTTGTCGATTTTGTTAGAAATCACCAAAGTCAATCAAAACAGAAATTAATTAATTCTGAAAAACAAACACGAAAAAGGGAGAGTTTCTGTGAAAAACCAACAGTGTCTCCCAGATCCAGATATTTCTGTGACAGGATATATGAAATTCGCAGGAAAATGCATACGTGTTATAAACCATACAATCCATCCCAATTATTATCATCTAAAAATCTTTTTCCACAGGAAAAACCTTTGTTTCCCTTGTCTCCAGTGAAGGGATTGGTCACTGGGATTGATGATCCCAGACAAATGATGAGTAAAAGCTTTGAAAGACAGAAACAGGTGGCTTGTGCAGATTCTTTCCCTGGGTTAGAATTTTACAGCCAGCGACAGTTGGGGGGTCTTTCAGAGAGAGAAATTCTTTCTCATTTAAGGGACAAACTTGAGTTACAAAATTTCAGAGATTCTTATAAGTTTAAAATGAATCTAATAGACCGAATCTTTGAAGAAAAATTTAGGTTTGGTCTTCAGCTAAATAAAGTGGATTTTTGGGTAAATTAATTTTATTGTTTGATAAATATGATTATTCATATACAGTGAATTTATATATATATATATATATATATATATTAATATTAAAAGTAGTGATAGTAAATCAAGATCATATTTTCATTTAGTAAAATGATAGTTTAATGTTATAAATTAATAATTTGATCTCTGTATATGGATAATGATATTTAAAATGAAATAATAAGAGAAAGTAACAGATTCTAAGTGTTTCATTTTTATCATAAATATGATAATAATTTTATTCTTTTATTTCCCTCAGAATTTATCAGTAAAGCAGATTGATGAAGTATTAACTTTTTATTTATACATTTGTTCTTGTCCTCAATCAGGTAACATATATCTTATTGTGTAAGGTTAATCGGGAAAGAATGATTAATAATAATTATTATTTTCTCAGGTACCAATTACCAGAGAACTATTACTTTAACGTTTCTTTTATGAATATATATATCTTCTTTAGAGTTATTAGAAATGTAATCTGAGCTTTGGAGTGTAGTAAAACTGCTTGCTGTTTTGGAATGGTGTTCTTTGCACGTAACCAGAGCATGTGACTTGAATTACTAAAGCTAATAATAAATGTTTGTTCTATGGTCAAATGTACAGTATGTAATACATTGGAATTTGAATTTTTCAAGAAGTACTTCAAATTAGTAACATAATTTTTGAAATGCGCATAGAATAATTGGAAAAAAAGGGATATGTGTCTGTCAATGTTTCTATGTAGAAGTATATGTTAAAGAACCATGGCAGTCTTGTGTGCATAGATGTGTCTATGAATGATTGATTGTCTGAGCAGCTGCCGATGTCAAGTACTTGGAGAAAAAAAAAAGGGAATTTTTGTTTTAACTCCGAGGTTATAATATGTATGTATATTATTAGAATAAATAAGTTATAGTACATAAGTATAAATAATGAAGGAACTTATACTGAATATATCTTATTCTTAGACACATTTCTTTAGTATAGAGATGTTAGGATTTTTTTTATTAAGGGTTTATTTTGAAGGATTACACTCTAGAATAAGGTTTTAACTTTTGATTTTTATACAGTTACTAGAAGGTGGCCCGATTCTACGCATCGGATATTCTAGAATTTACGTATTGTGTAGTTCATGTATCATTTTTGTTATATATATATATATATATATAGATGTTGTTGTGTGTAGTTACCAAGTGTTTGTGTAGGGCGCTGTACATGTTCTGGGTGTTGTCTGGGTGTGGCGGGGGGTGAGAGCGGTGTTGTTTGTGTGTTGCGTTGTTTGTGGAGCGCTGTGTGTCTGTAGCGTTGTGTGTGTGTTGCGCGGTTTGTGTGTGTGTGGTGTGTTTTGGGGGGAGGTATGTTTTGTGCAATGTGTGTGTTGTGCGGTATGTGCGTATATTTGTGTGTGCAGCGTTGTCTGTGTGTGGGTGTCTGTGTAGGGCAGTTGTTTGTGGTTCCCAGTGTGTGTGTGTGTGTGTGTGTGTGGTGTGTTGTGCAGTGCGCGCGCGCGCGTGTGTGTGTGTGTGTGTGTGTTGGGGGGAGGTGTGCACTCCCCATCGTGCTCCATCCCCTATGCTGCGCACCCCCCATCGTGCTACATCTCCCGTCCTGCGCACTCCCAAACGTGCTCCATCCGCCATGCTGCGCACTCCCAAACGTGCTCCATCCGCCATGCTGCGCACTACCAAACGTGCTCCATCCGCCATGCTGCACACTCCCCATCGTGCTCCATCCCCCATGCTGCGCTCTCCCAAACGTGCTCCATCCGCCACGCTGCGCACTCCCCATCGTGCTCCATCTCCCATGCTGCGCACTCCCAAACGTGCTCCATCCGCCATGCTGCGCACTCCCAAACGTGCTCCATCCACCATGCTGCGCACTCCCAAACGTGCTCCATCCGCCATACTCCGCACTCCCCATCGTGCTCCATCCCCCATGCTGCACACTCCCAAACGTGCTCCATCCGCCATGCTGCGCACTCCCCATCGTGTTCCATCCCCCATGCTGCGCACTCCCAAACGTGCTCCATCCGCCATGCTGCGCACTCCCCATCGTGCTCCATCTCCCATGCTGCGCACTCCCAAACGTGCTCCATCCGCCATGCTGCGCACTCCCAAACGTGCTCCATCCGCCATGCTGCGCACTCCCAAACGTGCTCCATCCGCCATACTCCGCACTCCCCATCGTGCTCCATCCCCCATGCAGCGCACTCCCCATCGTGCTCCATCTCCTATGCTGCGCACCCCCCATCGTGCTCCATCTCCCATGCTGCGCACTCCCAAACGTGCTCCATCCACCATGCTGCGCACTCCCAAACGTGGTCCATCCGCCATGCTGCGCACTCCCAAACATGCTCCATTCGCCATACTCCGCACTCCCCATCGTGCTGCATCCCCCATGCTGCGCACTCCCAAATGTGCTCCATCCGCCATGCTGCGCACTCCCAAACGTGCTCCATCCGCCATGCTGCGCACTCCCAAACGTGCTCCATCCGCCATGCTGCGCACTCCCAAACGTGCTCCATCCGCCATGCTGCGCACTCCCAAACGTGCTCCATCCGCCATGCTGCGCACTCCCAAACGTGCTCCATCCGCCATGGTCCAGCATCAGCCTCTCTACCCGCAGCATCAGCCTCTCTGCCCGCAGCATCAGCCTCTCTCCTCCCAGCATCAGCCTCTCTGTCCCCAGCATCAGCCTCTCTGTCCCCAGCATCAGCCTCTCTGTCCCCAGCATCAGCAGCCCTCCTAATACTGAGACTGAACAACTAATTGCGTCTCACTTCACTGTGTATTTAATCTGGGACACAGCTGACCACTTGCCACCATTCATATTGGAGTTTGACATGACACAAGTCAGGTATTGATAATGTTTTTAACTTCAGTAGGTTAGGGACTGTCTCAGATGGGTACACCTTGACGAGGTGAGACAGCTTTTTACCTTTTTGCAAAAATGTATACACTAAGTACCCTGTTATTAAGCACTTGCAATTTATTTATTTATAGTCAGGGTATTTTTCATGCAATTTTCTCTTTGTTTTTTTTCTAGTCTTAAGGCTGCAATTCACATGCTTAATGTTGCATGTTTACTGAACATTGTTTCAGCTCAGGTTTTTTGTGTTTTTTGTATGTTATCTTGCTTTTTTGCAAGTTGGGGGAGCAGCCCTCCTAATACTGAGACTGAACAACTAATTGCGTCTCACTTCACTGTGTATTTAATCTGGGACACAGCTGACCACTTGCCACCATTCATATTGGAGTTTGACATGACACAAGTCAGGTATTGATAATGTTTTTAACTTCAGTAGGTTAGGGACTGTCTCAGATGGGTACACCTTGACGAGGTGAGACAGCTTTTTACCTTTTTGCAAAAATGTATACACTAAGTACCCTGTTATTAAGCACTTGCAATTTATTTATTTATAGTCAGGGTATTTTTCATGCAATTTTCTCTTTGTTTTTTTTCCTCTCTGTCCCCAGCATCAGCCTCTCTGTCCCTAGCATCAGCCTCTCTCATCCCAGCATCAGCCTCTCTGTCCCCAGCATCAGCCTCTCTGTCCCCAGCATCAGCCTCTCTGTCCCCAGCATCAGACTCTCTGTCCCCAGCATCAGCCTCTCTGTCCCCAGCATCAGCCTCTCTGTCCCCAGCATCAGCCTCTCTGTCCCCAGCATCAGCCTCTCTGTACCCAGCATCAGCCTCTCTCATCCCAGCATCAGCCTCTCTCATCCCAGCATCAGCCTCTCTCATCCCAGCATCAGCCTCTCTGTCCCCAGCATCAGCCTCTCCATCCCAGCCTTCCCCAGGATCAGCCTCTCTCCTCCCAGCCTCCTCCAGCACGCCATGCTCCTCTGCCGACACTCACAGACCCGATCGCATACACTCACACACACCCACACTCACCCGATCGCATACACTCACGCACACACACATTGACGATATTGCACATACGCGCTCATACTCACAACATCCGGAGATACCACATGCTTCTGGCCATGTGATCCTCCGACAGGTCCTGGAAGGTCACAACAGCACAGTATCGAGGCCGAGAAGCAAGCGATATCGCCGGATGCTGTGAGTGTGTGGATGCGATGTGATGTATGTGTGAGGTGTGTGTGAGAGTGAGTGTGAGCCGGTGTACACTGTTAACTATGATACACATCGGATAACCAAGGGACCTTAGTTACCCGATGTGTATAATGGTTAACAGCGTTCACGGGCTCTGTGAAGATCCCAGCATCGCAAGGTTAAGTCTGGCGCTGCTGGGATCGTGACGGAGCCGGTGTAGAAGCAAGCGATATCCCAGGATGTTGTGAGTGTGTGGATGTGATGTGTGAGGTGTGTGTGAGAGTGAGTGTGATCTGATGTGTGTGTGTGTACTCACCTGGGAGTCGGAGCTACGTTTCAGTTGAGCAAGAGCGAGCGTGCATTGCGTGAGGGGGGCGGGACCTGCAGAGAGCCGGGGCGAGAGGGCAATCCGTGTGGGGGGGCGGGGCCATGGCGAGCCCAGCGGCCAATCAGCTTTGTGTCACCGTAAGGACACAATTTTGGAGCATGACAGACAGACAGACAGACAGACAGAATAAGGCAATTATATATATAGATGAGTTACTTCCTTTTGGTAATCATTTTTCTTATATGGTCTTGAAGATATATAACATAAATTTTAATTTAATTTAATCTTGACATATTAATTTTTATAATATCATATTTCATGATATTGAAAGGGAAAGGTTTGGTCTCAATCACACATTTATATTTGATAAATATATGTGTTTACAGGATACTTTAATAATTAATATTTCAAGTACAAAGGAAGAATTGGGAATAAAAAAAATATATTTGAAGTATATCATGATGCATTTATATACTAAGAGAAGAGTATTATTGGCAAGGTTACATGACTTAATTATTTTTATAGGTTACTGATATGATAGGTATGGAAATCCTATAAGATACTGGTAACATTAAGGTTATGTATTATTAAAGACATAGGTGTTATATACATAGAAGGCCTTATTTTTATTTCAATTTTTATTTTTATTCCGATTTTCATTTTTCCTTTTATTCCTATTTTTTATATTAATTATTATTATTTAATATTCACATTTTTAATCAAAATTTTAATTCTACAATTTTTACTTTTTCTTCAAATTTTAAATATCTCAATTGAGAAAACACTTCAATATTTAGTTAAGTAATATCTAATATAAGAATATTACTTTATTAAATATGAATCATATTAAAAAGGGAAAAGTTCCATTTTTTAGAAGAAAAGATACTTCCTTCATCAATATATACAATTGTTTACTTCCTAGTAATACATTATGTTTATATTAATATGTTAACACATAAAGGATGAAATATTACTTATAGTTACACATTTTCTTATAGTAGGTTATTTAATAAATAATAGACAAATCAAATAAATTAAATTAGAGTAATAAAGATGGAAGATCGAGGTACATCTAGGTTTACCTTCCTATATTTACAAATAATATTAATATTATATTTTTAATCAATAATAATTTATAATGGGTATTATTGTGTTTTGATGGAATCATCCAGTCTTTTCTAAAAGGTTATTTGCTTTAGTTTATAATTTTACAACTGATCTAACTAAATAAGCTACATTGTTGCCTTTCATATTTATAATATGATACATGTTATAGGTACACATTATATTGTTCCATATTTTATATTATATTTTGGTTACATTCAACACATTGCCACCTATGGGTTTGGAAGGGTAATACACCAATGACAAAAAGGTTATTACATGAAATACTATCGTTTATACCATTATGCAGTATTATTACATCATTCTAAGTATCAATTATATTAATACTTGTACGATAATAATAATGACATGGTATTATAGTATTAGAGTTATGATACGCTGTGACATTTATTAATGATAGTTATTGCCATATTTGGTATCTAGATTAGGGAATGAAGTCTTCAATCAAGATTACAGAAGATAAAAAGACTTTAGAATTTTCCTAAAGTTAAAAGGGATTCTGCAAAAAGGTCCAAAAGGTAACGTCTCAAATGAGACTGTGAAACATACAATACACTTACCGTGTTTGCACCTCAGAAACACAGTGATCCTATGGTTCCAGGATGGACAATGACACATGGTCTGTGCATTAAGACTTCACTAAAGTTACTAAGAAGAGCAATGACGTGTTAAAGTTAACCTCTGTCCTGCTGACCAAGAATGTCTTAACATCTGTTCCAGGATTTGACAACAGGCAGCATGGAGGATAAAGGTGACTAATGTAAATTACACTGCACAGACATCAAAGACTTCTGCTATTCTTCTACACTCATGAACTGTGGTTTATCAACATTGGCTATGGACTTTGTAATAAAGAATAAAGTTTATGGACTTGATCTAACGATGATAAACACAATACGGGACTGTTTAAATTGGTAACCATTCATTTTTTATCAAAGGATTTATTTCTAAGAGATTGTGTTTATGCCAGATTACATCGGAGATAAGAAGACATCAACTCAGAGGACATTATATGGTGACCGGATTTGTTTTTTGCATTTCTTTTTAGGTCTAGCGAAGTATAGATATATATATTTTTATATGATTGATCAGTCACGGCTTATCATAACATGAATTCACATTATTATATTATTGAACTTACAACATGAATAATGCAAATTAATTATTATTCATCATTATTATTGATATTAATCCATTATCGCCACATAAGGAAAGAAGATTTGTTATTTTAATGATGTATTAATTAATTTTCGGGGTTACTTCACCCGCTTCAAGGGGGGATTGTAAAAACATTAAAATTAATACATCTAGTTATCAAATATTTCATAGTAGGACATATATGTTCACAGTTCTGTTTATGTTGGAGGGCATAGTTTATTAATAAAGTTCTTATAAGGAATAGATATTAAAATATCCATATTGAATATACTTGAGTACTGACATGGAAGGATATATATAAATCTTCTAGAGGCTTCTAGAAGATTATGTCATATGGAACTATGTTCAACTAAAACACCCTATATGGACTGAACAGTTGGTATATAACACACGATGGAGGGGGCTACTGGCTCGCTCCTGCACGTTGTCAGCTGCCCAGAAGACTCCGAGGCTGCAAGATGAACACACGCTGTCCAGCCTAAGGGATATCACCCCTGCTTTGCCATTCAGAAACCAAGGAGAGATGGGTGAAGATTTTCTATTGATCAGTATGGACTAAATGAACTCTTTTTCCGTAAGCTAATGAAGTATATTATTTTTCCTTTCTGTAACTGAACCCTGGCAACCATTTTTAAATAGATAAAATACATTTATTTTTTACATTTTTGAAGTTCTTTCTTTCATGCGCCTTTACGTATTTGAAGAAAAATATATTTAAGAGTATATTTTTTAACATTTTGGCGAGCTCAGTCATTCATGTTTTTTTTTTCATTTTTGTGCTTCTTCCTTCACTTTGCATAAGGGGGGAGAGAGACATCAGAGACATATGCCTCCTGCAAAGTGAGAGGGAATCGACAATTTATAAAAAATCACGCAGAACCTAGGAAATACGTATAAGTCAAGTTGCATGAAAGTTTTTTTGAATGAACTTTAAAGTCTTTACAAAGCCACAGAAGTTAACTTTTGACGTATTTTTTGAGCAAGAAAGACAAAGTCAGTCCATAAGAAGTATTGGACGTGCTGAGCAAGGTGAATCAAGTCTTAGAGGATCATCCATCAGATCATCTGATCATTTCAGGTAAGAAAATGGATTTTATCTCTTCATATGTTAAGCATAGTAAAATTCAGTTCACTTATTCAGATATTTCTAATGTGGAGGAGATTTGGTTACGCTTTTATGGGGAGTGTGAACTTGAGAATTCACGTATAGAATGTGCAAGGTCTTTTAATAGAGAGAAACAGAAAATCAGAAATGCCTGTCATTTAGTCTATGATTTTCACAAGTTAATCGTAGAAAAATGTAAAAATGGTGGAAATAGACAACCTGAATTGTCAGGAAAGTCAGTGATAGAGAAATCCAAAGACTGCTTAGAACCTGGAATGTCAGTCAGTGATATTGTGAATTCTGACTGTAATGTTGGAAATGAAAAGTCAGATTTAGACTGTAATTCAAATCAGAACCTTGACAATGGCGACAGACACGTGCTACCTAATCAAGGTGACTTTCAGCATACTGAGAAAGAAGCAGGAAATGACGTAGTGAAGCCAGAAGGGGGAGGAGCCAGAGTGGGACACGTGCAGAAAGTTGTCAGAGAAGGACACGTGCAGAGAGAAAATGGCGACGATCAGTTTAAAAAAATAGAACAGACTAAGTTAGGAATTAAACTTAGAAAGAGTCTATTGGACATATGCAAATTAATTCCCGCATATAATCCTAAAATACATGTTTGCAGAAATTCAGAGATATTTGAAAGTTCCATTGAGAAGTTAAATGTAACCGATAGTGAGACAAATCAGTTTTTCCGTATGTGGATACCTCAGCATTTCTTTAGACAATTGGCATTAAAAAAGTCTTCTGACAATGAGACATTTGATTGTTCAAATGATAACGATATCATAAGGCTGAAAAATCTCATCTTCTGTGCAAGGAATGAATCTGATCCAAATTATGAGATGTTAAAGGAATTACAAATTGAACAGAATGAGAGTACGTTCTCATTTATGTCCGTTTTTGAACGTTTGTATAGGGCGGTCATTCCAAATGTCATATTGGATGGAATGATACGTTTATTCATCAAGAAATTTAATTTCCTTTATAATGCAGTCTGTGCGGTGGCATTAAGTAAAAAGTCCCTATTCGAATGTACGACATTTGTCGATTTTGTTAGAAATCACCAAAGTCAATCAAAACAGAAATTAATTAATTCTGAAAAACAAACACGAAAAAGGGAGAGTTTCTGTGAAAAACCAAGTGTCTCCCAGATCCAGATATTTCTGTGACAGGATATATGAAATTCGCAGGAAAATGCATACGTGTTATAAACCATACAATCCATCCCAATTATTATCATCTAAAAAATTTTTTCCACAGGAAAAACCTTTGTTTCCCTTGTCTCCAGTGAAGGGATTGGTCACTGGGATTGATGATCCCAGACAAATGATGAGTAAAAGCTTTGAAAGACAGAAACAGGTGGCTTGTGCAGATTCTTTCCCTGGGTTAGAATTTGACAGCCAGCGACAGTTGGGGGGTCTTTCAGAGAGAGAAATTCTTTCTCATTTAAGGGACAAACTTGAGTTACAAAATTTCAGAGATTCCTATAAGTTTAAAATGAATCTAATAGACCGAATCTTTGAAGAAAAATTTAGGTTTGGTCTTCAGCTAAATAAAGTGGATTTTTGGGTAAATTAATTTTATTGTTTGATAAATATGATTATTCATATACAGTGAATTTATATATATATATATATATATATATATATATATATTAATATTAAAAGTAGTGAAAGTAAATCAAGATCATATTTTCATTTAGTAAAATGATAGTTTAATGTTATAAATTAATAATTTGATCTCTGTATATGGATAATGATATTTAAAATGAAATAATAAGAGAAAGTAACAGATTCTAAGTGTTTCATTTTTATCATAAATATGATAATAATTTTATTCTTTTATTTCCCTCAGAATTTATCAGTAAAGCAGATTGATGAAGTATTAACTTTTTATTTATACATTTGTTCTTGTCCTCAATCAGGTAACATATATCTTATTGTGTAAGGTTAATCGGGAAAGAATGATTAATAATAATTATTATTTTCTCAGGTACCAATTACCAGAGAACTATTACTTTAACGTTTCTTTTATGAATATATATATCTTCTTTAGAGTTATTAGAAATGTAATTTGAGCTTTGGAGTGTAGTAAAACTGCTTGCTGTTTTGGAATGGTGTTCTTTGCACGTAACCAGAGCATGTGACTTGAATTACTAAAGCTAATAATAAATGTTTGTTCTATGGTCAAATGTACAGTATGTAATACATTGGAATTTGTATTTTTCAAGAAGTACTTCAAATTAGTAACATAATTTTTGAAATGCGCATAGAATAATTGGAAAAAAAGGGATATGTGTCTGTCAATGTTTCTATGTAGAAGTATATGTTAAAGAACCATGGCAGTCTTGTGTGCATAGATGTGTCTATGAATGATTGATTGTCTGAGCAGCTGCCGATGTCAAGTACTTGGAGAAAAAAAAAAAAGGGAATTTTTGTTTTAACTCCGAGGTTATAATATGTATGTATATTATTAGAATAAAGAAGTTATAGTACATAAGTATAAATAATGAAGGAACTTATACTGAATATATCTTATTCTTAGACACATTTCTTTAGTATAGAGATGTTAGGATTTTTTTTATTAAGGGTTTATTTTGAAGGATTACACTCTAGAATAAGGTTTTAACTTTTGATTTTTATACAGTTACTAGAAGGTGGCCCGATTCTACGCATCGGATATTCTAGAATTTACGTATTGTGTAGTTCATGTATGATTTTTGTTATATATATATATATATATATATAGATGTTGTTGTGTGTAGTTACCAAGTGTTTGTGTAGGGTGCTGTACATGTTCTGGGTGTTGTCTGGGTGTGGCGGGGGGTGAGAGCGGTGTTGTTTGTGTGTTGCGTTGTTTGTGGAGCGCTGTGTGTCTGTAGCATTGTGTGTGTGTGTTGCACGGTTTGTGTGTGTGTGGTGTGTTTTGGGGGGAGGTATGTTTTGTGCAATGTGTGTGTTGTGCGGTATGTGCGTATATTTGTGTGTGCAGCGTTGTCTGTGTGTGGGTGTCTGTGTAGGGCAGTTGTTTGTGGTTCCCAGTGTGTGTGTGTGTGGTGTGTTGTGTTGTGTTGTGCAGTGCGCGCGCGCGCGTGTGTGTGTGTGTGTGTTGGGGGGAGGTGTGCACTCCCCATCGTGCTCCATCCCCTATGCTGCGCACCCCCCATCGTGCTACATCTCCCGTCCTGCGCACTCCCAAACGTGCTCCATCCGCCATGCTGCGCACTCCCAAACGTGCTCCATCCGCCATGCTGCGCACTCCCAAACGTGCTCCATCCGCCATGCTGCACACTCCCCATCGTGCTCCATCCCCCATGCTGCGCACTTCCAAACGTGCTCCATCCGCCACGCTGCGCACTCCCCATCGTGCTCCATCTCCCATGCTGCGCACTCCCAAACGTGCTCCATCCGCCATGCTGAGCACTCCCAAACGTGCTCCATCCACCATGCTGCGCACTCCCAAACGTGCTCCATCCGCCATACTCCGCACTCCCCATCGTGCTCCATCCCCCATGCTGCACACTCCCAAACGTGCTCCATCCGCCATGCTGCGCACTCCCCATCGTGTTCCATCCCCCATGCTGCGCACTCCCAAATGTGCTCCATCCGCCATGCTGCGCACTCCCCATCGTGCTCCATCTCCCATGCTGCGCACTCCCAAACGTGCTCCATCCGCCATGCTGCGCACTCCCAAACGTGCTCCATCCGCCATGCTGCGCACTCCCAAACGTGCTCCATCCGCCATACTCCGCACTCCCCATCGTGCTCCATCCCCCATGCAGCGCACTCCCCATCGTGCTCCATCTCCTATGCTGCGCACCCCCCATCGTGCTCCATCTCCCATGCTGCGCACTCCCAAACGTGCTCCATCCGCCATGCTGCGCACTCCCAAACGTGGTCCATCCGCCATGCTGCGCACTCCCAAACATGCTCCATCCGCCATACTCCGCACTCCCCATCGTGCTGCATCCCCCATGCTGCGCACTCCCAAACGTGCTCCATCCGCCATGCTGCGCACTCCCAAACGTGCTCCATCCGCCATGCTGCGCACTCCCAAACGTGCTCCATCCGCCATGCTGCGCACTCCCAAACGTGCTCCATCCGCCATGCTGCGCACTCCCAAACATGCTCCATCCGCCATGGTGCAGCATCAGCCTCTCTACCCGCAGCATCAGCCTCTCTCCTCCCAGCATCAGCCTCTCTCCCCGCAGCATCAGCCTCTCTGTCCCCAGCATCAGCCTCTCTGTCCCCAGCATCAGCCTCTGTCCTCAGCATCAGCAGCCCTCCTAATACTGAGACTGAACAACTAATTGCGTCTCACTTCACTGTGTATTTAATCTGGGACACAGCTGACCACTTGCCACCATTCATATTGGAGTTTGACATGACACAAGTCAGGTATTGATAATGTTTTTAACTTCAGTAGGTTAGGGACTGTCTCAGATGGGTACACCTTGACGAGGTGAGACAGCTTTTTACCTTTTTGCAAAAATGTATACACTAAGTACCCTGTTATTAAGCACTTGCAATTTATTTATTTATAGTCAGGGTATTTTTCATGCAATTTTCTCTTTGTTTTTTTCCTCTCTGTCCCCAGCATCAGCCTCTCTGTCCCTAGCATCAGCCTCTCTCATTCCAGCATCAGCCTCTCTGTCCCCAGCATCAGCCTCTCTGTCCCCAGCATCAGCCTCTCTGTCCCCAGCATCAGCCTCTCTGTCCCCAGCATCAGCCTCTCTGTCCCCAGCATCAGCCTCTCTGTACCCAGCATCAGCCTCTCTGTACCCAGCATCAGCCTCTCTCATCCCAGCATCAGCCTCTCTGTCCCCAGCATCAGCCTCTCCATCCCAGCCTTCCCCAGGATCAGCCTCTCTCCTCCCAGCCTCCTCCAGCACGCCATGCTCCTCTTCCGACACTCACAGACCCGATCGCATACACTCACACACACCCACACTCAGCCGATCGCATACACTCACGCACACACACATTGACGATATTGCACATACGCGCTCATACTCACAACATCCGGAGATACCACATGCTTCTGGCCATGTGATCCTCCGACAGGTCCTGGAAGGTCACAACAGCACAGTATCGAGGCCGAGAAGCAAGCGATATCGCCGGATGCTGTGAGTGTGTGGATGCGATGTGATGTATGTGTGAGGTGTGTGTGAGAGTGAGTGTGAGCCGGTGTACACTGTTAACTATGATACACATCGGATAACCAAGGGACCTTAGTTACCCGATGTGTATAATGGTTAACAGCGTTCACGGGCTCTGTGAAGATCCCAGCATCGCAAGGTTAAGTCTGGCGCTGCTGGGATCGTGACGGAGCCGGTGTAGAAGCAAGCGATATCCCAGGATGTTGTGAGTGTGTGGATGTGATGTGTGAGGTGTGTGTGAGAGTGAGTGTGATCTGATGTGTGTGTGTGTACTCACCTGGGAGTCGGAGCTACGTTTCAGTTGAGCAAGAGCGAGCGTGCATTGCGTGAGGGGGGCGGGGCCTGCAGAGAGCCGGGGCGAGAGGCCAATCCGTGTGGGGGGGCGGGGCCATGGCGAGCCCAGCGGCCAATCAGCTTTGTGTCACCGTAAGGACACAATTTTGGAGCATGACAGACAGACAGACAGACAGACAGAATAAGGCAATTATATATATAGATGAGTTACTTCCTTTTGGTAATCATTTTTCTTATATGGTCTTGAAGATATATAACATAAATTTTAATTTAATTTAATCTTGACATATTAATTTTTATAATATCATATTTCATGATATTGAAAGGGAAAGGTTTGGTCTCAATCACACATTTATATTTGATAAATATATGTGTTTACAGGATACTTTAATAATTAATATTTCAAGTACAAAGGAAGAATTGGGAATAAAAAAAATATATTTGAAGTATATCATGATGCATTTATATACTAAGAGAAGAGTATTATTGGCAAGGTTACATGACTTAATTATTTTTATAGGTTACTGATATGATAGGTATGGAAATCCTATAAGATACTGGTAACATTAAGGTTATGTATTATTAAAGACATAGGTGTTATATACATAGAAGGCCTTATTTTTATTTCAATTTTTATTTTTATTCCGATTTTCATTTTTCCTTTTATTCCTATTTTTTATATTAATTATTATTATTTAATATTCACATTTTTAATCAAAATTTTAATTCTACAATTTTTATTTTTTCTTCAAATTTTAAATATCTCAATTGAGAAAACACTTCAATATTTAGTTAAGTAATATCTAATATAAGAATATTACTTTATTAAATATGAATCATATTAAAAAGGGAAAAGTTCCATTTTTTAGAAGAAAAGATACTTCCTTCATCAATATATACAATTGTTTACTTCCTAGTAATACATTATGTTTATATTAATATGTTAACACATAAAGGATGAAATATTACTTATAGTTACACATTTTCTTATAGTAGGTTATTTAATAAATAATAGACAAATCAAATAAATTAAATTAGAGTAATAAAGATGGAAGATCGAGGTACATCTAGGTTTACCTTCCTATATTTACAAATAATATTAATATTATATTTTTAATCAATAATAATTTATAATGGGTATTATTGTGTTTTGATGGAATCATCCAGTCTTTTCTAAAAGGTTATTTGCTTTGGTTTATAATTTTACAACTGATCTAACTAAATAAGCTACATTGTTGCCTTTCATATTTATAATATGATACATGTTATAGGTACACATTATATTGTTCCATATTTTATATTATATTTTGGTTACATTCAACACATTGCCACCTATGGGTTTGGAAGGGTAATACACCAATGACAAAAAGGTTATTACATGAAATACTATCGTTTATACCATTATGCAGTATTATTACATCATTCTAAGTATCAATTATATTAATACTTCTACGATAATAATAATGACATGGTATTATAGTATTAGAGTTATGATACGCTGTGACATTTATTAATGATAGTTATTTCCATATTTGGTATCTAGATTAGGGAATGAAGTCTTCAATCAAGATTACAGAAGATAAAAAGACTTTAGAATTTTCCTAAAGTTAAAAGGGATTCTGCAAAAAGGTCCAAAAGGTAACGTCTCAAATGAGACTGTGAAACATACAATACACTTACCGTGTTTGCACCTCAGAAACACAGTGATCCTATGGTTCCAGGATGGACAATGACACATGGTCTGTGCATTAAGACTTCACTAAAGTTACTAAGAAGAGCAATGACGTGTTAAAGTTAACCTCTGTCCTGCTGACCAAGAACGTCTTAACATCTGTTCCAGGATTTGACAACAGGCAGCATGGAGGATAAAGGTGACTAATGTAAATTACACTGCACAGACATCAAAGACTTCTGCTATTCTTCTACACTCATGAACTGTGGTTTATCAACATTGGCTATGGACTTTGTAATAAAGAATAAAGTTTATGGACTTGATCTAACGATGATAAACACAATACGGGACTGTTTAAATTGGTAACCATTCATTTTTTATCAAAGGATTTATTTCTAAGAGATTGTGTTTATGCCAGATTACATCGGAGATAAGAAGACATCAACTCAGAGGACATTATATGTTGACCGGATTTGTTTTTTGCATTTCTTTTTAGGTCTAGCGAAGTATAGATATATATATATTTTTATATGATTGATCAGTCACGGCTTATCATAACATGAATTCACATTATTATATTATTGAACTTGCAACATGAATAATGCAAATTAATTATTATTCATCATTATTATTGATATTAATCCATTATCGCCACATAAGGAAAGAAGATTTGTTATTTTAATGATGTATTAATTAATTTTCGGGGTTACTTCACCCGCTTCAAGGGGGGATTGTAAAAACATTAAAATTAATACATCTAGTTATCAAATATTTCATAGTAGGACATATATGTTCACAGTTCTGTTTATGTTGGAGGGCATAGTTTATTAATAAAGTTCTTATAAGGAATAGATATTAAAATATCCATATTGAATATACTTGAGTACTGACATGGAAGGATATATATAAATCTTCTAGAGGCTTCTAGAAGATTATGTCATATGGAACTATGTTCAACTAAAACACCCTATATGGACTGAACAGTTGGTATATAACACACGATGGAGGGGGCTACTGGCTCGCTCCTGCACGTTGTCAGCTGCCCAGAAGACTACGAGGCTGCAAGATGAACACACGCTGTCCAGCCTAAGGGATATCACCCCTGCTTTGCCATTCAGAAACCAAGGAGAGATGGGTGAAGATTTTCTATTGATCAGTATGGACTAAATGAACTCTTTTTCCGTAAGCTAATGAAGTATATTATTTTTCCTTTCTGTAACTGAACCCTGGCAACCATTTTTAAATAGATAAAATACATTTATTTTTTACATTTTTGAAGTTCTTTCTTTCATGCGCCTTTACGTATTTGAAGAAAAATATATTTAAGAGTATATTTTTTAACAGAAACCATCTAACTTGAAGGAGCTGGAGCAGTTTTGCTGTGAGGAATGGACAAATCGACAAAAATCCCAGCGGCAAGATGTGGAAAGCTCATAGAGACTTATCCAAAGCGACTTGCAGCCGTAATTGCAACACAAGGGGGCACTGCATAGAACTGACTTTAGGGGAGGTGAATAGTTATGTACACTGAAGTTTTCAATTATTTTGTGCTATTTATTGCTTGCTTCACACTAAAATAAAAACCAAATGTTCACCGTTGTAGGCATGTTCTTTACATGAATTGTTGCAAACCCTCAAAAAAAAAACCAAGCAAACAGTGAAATTCAATGTTGTGAGGTAGCAAAACACAAAGTGCTAAGGGGGTGACTTTTGCAAGGCACTGTAAATAACATGGATTCCAAATGAGCTAGACACTACAATTACAATATGAGAGGAAAGGCATCACTATCTCAAATGACCATTGTTGACTTGCAAAGCACCTGCCCAAGCAACTATGGTGTCACACACACACATACACACACACACACACACACACACACACACACACACACACACACACACACACACACACACACACACAATGAAAGCAATGCATTGTTTTGTTATTTTGACCCTTTTCAGAAAATAAATACAAAATGTATTGCTTAAAAATTCGGACACATGTCAGTAGTTTATAGAATAAAAAAACAATTTACATTTTACTCAAAAATATACCTATAAGAGAAAAATCTGAAAAACTGACAATTTTGCAGTGGTCTCTTAATTTTTGCCAGAGCTGTGAGTATATATATATATATATATATATATATATATATATATAGGGTGGGTGTATATATATATACAGGGTGGGTGGACAGAAAATATCTGTGAAAACTGGATCTGTGAAACGGCCTCAGTTGCCCTTAGCAAACAATCAGATGATTCCACCTTTCATTTTCCAAACAGTCTGGGAAGAATGAAAAGTGGTATCTGGTTGCTAAGGGCAACTGAGTCAGTTTCACTTTACACCATGTTTGATAAATCTCCCCCTTCATAACCTTATTACATACTGTCCACCTACTTTTGGACCACCCTATATATACTTTATATACAGTACAGACCAAAAGTTTGGACACACCTCATCTCTAGAACAACTGTTAAGAGGAGACTTTATGCAGCAGGCCTTCATGGTAAAATAGCTGCTAGGAAACCACTGCTAAGGACAGGCAACAAGCAGAAGAGACTTGTTAGGGCTAAAGAACACAAGGAATGGACTAATTTGAGATCTTTGGATCCAACCACCGTGTCTTTGTAGAAAAGGTGAACGGATGGACTCTACATGGCTGGTTCCCACCGTGAAGCATGGAGGAGGAGGTGTGATGGTGTGGGGGTGCTTTGCTGGTGACACTGTTGGGGATTTATTCAAAATTGAAGGCATACAGAACTAGCATGCCTACCACAGCAACTTGCAGCGGTGTGCTATTGCATCCAGTTTGCGTTTAGTTGGACCATCATTTATTTTTCAACAGGACAATGATCCCAAACACACCTCCAGGCTGTGTAAGGGCTATTTGACCAAGAAGGACAGTGATGGGGTGCTATGCCACATGACCTGGCCTCCACAGTTACCAGACCTGAACCCAATCGAGATGGTTTGGGGTGAGCTGGACCGCAGAGTGAAGGCAAAAGGGCCAACAAGTGCTAAGCATCTCTGGGAACTCCTTTAAGACCGTTGGAAAACCATTTCATGTGGCTACCTCTTGAAGTTTATCAAGAGAAAGCCAAGAGTGTGCAAAGCAGTAATCAAAGCAAAAGGTGGCTACTTTGAAGAACCTAGAATATAAGACATATTTTTAGTTGTTTCACACTTTTTTAAGCATTTAATTACAAATGTTTTAATTCATAGTTTTGATGCCTTCAATGTGAATCTACAATTTTCAGAGTCCTGGAAATAAAGAAAACTCTTTGAATGAGAAGGTGTGTCCAAACGTTTGGTCTGTACTGTACATTCCAGTTCAAAAGTTTGGGGTCACCCAGACAATTTTGTCTTTTCCATGAAAAATTATACTTTTATTTATCAAATGAGTTGCATAATCAATAGAAAATATAGTCCAGACATTGACTAGCTTAGAAATAATGATTTTTACTTGAAATAATAATTTTCTCCTTCAAACTTTGCTTTTGTCAAATAATGCTCCCTTTGCAGCAATTACAGCTTTGCAGACCTTTGGCATTCTAGCTGTTAATTTGCTGAGGTAATCTGGAGATATTTCACCCCATACTTCCATAAGCCCCTCCCAAAAGTTGGATTGGCTTGATGGGCACTTTTTGCGTACCATACGGTCAACCTGCTCCCACAACAGCTCAATAGGGTTGAGATCTGAGGACTGGGCTGGCCACTCCATTACAGATAGAATACCAGCTGCCTGCTTCCCTAAATAGTTCATGCATAATTTGGAGGTGTGCTTTGTGTCATTGTCCTGTTGTAGGATGAAATTGGCTCCAATCAAGCGCTGTCCATAGGGTGTGGCATGGCGTTGTAAAATGCAGTGATAGCCTTCCTTATTCAAAATCCCTTTTACCTTGTACAAATCTCCCACTTTACCAGCACCAAAGCAACTTCAGACCATCACATTACCTCCACCATGCTTGACAGATGGCGTCAGGCACTCTTCCAGCATCTTTTCAGTTGTTCTGCGTCTCACAAATGTTCTTCTGTGTGATCCAAACACCTCAAACTTCGGTTCGTCTGTCCATAACACTTTTTTCCAATCTTCCTCTGTCCAATGGCTGTGTTCTCTTGCCCATATTAATCTTTTCCTTTTATTAGCCAGTCTCAGATATGGCTTTTTCTTTGCCACTCTGCCCTGAAGGCCAGCATCCCAATGTCGCCTCTTCACTGTAGACGTTGACACTCTTTTGCGGGTACTATTTAAGGAAGCTGCCAGTTGTGGACCTGTGAGGCACCGATTTCTCAAACTAGAGACTTTAATGTACTTGTCTTGTTGCTCAGGTGTGCAGTGGGGCCTCCCACTTCTCTTTCTACTCTGGTTAGAGCCTGTTTGTGCTCTCCTCTAAAGGGAGTAGTACACACCGTTGTAAGAAATCTTCATTTTTTTGGCAATTTCTCGCATGGAATATCCTTCATTTCTAAGAACAAGAATAGACTGTTGGATGTTACATGAAAGTTCTCTTTTTCTGGCCATTTTGAGAGTTTAATGAAACCAACAAATGTAATGCTCTAGATTCTCAACAAGCTCAAAGGAAGGTCAGTTTTATAGCTTCTCTAATCAGCAAAACTGTTTTCAGCTGTGCTAACATACTTGCACAAGGGTTTTCAAGAGCCTTCTAAACATCCATTAACTTTCTAATACAGTTAGCAAAGACAATGTACCATTAGAACACTGGAATGGTGGTTGTTGGATATGGGCCTCTATACACCTATTTAGATATCGCATTCAAAACCAGACATTTGCAGCTATAATAGTCATTTACCACATTAACAATGTATAGAGTGTATTTCTGTTTAATTTAATGCTAACTTCATAAAAAAAATTACTTCTCTTTCAAAAAAAGGAAACTTTTAGTCTGTACTGTATCTACATATATATATATATATATATATATATATATATATATATATATATTCTAATATATAAAGCTAAGTGTATCTGTGTATATATGTATATATGTGTGTTTGTGTGTATGTCCGCTAAAGAAATCCGCACCGTCGCATTTACAATCACGAAATTTTTGCACAGACACTCCATGTGACTCAGGGAATCTTATAGACTATGTTTTGATGGGAAAATGTAACCCCGCGCTTTACAGTTACTCTCCAACAAACTTGCCTCCATTAAAGTCAATGGAGCTACAAGCTATAGGTTATTAATATCAGCTGTGAGTGGTTGCTATAGGAACGAAAGACATTCATAGTATAACAAGCTTATGTGTGAGGTAATAAGATGTCGGTAGAGAAACAGAGACAGACATTGGCACAAACAGAGTAATGGCAAACAGGGAAAGAGACAGAGACAGACAGGGAAAAAGACAAAGAGAAACAGACAGTCAAAGAGACAGAGGCAGACAGAGACAGACAGGGAAAGAGACGGATAGAGAGAGACAGAAAGAGACACACAGACACAGACAGAGTAAGAGGTAGACAGGGAAAGAGACAGAGACAGACAGAGAGAGACAGACACTCAAAGAGACAGTAGTCACCTCTCTCCTCCGTTCCCCCGCTGTTCCGTCCTCACCTCTCTCCTTGTTCCCCCGCTGCTCCGATCAGCATCCTCCCGTCCTGCACTAAGTGTAAATGTTCAATGCACGTCTTTTACAGGATACCGTTCTGTGCAATAGTGCCGTATATTACACTGTTCTATACTTTTATTTGTGTTTTACAATCAGATACCAGATACAGAGGACACATTTAGGGCTCATTCACACTGCCATATTTTGATCAATTTGCTTTCCATGTGCTCAGCGGACTGCACATTGATCCAATAGTAACCTGAGCATTCCATTATTGATCCATTACAGCATACACTGTTCAGTTTAATTTAGAGAGTATACTTGTGCATTTCAATAACAGGAAGCTCCTGTGTCTGGGTGGAAAATCCACTGTGTATTACCCCTCCAGTGAAGTGGATGAGATACTTTAAAAATCTGAGATACATGATATTGTAAAATCTGAAGTGGAAATTGACCAGCAATGTGGATTTGTCATCTGCAGCATGTTAATTACAACTGCAGAGCAGAATGAGTACACCTCAGGACCATATGAGCTGATAATTATTGTAGTTGGGAATTACAATGGGGTTGTACAAGCTAATCACAGGACCTTGTCAGAAACATGTCCCTAATAAGAATCTTACTTTTATTGAACTAATGTATTGCCGTGTTTGCTACTTGTTTTCCATCTAATACAGCTGGGGGCTGGTATTCTCAGGCTGCACCAGGGCAATCGGGAAACGCCAGGTAAAGTTCTAGGATTGTTGCATCTAATCTGGACGGCTGCAGGCTGCTATTTTTAGGTTGTCCAATAAGCATGGGTCTCCCCAGACTGAGAATACCAGCCCCCAGCTGTTGACTTTATCATGGCTGGGTATTAAAACTGTGTTTTAAAAAACATGCCGTTTTTTAAATAATTTATTGAAATAATAAAAAAGCCGCAAATGGTTCCTCTTATTTTGATACACAGCCAAGATAGCGCACGTCTGGGGGCTGCAGCCTGTGGCCATATGCTTTATCTGTGCTGGGTATCTTAATATGGGGGGACCCTAAGCCAATTTATTTATTTATTTTTATACCATGATAGTGACCCGCAGACAGGGTTTGTGATTGCAAGCAGTCAGATGCTGTCACACACGCTAGGGGCACATCTGACTGCAACTAATCTCAGATGCCAGGGCTGCCAGTTGGTGGAGGAAGCAGTGAATATGAATGAGAAAAAATGAGTGGCCCAGGAAGAAGAGTGAGCAGCCTGGAAGCAGTTACAGCCGTGCCGGAGACTCAGTAAGTATAGTGCGCTTGCTTTATTTTTATTTTTGCTTTATTTTTTCATTTGTTTCCTGAGTTGCCAGACCCCGATCATTAGCCGGAGTTCCCGGAGAACTCCAATACAGGCACCTGGATACTTTTGAAACCACGCAGATCCGGACTTTTACAATCCGGATCTGCCCATCACTAGTCACTATGTATAACTGAAATCTCTTACATGTTCTGCAGGATTGGCATCTACTTGTATATGGTCCCTATATGGCAGTAATACCAGTGTTAGGCTTTGTATAGTGATTTGCAGTAACAGGGCAGTCATCTGCTGAAGTTCCTCAATACCCACGAATGGCCTACACCACTGTAGTTGTAATTAGGGTTACCTGCTTAGGGGCCCACTGAAATGTTTTCCCCCTACCTGAGCTGAACTCCCTAGGTACACCTCTGAACTACTACTTCATTTTGTGAACGTTGTTGTAAGAGGTGTGTTCAGATTCTCCTATAGATAGGCCAAATGAGGGGTCCTGCTGCTTGATACCCCAAAATCAAATGATTATTACAAGGGAAACTACAGAGTAAGTGGTTACTCCTGCTTCTGCAGGGTAGGAGTTTAAAATCAGTGCCTAGTCAATATTTATGCTCAGATTTTAATGGACATTAGACGTAGTCCACAATCAAGAGCCACAGAAAATATGTCTTTCATATTGAATAAGAAAGAAGATTTCTAAAAAATACCGCATTTCACCTTCTCTTTTCCCTCCTCTGCCCTACACACTCCTTAACATTATGAGATGATTAAAGAGCACTTTAAACTAGATTTCTCATTTAAACTGAACACCTCTTCCAAGTGATGCTGACCCACTAATTCTGGAAGAATTTTTTTTCTGTGCCCCTCTTTTCCAAAGTTATGACCCACGAAAATAAAGATACAAAGTTTTCCCTTCAGCCAACTAGGTTTAATCCACAGGACTCCTCTGGGTATAACTTTGGAATAGAGGGGTACAGAACAAAGAGAAAAACGGTTCCAGAATCAGTAGAGCGGCCACAATTGGAGGAGGTGTTCAGTTTAACACTAGAAGTCCCAGAGAGGGGTCATTTACCTTTTCTACCATTGGAACCCTATGGAGCTCGAAATTTCGGGGACTTCTAGTGATAAATAAAACAATTCCATTCATAGGACCTCTCTAAAGCAGATGGTCGCTTTACTCACTTAACACATTAGTTGTGCTGTACTGCATGGTAAATATATGACCTCTTTTAATAAATTATCATTGGATTATTTTTTGACGTATTTGACCAGGTTTATAGCTGAATAAAACACTTAGCTAATGTGGTACAATACATTGGTCTCAGTTTGTGCTCTGATACATTGTTGAAGTAAATCACTGTTTCTACAGTAATGAAGGAGTTAATTGTCTCAAGAAGAAACCTTTGGTCTACACAAAAGGACTTATCATGTTATTTCCCAAAATAAAAATGCCATTATGTTGCATAAACAGGTCAAGATGGTTATTTCACTCTCCTGGAAATGATCTGCCTGTGAACAGAATTATACAATGATTAACCACGCATGGATGTGTCAGCAATCATGGAGATATGAGCACATTATGAGCAGGACTTAAGGCTATATATAGTATTCAGCATACTTAATAACCAAGGAAAGAGATCTAAAAAATAATGTCAAACTATATGTAATAATATCATGGCCCCTAGACATCACGTATGTGAATGTATAGCGTTATTGCGAGGAGGACCATTTTCTATTACTTTTTTAACTGAATAATACTATATCAATTTATGTTGTGTTAAAGTGGTATTCCCATCTTAGGTATTTAGAGCACATACACATGAAATGCTATAATTGCTTGTTAGGTCTGTTCTCCACATGGAACAGGAGAAGACAAGTCTTGCTGTTCCGATATTCTCATGCATAAGTGCAGAAGTTTATGGTGAATGCGGCAGCCGCAAATCGGCACAGAAGCATCATCTAAAATTGGAAATACCCCTCTAGTTATCTATAGAGGCTATAATTGAACCTAATTCACTGACATATAATTATCCAGGAAATAGACAGAAAGGGTCGCACTCCACAAGGATCTGGATGAAGGTACCGTAAATCTTTAATCCATGCTCAAATCAGGGATACAGGTGGTGGGGGAGGGTGAGGTTGTGCAGCGTCCGGCGCTGCACAACCTCACCATCCCCCACCACCTGTATCCCTGATGTGAGCATGGATTAAAGATTTACCTTCATCCAGATCCTTGTGGAGTGCGACCCTTTCTGTCTATTTCCTGGATTTTGCATAGTCTACATCCTGGGACACGCACCCGGATCCTGTCTGCTCACTGGGATTGTGGCAGCTAGCCACTCGTGGATCAGCTGTGCCCGGCACCCCTTACCCATTCTTTATTTGACATATAATTATAGCAATCCAGTTGATGTTGAGCCTGAGAAGGAGACCAATACTACGAATGATGCATGTTAGTTCAGATGTCCTGTTCCATTGTGACCTAAGAGATTTCATCCTCATTCTACCCAATTTTTTAGCCATCTGCAATGATACAACCTTGGTTTGCAGACATATCTTTGGGAAGTTTTTAAAGGATTAGGTCCATGAGGCAAACTGGGTTATAATCTTGTTTCTAGAAAGAAGAATTTTCAGCAATTAATTTACATTAGAAATTTGCTATTTCGTAATAAATGACATCATGATGTCTTGGAGACTAGTAAATGCCAGAGGTGCTCAGGGTATCGAGCTGAGGATGCCGGGCTCAAAACAGAAATTTGGTCTGGCAGCGAGACTAGAGCAGAGCTAAACGTTTTACTATAGAGTACGTTTCCGCTTTATGAAGTACGTATTTCACTAGAAAGTGTTGTCCTTTAGAAAACAGTGATTGTTTAAATAGCACACACTTTTGACTTTCAGGCTCCATATTTCACCATCCACTACAGCTTTTTTCATGAGACTACCTTCATTTTATAGACAATCATCTTGGCTATCTCATACATAAATTAGATTTGCAACTACTCATATGTTGCATGTCAATTATGTATTGAGCCAGCAACTGAGAAGCAACAGAGAAAGTATAGTGAGGAGTGTCAGTCTCGGTGGTCTGAACAGCGTATGATGCCACCATGGCACTCGGCAAGTCGTTGGGAAAAATATTTAGTGGCACCTTCTTCACTAATTTTTTTTCCAATGACTATTTTGCTTTCCATTTTTTGGACTTTGTAGCTGAGCACCATTGCTGTTTTTTCAATTTGATGGCAGCTTTCTTGTTAGCATTACACTCCACATCCTAGTTTAAAGTGAACCAATAACCAGGATTTTCATATATAACCTAAAGCCAGTGCTATTCTGGCACTATCAGGCTGATTCTATACATACCTGTAGTGGTCAGCTCGGATGTATAGGTTTTGAAATTAAAAAAAGTAAAGTTTATAAAATTATCGACTTGTTGAGTGCCAGCAGCAATGGAGCAGATAATATATTCATAGTTATCCGCTCCCTCTGTTAGAATTAGCATAAGTATTATACAAACGATTCACTTTGTCTCTTGCAGGACCTGTGTGAGGTCATACCCATGTGACATGATGGGGCGGGGCCTCAGCCGACAAAGCTGGATATTAGGTCACATGGGTATGACCTCACACAGGTCCTGCAAGAGACAAAGTGAATCGTTTGTATAATACTTAGGTTGAGTCTGAAATGTACGACCTCCTGCTCAGTTAGTGGGCATGACCATCTTGCCTGGTAGGCATGGACCAGCCTGTCCACTATAATCATGCAATAATGCACTCCCCCCATCTGGAAGTCTTACCCCAGACCCCCGCTTCTATTATAATCAACTCTATGCGCACATGGACTTAGAGAAAGAATGTTTATTCCCTCTGGAAACGTCGGGCTGGAAACATCAGGCTGCATTTTGATCACGCCCCATCACGTGACAAGTTACGTCATACCGAGCAGGAGCCCGTACACTAGCATCTACCATAATACTTATGCTAATTCTAACAGGGGGATAATTATGAATATATTATCTGCTCATCAGCTGCTGTCACTCAACAAGCAGCTAATTTTATAAACTTTACTTTCTTGGATTTCAAAACCTAAACATCCGAGCTGACCACTACAGGTATGTATAGAATCAGCCCAATAGTGCCAGTATAGCCCTGGCTTTAGCTTATATATGAAAATCCTGGTGATTGGTTCCCTTTAACAGCTAGTGCCGAGTTTTCCTTTACTTTTGCTTGTACTTCCATTTAAACAGGACCTGTCATCAAATAACAAGTGGTCCAAGTTTTGCACTTATTTTACTTCTGATTGCTTTTGTTCCTGTCTCTTTGACTCCTATTGATTTGTACTGAGTTACCTGCCCAGTATCTATAATAAAACCAGCTCCTTCATAGTTTTTAATACTGATGGTAATTCCAGCTTTTACACCCCTGCTGATATGACCCCAATAATGCACACATAAAAAGACACTTAAGGAACAGTAGCAAACAAAATAGCACTTGTTTTTATGTCATCTGAAGTTAATGAAGATATACATGCATTTCTCAATGTAAACATGCACCTGCCGGGTGATAAAGCTATGGAAATAAATAGTGAATTTCTTTTTTTTTTTTTCCTTGTAAAATCCTGTTGCAGGAATCAGGTGTGATAACCGTGGGGCAGTGTTGTTCACAAGACAGGTACATAAGGAATAGCAGTACATTCATCACTTATAGACTTGTGTCTTCAGCAGAACAAAAAATCACCATGTTTACAGCACTGCAATTTCCAAAGGCATCTTGAAAATTCAGTTGTTGGTAATTATGCAGAAAACTTAATTAGTAGGATGTTGCTAATTAGCAATAAGACGGCGTTCACTGGAGTTATAGCTGTAGGAGAAAAAGAAAATAATTAAATGATGCCATTTTTATCATGTATTCAATTAATTTTGATGAGGTTTGAAAATAGCTTTATTATTAACTCACTAATTAACACATAGTGTGCACTCTCTCATGATGACAGGCCCCTGTAAAAACACATGCCTGCATCTACTGCACCACTGTATGCTGTGTACAGAGACTAATGATTGTGTGCTTTGCGTGCTAATATTTTCAGAGTGCTATGTAATTTAAAGAGGTTTTCTCCACTGAACATAGTAATCAGCTGTCCACAACATAGGAGATAAATGGGCAGCTGTCGAGAGTCGAACGACTGGGACCCTATCTGGTCACAAGAACAAGGAGTTGTAGTCACATGTATAACCACCGTCACATTCGTTTTTATGGGATTGTCGGAAAGTTTGTTGCCTGTTGCCTTCTATCCAGAACTGAGGGTTAAGGGAAACCTGCCACATCCCGAAACATTATTAACTTTCAGATCTAAGATTAATCTGCAGGTTAATAACATTGTAACTTGTCCAGCTGCCAGACTGTAAGCCCAGCTACCGTAAGGACATAAGCGTTATTCCTTCTGACAGCTTCTGACTTTTCGGTCATACAGGCACCACTGCGGCGTGGTTACAGCTGCCACTCACTATGTACTGAGCAGTGACTGAAGCCACGCCTCTATGACTGAAAGCCAGAGGGTTTATGCATTCCCCATGGATGTCTACCTTGGGTAACAACAATTGATGAGGATCATTTTCCTCTTTTTGATATATTAACATCATACTACACAGCTATAGGTGGGATGTGTCAAGATATATCTGATCTTTCTCTTTGTCTTGGAATTTCCAAGAGAAGGAAATCATTATCAGGAAAGGTTTGACTTTATCACCTAGTATGAGTGAAAATACCAGAAATAACGGATGGTACTGACTGGACTATACGGACTGTTTATGCACACACCTGATAAGATGTACTAAATTTCTGTAGCTAATGGTTTATATAGAAATAGGGGAATGTTAAGATTACACTTGGGAATAAATTGCCTTTTTCATGTTTCTCCGCTCCTAAAAAATGGTACTATAGGGTGACAGGAGAAACTTTTGGGATTATTTTCTTTATTGTGTAGATGTGCCTTCCCCTTCTTTTCATTGGTTCTTACTTGGTACCATTATTTAAAGCCATTTTATCTTATTCACTATATTGATACACACTTGTATTTTTTAATATTTATGAATAAAGATATTTTTTACCAGTTTTTTTTTTAGTTTTCTGTGAGCTTTAGGCTGCCGAGAGGAATAAAGTTCATATCCTTACCTTAGCTGAGCTTTCACTGCAGCTTTGGAACATTCCTAACCTGCACATTAACCCGGCAGGTTAATAGTGCCTGGGTATGTGACAGGTTCACTTTAAACACATCATTTTACATTCAGTAAGATTGGAGGCTGTCATACACTCATGACCAAAAGTTTTGAGATCGACTAAAATTTTTATTTTTCATAAAGTCTACTGCTTCAGCTTCTTAAGTAGATATGGACAGACCCACAAATGTTCGTATTGGGCAGGTCTGGCCGGACTTAAAAAAAAAGTCTGGTTCAGGACCGGACTTGACCCGAGACGCCAAGCCCCATATAAGTCTAAGGGACCCAACTTAAGTGTTATAAAATGGTGTTATTAAGTGCTAGGGGACTACAAAAGAAAGCAAAATGGGGTTTAAACCAGGACAATAATACTTAAGGAATTTCCGACTGGCTGTCACTGCTTCCACATCCACTCATTAAATCTCATGAATATTCACTGCTTCCCCCACCCACTCTCTGTAACAGTGTTTGTAATTGGTTGCAGACAGACTGCCAGCTTGCTGGTGTCTGTGATTGGTTGCCCTCACACTAGCTGTCTGGGTCCCTGAAGTGGCGGGAAAAATAAATAAATAATTGGAAAAATGACATAAGGTCACCCGTATTTTGATACCCAGCACAGAGAAGGCAGACAGCTGGAGGCTGCAGCCCCCAGATGTGTACGTTATTTTGGCTGTGTATCAAAATATGACAGACTCTATGCAGCTTATTTTTAATTATTTAAATAAATAATTTTTAAACAGAACGTGCAGTCCCCTTTAATTTTGATACTCAAAATTTCAATGTTTTTTTCACCAAGCTACTTAGTTATTACTTTTTCCTTGTGACATGGTGCATTTTTCATCACCAAATTGATCTTGGATGGATGGTTGGGAGAAATTGTTCTTGAAGGAGGCTTAGATATCATTTTTTTTATTTATGGGCGTGTAGTATGGCAAAATTGTTAGTGAGCCCACACCCTGATGAATTGCAACTTCACTGATGAATGGTCTCAGGATACTTTACTGTAGACATGAGATACGACTCAGGATAGTGCTCACATTTTCTTCTACGATTATTCTTCCAAATGTCCCAAACAGTCTAAAGGGGACTTCATCAGAAAAAATGCAGAAAAAAACCCCCAGTCCTCTGCAGGCTAGTCCCTGAACTTCCTGCAGAATGTCAGTAGGTCTTCGATGTTTTTCTTAAAAAGAGGAGGATTTTTTTGCTGCCCTTCTTGACACCAAACCACATTCCAAAAGTCTGTCATGCCAACAGTAAAGCATCCTGAGACCATTCATGTGTGGGAATGCTTTTCATCCAAATCACTGGGCTTACTCACAATTTTGCCAAGAACATTGCCATGAATAAAAACATCCACCAAGAGTAACTTCTCCCAAGAATCCAGGAGCAATTTTGTGATGAACAATGTTTTTCCATCATTATGGAGCTCCATTTTACAATTCAAAAGTGATGAATAAGTAAGTCAGTAAACAAATCATTGACATTTTGGGTCCATGGCCAGGAAACTCCCCAACTCCACAGAGAACCTTTGGTCAAATGCTCAAAGGCGCTGAACAAACAAAAAAATAGTAATTGTGATAAACTCCAATACTGATTAGATAAGAATGTAACCAGACAAAAAAAGGAGGGAGGCGAACAACTGTCCACATTATACATTTTATATTTGTATTAATCAAAATAGAAAAGGTAATATGGTGCAAGGATAAAAATGGTGATGAAAACAAGCCTCACCCCACCAAATACATATCAATATGAAGATTAGCAACAACCGAAAGTCAGCAATGATACTCAATGTAGTAAATATACATCCACATTTAATTACAGATATTTGAATATATATATATATTTTATATATATATATATATATATATATATATATATATATATATATTGTGAGGCAGTGACAGGGGTAATATTTGAAGACCGCTATGTGTCCCCCAGAATGTGTCTGGAAACCCTCTGAGTTTGTTATAGCTATTACGGGGAGTATGGCACAAAGGGTAAAGGGGGACAGATCCTTCCTCTCAGTCCAAGTTTTGTAGCAATCCTCATGTCCATGATTTTGGTTTGGATCTTGCAGAGCACAGCAGGGTGTGTCTCAGTTGAGAGCAAGGCTTGATGAAGCTAACACATGCTGTGTGAGCTGAGCTGGCTCTGTGTGGAGTGAACAGAGGCTAAGAGTGTGAGCCTAGGAGAACCTTAAACAGATCCCTGCGGTTAACGGGGTCCTAAGGTAACAAGACTTTTTGATGCAAAGAATTTGTCTATATGTACCGGCTGTGCTCCGGAAGAGACTTTGACTGTGGGAAATTGGATCTATTTATGCTGCAACAATAAATAGACTGTTGGTGTGAACACGCTACTGCCTCATGTTTTTGCCCAAGCAACGCTGCTACCTCACAATATATATATATATATATATATATATATATATATATATATATATATATTATACATTGGGGTGAAGAAAAATTCATATCAATTAAATAAATCTAATGTCGCTAACAATAGTCTGGACACTGAAAGTATTCAATTAATCACCAGTAATTAAACTAGGGATTGTCGAAGCAGCAGGTGTTAGTTGCAGCTTTAAATAAATGCTCCGTAAACATTATTCACTAATCAATAAGCCATGGAGAAATGGTGTAAATAAATCACCTAGAAGTGGCTAACCTAGGATAATAATCACCTGTGTGGACAGCTAAGCGGCACAAAGAGTATGGCAGGGAGGCAAGGCAGCAGCCCGACGGCCGTTTTGGAGATCTTCGTCAGGGCACACTTTTTTCACTACATTTATGTTAGATAAGAATGTGTTGCAAGCAGTTAGGATTTGACCAAGAAGCTGATATCCAGCATGCCAGAGCGACTTGTACATCTTGAAACATGAGGGTCAACACTTTAAATATTGAGTCAATCCATAAACTTGATGTACACTATAGTTCAAAAGTTTGGGGTCACCCAGACAATTTTGTCTTTTCCATGAAAAATCATACTTTTATTTATCAAATGAGTTACATAATGAATAGAAAATATAGTCAGTCCAGACATTGACTAGGTTAGAAATAATGATTGATTTTTATTTTAAATAATAATTTTTTCCTTCAAACTTTGCTTTTGTCAACGAATGCTCCTTTACAGCAATTCCAGCTTTGCGGACCCTTGGCATTCTAGCTGTTAATTTGATGAGGTAATCTGGAGATATTTCACCCCATGCTTCCAGAAGCCCCTCCCACAAGTTGGATTGGCTTGATGGGCACTTTTTGTGTACAATATGGTTAAGCTGCTCCTACAACAGCTCAATAAAGTAGAGATCTGGTGACTGGGCTGGCCACTCCATTACAGATAGAATACCAGCTGCCTGCTTCCTCCTTAAATAGTTCATGCATAATTTGGAGGTGTTGTTGGGGTCATTGTCCTGTTGTAGGATGAAATTGGCTCCAATCAAACACTGTCCACAGGGTATGGCAGGGCGTTGCAAAATGGAGTGATAGCCTTCCTTATTCAAAATCCCTTTTACTTTGTACAAATCTCCCACTTTACTAGCACCAAAGCAACCCCAGACCATCAAATTACCTCCACCATGCTTGACAGATGGTGTCAGGCACTCTTCCAGCATCTTTGCAGTTGTTCTGCATCTCACAAATGTTCTTCTGTGTGATCCAAACACCTCAAACTTCGATTTGTCTGCCCATAACACTTTTTTCTAATCTTCCTCTTCCAATGTCTGTGTTCTTTTGCCCATATTAATCTTTTTTTTTTATTAGCCAGTCTCAGATATGGCTTTTTCTTTGCCACTCTGCCATGAAGGCCAGTATCCCAGTGCCGCCTCTTCACTGTAGACTTTTACACTGGTGTTTTGCGGGTACTATTTAATAAAGCTTCCAGTTGGGGAACTGTGAGGCATTGATCTCTCAAACTAGAGACTCTAATGTACTTGTCTTGTTGCTCAGTTGGGGAGCGGGGCCTCCCACTTATCTTTCTACTTTGGTTAGAGCCTGTTTGTGCTCTCCTCTGAAGGGAGTAGCACACACCATGGTAGGAAATCTTCAGTTTCTTTGCAATATTTCGCATGGAATATCCTTTATTTCTAAGAACAAGAATAGACTGTTGAGTTTCACATGAAAGTTCTCTTTTTCTGGCTATTTTGAGAGTTTAATGGAACCAACAAATGTAATGCTCCAGATTCTCAACTAGGTCAAAGGAAGGTCAGTTTTATAGCTTCTCTAATCAGCAAAACTGTTTTAGGCTAGGTTCACACGCTGCGTTTTTTTGACGTTGCGTTTTTGTGCGTTTTTTGCGGCAAAAAACGCACAAAAACGCTCCTGCGTCAAAAAAACGCATCAAAAAACGTCTTTATGCGTTTTTTATCAGTGAACAAAAAAAAAAGGTCTGATGTCATTTCCTTCTTCAATATGTTCTTCATTCTCCACTAGTGTATGCAGGAGAGCAGACAGCAGCTGCAGAACTACAAGGCTCAGCATGCTCCAACCAGGACTGTATGCTGGAGGGAGAGTCAGGGGGAGCAGACCTACAAGGCTCAGCATCCTCCATCCAATAGTGTATGCAGGAGAGCAGACAGCAGCTGTCGAACTACAAGGCTTAGCATCCTCCAACCAATAGTGTATGCAGGAGAGCAGACAGCAGCTGTCGAACTACAAGGCTCAGCATCCTCCTTCCAGGACTGTATGCAGCATTTCTTTGCCCCCCCAAACAAAAAAAAGACGTGGGCTTCGCCATATTTTTGTATGCTAGCCGGGTACAGTAGGCAGGTACGGGCTGCCCCCAACCCCCAGCTGCCTATTTGTTTCCGGCTGGGAAACCAAAAATATAGAGAAGCCCTTTTTTTTTAATTATTTCATGAATTTCATGAAATAATTAAAAAAAAAATGACGTGAGCTTCGCCTAATTTTTGTGTCCAGCAGGGTACAACTAGGCAGCTGGGGATTGGAATCCACAGTGCAGGGTGCCCATGCTTTCTGGGCACCCCCGCTGCGAATTGCAGTCCGCAACCACCCCAGAAAATGGCACTTTCATAGAAGCGTCATCTTCTGGCGCTGTATCCAACTATTCCAGCTGCCCTGATGCCGGGTGGCTCACTGGGTAATAATGGGGTTAGGGATAGCTGTATATTATCAGTTGGCCCTAAGCCCGAAATTCATGGTGTCATGCCAATATTAGACATGGCCACCATGAATTTCTAGTAAAGATAAAAAAAACACAACACACAGAAAAATATTTTTATTAGAAATAAAACACAACACAATTAGTGACTCCATCTTTATTGAAATAAAGAACCCCCCCTCCGCAGTAATCCTGGGTCAAGGGTCCCGCGCCGTCCAATCCGGATCCAATATCATCTGATCGGTTTGCTGGAAGGCAAAGCGATCAGATGATGTGTCAGGATCAAGTGCCTGAATCACATCACACATCAGCTGATTGTATAAAAGCCATTTATACAATCAGCAGATGCATCGGTGCAAAAAAAAAAAAAAATACTCACTTATGTGCTGATTACCGGCAGCTCCTAGAGCGAGTCTGATCTCGTCCGATCGCTGCAGGAGCTGCCGGTAATCAGGGATGAAGTCTCCTGACGCATCCGCTGATAAGTTAAACCGGCCGGCCGCTGGCGTCACCCCGAGACTTACGATCAGCTGACGCATCAGGTGACTGCATCAGGTGATCCATCGCCAGGTCCTGCATCCTGCAGGCATACGTACCCGGGGAGACTGCACACACCCGGAGCGGCAGTACCGGGAGAAGATGGGAGCGGGCATGGCACCGGGAGTCTGCAGACAGGTGAGTATGACTTTTTTTTTTCTACTGTTCACTTTTGATTTCGCAGCCGCTTCCACCTCCTGCCCGTACATGACGCCGCACGGCAGCATACATGCACAGGACTGGAGGTGGAAGCGGCGGTGACGGTACCGGGAGGATTCACGCTTCTGTGTTTAATGACAGAAGGAATCCTCTTTCTGTACATGTCACTTTACTATCCACCTCCTGCGTTTATAGCTGCGTTTTTGGTCTTAGAAACGCACTAAAACGCACCAAAACGCACCTATTTGCGTTTCTCATTGCGTCTTTCAACATTCCATTGCACTCAATGGATGAAAAGCGCAGTGAAAAACGCGGGAATAATTGACATGCTGCGTTTTTGTGGCACCACAAAAATGCAGCTGAAAAAAAACGCTGTGTGCAGACAGCAAAAGTGAAAACTCATAGACTTTGCTGGGGAAGCATAGTCATGCAGTTTTCTGAGCAAAAACGCACCCGAAAACTGCACAAAAATGCACTGTGTGAACTTACCCTTAAGCTGTGCTAACATACTTGCACAAGGGTTTTTAAGGGATTTCTAAATATCCATTAGCCTTCTAACACAGTTAGCAAACACAATGTACCATTAGAACACTGGAGTGGTGGTTCTTGGAAATGAGCCTCTATATACCTACAGTCAGGGCCAGAAATATTTGGACAGTGACACAAGTTTTGTTATTTTAGCTGTTTACAAAAACATGTTCAGAAATACAATTATATAAATAATATGGGCTGAAAGTGCACACTCCCAGCTGCAATATGAGAGTTTTCACATCCAAATCGGAGAAAGGGTTTAGGAATCATAGCTCTGTAATGCATAGCCTCCTCTTTTTCAAGGGACCAAAAGTAATTGGACAAGGGACTCTAAGGGCTGCAATTAACTCTGAAAGCGTCTCCCTCGTTAACCTGTAATCAATTAAGTAGTTAAAAGGTCTGGGGTTGATTACAGGTGTGTGGTTTTGCATTTAAAAGCTGTTGCTGTGACCAGACAACATGCGGTCTAAGGAACTCTCAATTGAGGTGAAGCAGAACATCCTGAGGCTGAAAAAAAAAGAAAAAATCCATCAGAGAGATAGCAGACATGCTTGGAGTAGCAAAATCAACAGTCGGGTACATTCTGAGAAAAAAGGAATTGACTGGTGAGCTTGGGAACTCAAAAAGGCCTGGGCATCCACGGATGACAACAGTGGTGGATGATCGCCGCATACTTTCTTTGATGAAGAAGAACCCGTTCACAACATCAACTGAAGTCCAGAACACTCTCAGTGAAGTAGGTGTATCTGTCTCTAAGTCAACAGTAAAGAGAAGACTCCATGAAAGTAAATACAAAGGGTTCACATCTAGATGCAAACCATTCATCAATTCCAAAAATAGACAGGCCAGAGTTAAATTTGCTGAAAAACACCTCATGAAGCCAGCTCAGTTCTGGAAAAGTATTCTATGGACAGATGAGACAAAGATCAACCTGTACCAGAATGATGGGAAGAAAAAAGTTTGGAGAAGAAAGGGAACGGCACATGATCCAAGGCACACCACATCCTCTGTAAAACATGGTGGAGGCAACGTGATGGCATGGACATGCATGGCTTTCAATGGCACTGGGTCACTTGTGTTTATTGATGACATAACAGAAGACAAGAGTAGCCGGATGAATTCTGAAGTGTACCGGGATATACTTTCAGCCCAGATTCAGCCAAATGCCGCAAAGTTGATCGGACGGCGCTTCATAGTACAGATGGACAATGACCCCAAGCATACAGCCAAAGCTACCCAGGAGTTCATGAGTGCAAAAAAGCATTTCACTTGCTCAAATCCAGACTTAAGACGGAAAGACCCACAAACAAGCAAGACCTGAAGGCTGTGGCTGTAAAGGCCTGGCAAAGCATTAAGAAGGAGGAAACCCAGCCTTTGGTGATGTCCATGGGTTCCAGACTTAAGGCAGTGATTGCCTCCAAAGGATTCGCAACAAAATATTGAAAATAAAAATATTTTATTTGGGTTTGGTTTATTTGTCCAATTACTTTTGACCTCCTAAAATGTGTAGTGTTTGTAAAGAAATGTGTACAATTCCTACAATTTCTATCAGATATTTTTGTTCAAACCTTCAAATTAAACGTTACAATCTGCACTTGAATTCTGTTGTAGAGATTTCATTTCAAATCCAATGTGGTGGCATGCAGAGCCCAACTCGCGAAAATTGTGTCACTGTCCAAATATTTCTGGACCTAACTGTATGTATATATTGCATCAAAAAACAGACATTTGCAGCTAGAATAGTCATTTACTACATTTACTACATGTACAGAGTGTATTTCTGTTTCATTTAATGTTAGCTTCAATGAAAAAAAAAGTGCTTTTCTTTCAAAAATAAGGAAATATCTAAGTGACCCTAAACTTTTGAACTGTAGTGTATTTGTCAATAAAAGTTTAAAAACATATTAAATAGTTATAAATGGCCTTCAGTGACCATCTGACTAAAAGATCTAAAAACAGTGAAGCAGCAAACTTTGTGAAAATCAAAATTTGTGTAAGTCTCAAAACATTTAGCCACGATTAATATACATTACACAGATGTCTTACCTTTACTAGATGAGCACTGCAAGCCCTCTATGGATTCAATGTAATTTCTACCTAGATACTGTTCATATGTTTTCTTATCTCTGACAGGGACAATCTTTTCGGTAGAGTCCTTAAAGATGAGATCCTTTTCTTCATATTGTGAAGAGTTAAACATTTTAAATACAGAACTGCTGTCACTCCCATAATAATCCTGTAATACAAATACAACCATTAAATAAAATAATAAAGTTATCATATTTTTTGATTTATAAGACGCACTTTTCCTCCCAAAAATTTGGGAGGAAAATGAGGGGTGCTTTTTATACTCTAAATGTAGCTTACCGGGGGTTGGTGGAGAGGGATAGCAGGAGACAGAGGCTGTGCTGCGACGGCTGTGCTGGGGCTGCGGCGGCTGTGCCCGTAGTCGGTGCGTGCGCAGATGGAGCTCCCAGCTCAAGATCTCATCTGCACATGTACAGTTTCTGGCCCATTTATCTCCCAGCAGCGGACTTAAGGAAAATGGTGCCCGGAGGTGATGAGATGTCGGCTTGTCATTGAGCCAATAGCTCAATCTGCGCATGCGCCGACCCCGGGTGCCATTTCTTGAAGCCCACACCACCGACAGTTTCTGGGACAGCATCTGGGAAACCCGCTGCACCACCAGCAGCATCCCCCTGTTCCACCCCCACCCCAGCTTCCTGTGACCCCACTCCACCACCGATGCCACCCCCCCATCCCTTGGTAAGACACTACTGAATTATTAGACTGTCCCCATTTTTTTCACCTCTCTTTTTCTCTATATTTGGGGTGCGTCTTATAATCCGGTGTGTGTTGTAAACCGAAAGATACAGTAATAGTTGTGATTTATACTGATGTTGAATACTTAAAGAAGACCTTTCAGTGGATTTTTTTTTAATTTAAACTGAGTACATCCTCTAAATGGTGGTGTGCTAATAATTCTGGAACAGTTTTTTCTTCTGGACCCCTCCATTTCAATATTATGTCCCATGGAAAGAACGTTTATCAGGGAAAGTGTCACCAATTTTTATCAAATCATTTAACCAGCCCAGTCAGCAATTTGGGACCTGCCATCTACGAGGGGCTGCTGATAAGTCTTTGGCTTTGTGATCTTTTTTTGTTTCTATGGTAATGAATGTTTCATCACATGAAAGCCTTATGTGTCTAATATATGTTTTCAAAATTTTGTGTTTGTAGCTTATGGCAACAGTGTTCTACGCACGCGGTAAAATAATGGCGGAGTCTAATGCGATATTCATAGCAACTGAGAATAGAGGAGTGATAAAATTCTTGTTTCTGCAAGGAAAGTCTGCGAAGGATATTCATGGTGATATATCGCAGACATTGGGGGATCAATGCCCTTCATATTCCACAGTTAAGAACTGGGTTGACAAATTTAGAACAAGCCACTTCAGCACCAATGATGAGGAACGTCCTGGATGACCGAAAGTGGTTGTTGTTCAGATCGTCGATGCTGTGCAGAACCTCATACTGGAGAATCAACGAATTTCAGCTAAAACAATTGCAGACATCATGGAGATTTCCCATGAATGTGTTTTCATCATTATCCATGAACATTCGGACATGAGGAAGCTATCTGCAAAGTGGGTCCCCAAATGTTTGACAACAGCTCAGAGAAGCATGCGAGTGAAAACTTCCTGGTCCATTTGTCAGTGTTTCCGGACTGATAACAACTTCCTGGATCGACTGATCACTATGGATGAGACCTGGATTTATTTGTATGACCCTAAAAACAAGGAGCAGTTAAAAGAGTGGAGGCACAGTGGTTCTCCTCGTCCAAAGAAGTTCAGGGTGCAAAACTCAGCCACTAGGGTGATGGCGTCTGTGTTCTGGGATAAGAAGGGCGTGCTGCTAGTGGACTACCTTCAAAAGGGTTCCAACATCAATGCAAGATATTACATTGAACTTTTGGACCAATTGAAGGCAGTTCTGAAGACCAAAAGGAGCGGGAAGCTGTTCCAGCAAGACAACGCCTTTGCTCACACTGCAAAAGCAACCACGGCAAAACTGGCAGAGCTGGGCTTCCAACTGGTTGACCACCCACCTTATTCACCAGATCTAGCTCCCTCCGATTATCATCTGTTCCCAAACCTGAAGAAACACCTCAAGGGTACCAAATTTCACACCATTTCTGATGCCATGGCTGCTACGGATGCTTGGTTTGAGGCACAACCAGTATCCTTCTTTTTGATAGGCTTACAGAACTTGGAATACCAATGTAAGAAGTGTGTTGACATCAGTGGAGAGTATGTGGAATAAATGTAAAGTTTCATCATCCTGTCTCATTTCTTTCTGGACTTATCAGCAGCCCCACGTAATATAGTTGGTGCATATTACTAGAATAATAAATGGGTTGCACTCGATGGAATTAAGTCTACCTTCAACCTTAAACACTATGAAACTATGAATGTCCAAGAATTACAAAATATAGTTCTGCTGACAATACTGACCTGAGCCTTATCCAGAAGACCAAACAATGCATTTATATTCATCTCTGGATGCACCATAACCGCATGTGCAGGCACTTGAGCCCAGTTACAATCCGCATACTGGGTCACCTCTGCCCTGGCACCATTCGGACACAGCAACTGGAAATCAGAAGACTTTAACTTTGATGCCCATTCTTGATCATTCTTTCCTAAAGAGAAAATAAAAGTGTTTATTTAATTGGAATATGTCAACAGAAAATGACCAATTGTTTAAATAAGGTTTTATTTCAAATGTATTTATAAAATATTTATTTTCAGAATACTTTTATTAACATTTTTAGCATTACAAAAACAAATAACGTAGTATATAATCAAAAGAAGTAGAGTAATGAACAGTTGATTTAACTAAAGAGGCCATTTTATTTATATATAACCTTTTTGATATACTGGAAGTCAATGTAGCAATATAATTTGCTGTGAGATAGGTTAATGAATAGGGATGAGCGAATGTATTCGCCACTATTCGGTATCCGACGGAAACAGGCTATTCGCACCATTCGATATCGAACGGATAATACAAGATCCGCTCCGATACTTTCATTTTCATTTCTGACTTCCTGGCGCCTGTTTTCCAGCCAATGAACATATCTGATATTGCTTGTCCTCACAGTAACTCCGCAGCCATCTTTGTTGTGGTGTTACTATGATGCACAGCGTCATAAGGGCTATATACGCCAGTAGCCATTTTGTGAACACGCAGTCATAGGGAGTTGGCGGTGTAGATAGACTGTACTGTGTGCGGGAGAGCGTTCTTAGATCCAACTAATAAATAGTCCTTGTAAGGGCTGAACAGTAGCAGCTCTATCAATCGCTTTTTTGACAAACAGAAGGCAGGTCTTTCGGTCTCTCTGTCTGTCAGTCTCTCCCTCTCCCCCCTTTCTCATACTCACCGATCACTGACCGATCACTGACACGGCGCTGCACAGCTGTCATACTGCCATGGCAGGCGTCTATTAGACGCCCCCAATGATTAACCTGTAAGTGAAAGTAAATAAAACATACACCCAAAAAAATCCTTTATTTGGAATAAAAGAAAAAAAAAAACACCCTCTTTCACCACTTTATTAAAATCCCCAAATACCCCTCCAGGTCCGGTGTAATTCTCACGAGGTCGCCGCTCCTGTGAGCTCCACACAGCAACTGAAGTGAGCCACGCGATCAGCAGTGACGTCACTCAGGTGACCCACGGCCACCGCTCTCAGCTGGAGGACTGCAGCTCCCCGCGGGTAACCTGAGTGACGGGCACTGCTGATCGCGCGGCTCACTTCAAGTTCATCCGAGTTCGTTCTGATCCCTTGGCTCTGTTTCGCAGCCAGCCAAGCTCTATGGTCTGCTTGTTGTCAATAAATAGAAACATTCCTCATCATCTCTGCTTGCTGTCATTGAATGGAAACATTCCCCAACAAGTCAGCTTTCTGTCAGTGAATGGAAACATTCCCCACCATCTCTGCTTGCTGTCAGAGAGTGGAAACATTCCCCATCATCTCTGCTTGCTGTCATTGAATGGAAACATTCCCCAACACGTCTTCTTGCTGTCAGTGAATGAAAAGATTCCCTACCATCTCTGCTTGCTGTCAGTGAGTGGAAACATTCCCGAACAGCGTTTTGGATGCATTTTTTACAAAGTGGTCCCACTCGGCTCTACTACATCCCCATACAGCATGGCTGGCTGCGAGACAGAGCCGCGCGATCAGAATGAACTCGGATGAACTTTACCCGACTTCATTGTCAACGCGCGGCTCTGTCTGTGTGCCGCGGCCTGATTTGCGATCACAGGTGAAGGACTGTGACCGCAAATCCCCTGAGTGACTGAAATGAGCCGTGTCATCAGCGGTGCCGTCACTCAGGTGACCCACAGCCAGCTGGAGTCCTCCACCTGAGAGCTGTGGTCGCGGGTAACCTGAGTGACGTCACCACTGATTGCGCGGCTCACTTCAGTTGCTGCGTGGAGCTGACAGACAGCGGCGGTGTTCCATGGCTGCTCCCGTCAGCTTCATGTAGCAGAGCTGGATGGGTCGCGGGACCTCATGAGAATTACGCCGGACCTGGAGGGGTATTTGGGGATTTTAATAAAGTGGTGAAAGAAGGTGTTTTTTTTTTTAGTTTTTTATTCCAAATAAAGGATTTTTTTCGGGTGTATGTGTTTATTTACTTTCACTTAGGGGTTAATCATTGGAGGTGTCTCAGACGCCTGCCATGATTAACCTAGGACTTAGTGGCAGCTATGAGCTGCCATTAATTCCTTATTACCCCGATTGAACTGCACCAGGGCAATTCGGAACGAGCCGGGTAGAGTCCCGGGACTGTTGCATCTAATGGATGCGGCAATTCCGGGAAGCTGCTGGCTGATATTTTTAGGCTGGGGGGCTCCCCATAACGTGGGGTTCTCCATCCTGAGAATACCAGCCTTCAGCCATGTGGCTTTATCTTGGCTGCTATCAAAATTTGGGGGGACCGCACGCCTTTTTTTTAATTATTTATTTATTTATTTTACTGCACTACATAGACCCGCCCACCGGCGGCTGTGATTGGTTGCAGTGAGACAGCTGTCACTCAGCATGGGGGCGCGTCTGAATGCAACTAATCATAGGCGCTAGTGGGCGGGGAAAGCAGGGAATACGAGATGGAATAATGAGCGGCAGGCATTTTCATAAGCTGAAGAAGCCGCCAGAGCAGTGTGACAGCTGTGCAGCGCCGTGTCGGTGACCAGTCAGTGATCGGTGAGTATGAGAGAGGGGGGGAGGGAAAGACCGACAGACAGAGGGAGAAACCAAAAGACCTGTCTTCTGTTTGTCAAAAAAGCGATTACTTTGGTTTGAAAGCTGTTCTGGCGACTACGTAAACGCCGCATGCTGCTCTGAGCACGTTATGCCAAGACACCAGAAATGCAGTCATGCACCTTCAACAGGCTGTGCCCATACTTTTTCTGCCTTTTCCTATCCATTTCAGCCTTTTCCTCAGTCACCACAGCTCACTGTTAGGTCCAACGTGAAATTATTCGATTTTCCCATAGACTTAGGGGGGCTTTGCACGTTGCGACATCGCTACTGCGATATCGTCGGGGTCAAATCCAAAGTGACGCACATCCGGCGCCAGTAACGACGTTGCAACATGTAAAGCCTAGATGCACCGATAAACAAAAGCGTCGTAAATCGGTGATCTGTGTAGTGTCAGTCATTTTCATAATTTCACTGCAGCGACAGGTACAATGTTGTTCCTCGTTCCTGCGGCAGCACACATCGCTGTGTATGAAGCTGCAGGAGCGAGGAACATCTCCTTACCTGCCTCCAGCAGCTATGCAGAAGGAAGGAGGTGGGTGGGATGTTTACGTCCCGCTCATCTACGCCCCTACGCTTCTATTGGTCGCCTGCTGTGTGACGTCGCTGTGACGTTGCACGACCCGTCCCCTTAGGAAGGAGGCGGGTCGCCGGCTAGAGCGACGTCACATGGCAGGTAAGTGCGTGTGAAGCTGCCGTAGCGATAATGTTCGCTACGGCAGCTATCACAAGAGAGCGCATCTGCGACGGGGGCGGGGACTATCGTGCTCGGCATCGCTACAATCGGCTAGCGATGTCGCAGCGTGCAAAGTACCCCTTACATTGCGCATCGAATATTCGTGAATAGTCGAATAGTGGCGACTTATTTGTCGGATATTCGTCGAAGCGAATATTTTTGTATTCTATCATCCCTATTAATGAAGTATTCTTGAACAGTGGCGTCAAATGAATGTCAATAACAATTGCCCATTTCTTCTCTTCTCTCACATCAAAGAATATTGTAGTGATTGTAAATGAAATAGTAGTAGTAGAAGATCCCCTCCTTGTGGTGCCTGGCTCTGTGTCTGTTTGTCTCTGACATGACCTGTAGTGGAAAACTAAAGTATCATTATCGGAGGATCTCCCTTCCACAGCCTTTGTTGAAACCATGTGCTTGGTACGAAACTATTTTGCAAAACTTTACCAATATTGTAAGGTAAACGTAAACGTTCTATGAAACGCTACCAAATGTCAAAGAAATCTTGAACTCTATGTCCATCTTCATCAAAAAAGCAAGTTTTTGCAAAAACTATTTGCATGGAGGGGGTTGCAAATGTGACACTCTGGCAAAACCAGGTAGTCACAAAGGTTGTACAAATCTCTCAGGTACAAGACTCCATCCTCCTTAGCATACCAACACAAAACCCACACCCAGGTGCACAACATCAGCCAGTAAAGCCTAGTCACCCCCCATGACAATAGGGACACACTAGTGGGCGGGACCAGGTGGATGGGAGCGCCCACCTAGGGGTCCTGAGGTGTTCTGGGAGGGAACAAGACAGTTGAAGTGAGGAGTTGAGTACTGACAGTTGAGGAGAGAGGAGTGTGGAGTGACAGCGGAGTCAGGGGTTGAGGTCCCTGGACTACCGGACTACTGACTAGCTGGCAGACGGCAGACAGGGCCACAGGCGACGGAGATCTGGTTACGGGAGACCTTAAGTGGACCGGGGCAGGGTTGTAGCCCGCCGGTGCCGACAGTGGGAATCCGGTTCGGAGGCCGTGCACAGTCGGGGTGCCTGGACCCTAGGGCGAGGAAGGTTTCAAGCCCCTTGTCAATTGACCAGCTGGGGACAAGGTTCCAGGCCTTGTTCAACAGTAAGCCCAGAGAGCGAAACGGAATCCCAACACGGGGGATAGGGTGTCCGCCAGAACCCACAGAGATCCCAAGGGTCAGATTTCGCAGGCCACAGCTCCCAACATACAAAGTATCGGGAATGGACTTACCCGTTTCAAGCGGAGTTGCCCCATTGAAGACACAAACACTGAGTGCAGGAGGAAGGGACCCCTGTTTGCTACATCAGGGTGTGGGACCCGAATACACCCCTGCCAGAGGCAACCGGTCACTGGCAATTTGGTTTACCACTGGATTTTGTGTGCAATTCTTTGGAACTGTGGGTACACCATCCATCCCCGGTCCAACCCTGCATGACACTCTCCGCAGCCATAACTCCCGTTTGTCATGATGTATGTAGTTTTCTCCATTCCATATTTTTGTATAAGATGCCATGTGATGTATTTTACCTTCTCTCTGTATTTGCTGTAGTACTATGTCTTGGGATGTAAGTAACCATACCTTCCCCTATCTCCTGTGTCTCTGGGCCCATAATGCAATTATCTCTTGTCCACACAGCCAGGGGAACTTCTCATTGTTTCGCAAGCAGTGGATAACGCCAACTACACAAACCTGTAGACATCTCGGAGCCAACCTTCTAGAATCTTCTATTGGGCCCAACCATTGCATAGACCCCTACCCTTGAGGGGCAGGCCCACGAGCTCAGACAATTCACTCCTGTTTCTAAATGCAGTTGGGAGCTGAGTTTTGAAGAGGAAGGGAGCGAGATCTGAATCTGCGGACAGATCTCGCCGTCCAGTGGATTGTGTGGGATTTCTGGGACTCTGAAGAGGACTATTTCGTCGTGATCTGGCACTTTGGATTATCGGGAGGTGCCCCCGAATCTGTTTTATTTGGACTTGTCGTGTGCTGTTCCTGTGTTCCTGTTAGTAAACCTGTTGGATCATCCTCGGCCTGTTGTCTCTCTTTGCTCTGATGTACACCCCGTCACAAACTAGTGGCAGCAGTGGGATCAGAGCAGAAGAAATGGAGGACAACGGCCAATCAACGTCTGAAACCAGAACCTCAGGATACAGGAACTGGACTGTGGTGAGCCTACAAACAAAGGCCCGTGAATTAGGTGTTGGCTACAAAGGACTCTCTAAGGAGCAACTAATTGAGGCATTGGAAAACGCTTGCCTGCAAGATGGCACCGAGGAACAATTTCCACAGCAAGGGGAGCAAAGACGGGAGCCGGAGGTAAATACCCAAAAAAGTCAATGGGTTGTGTGGTACGAGGAGGAGATGGCCTTGCTGGGAGAGGAGACCACCATAGAATATAAGATGGAGGTCATGCGTGGAGCTAAAGAGAAGGAGCGCAGGATGGAGGAGATGGCATTGCTGGATAAGCAGCTCGCTGTGGAAGCCGCGAGAGGTTCCAGACAGACTGTAACCCCAGCACCCATCATGAGGGAACTTCCCAGGGTGTCCCGCAAAGACTTCAAGCAGTTTAATGAGGCTGCTGGTGACATTGAGGGCTTCTTCCAGGACTTTGAGCATCAGTGTCGATTAATGGAAGTCCCAGAAAGGGAGCGCGTCCGGCATCTGGTTGGGCTCTTAGAGGGTGGAGCTGCTGCAGCCTATAGAGCTATGGACCCTCGGTGGAACTGTGAGTATGCGGATATTAAACAGACTATTCTAGAACATTATGCTGTAACGCCAGACACTTACAGGACTCAGTTCCGTACGTTAGCCTGTGATGGGGAAGTGTGTTTCAAAATGTATGCCCACAGACTGAAACAAGTATGCCATCGCTGGCTGGAGGGAGAGGAGGCCTTAACTTGGCAGACCTTCCTCCAGGTCATCCTAAAAGAACAGTTTTATGCCAAGTGCCCTACTGAGATCCGGGAATGGGTGCATGAGAGGAGACCAGAGACAGTGGAACAAGCTGCTGCTCTAGCTGATGAGGTGCTCACTATCAAGCCTCAGTGGAAGAAGCTGCTAGCAGAGGGAGCAAAAATGACCAGCACCTCAACTCCAGAGGTTCCTTGTCCTTCAGTGCCCAATGTTCCTCAACCTCCTAGATCACCACCTCATGTGGATACCCGTGTGTATGTGCCTCCAGTTGCTTCGACCACATTTTCTGGAATGCGACGAGGAGAGAAAGTAGAAGAGTGAAGATGTTATAGCTGTGGGCATCCCGGGCATCTGCGGGCCACATGCCCATCTATCCCGTGGAGTCATCCTCCAAATCGACAACCACCTCCAGCACCTGCACCTCCCTATCAGTCACCAAAGTCTCCTACCTACTTCTCCAGAAGGCAAACTGGAAGGAGTGAGATGCAGCGCAGATGTTATGGTTGTGGGCATCCTGGGCATCTGCAAGCTCACTGTCCAGGTGTTCGGAGGCAGAACAGCTGCAGACCACCTTTGCCTGTCCATTATCTACAGACACCCTCAACAGGAGAAGAGCTGGATTCAGGCCCTGATGATTTGCCAAGTGACTCTGATATGTTGACTTCCCTACCAGGAGTCTATGGGGTGCGAGCCACAGCCGCCCGTTCATCTGATCTTCAGCATAAACATCTACAGGAGGTTGTGCTGGATGGCCAAAAAGTTGTTGGCTTTCGTGACACTGGGGCTTTTCTCACCATCGCAGATCCCCGAGTAATTCAACCAGAAGCAATTCAACAGGGACCAGGAATTGCCATTGAATTGGCTGGAGGTACTCAAAGATACATTCCAAGAGCGAGTGTGACCCTGGATTATGGCTTTGGGGCAAAACAATGCATAATCGGTGTGATGAGCGGCCTTCCTGCAGACATACTCCTAGGCAATGATGTGGGAGATATACAATGCCGATTTGTGGGTGCAGGAAGCAGAGTTTAAGTGAAGGAGGATATAAACTGGACCCGAACATTCAACCCTACATCTTCATCATACACTAAAGAACCTGGAGCCAACACCCAAAATGCAGATGGACTGTCCAGGCAAGAGGAGCCTTGAGTCCTGTCAGCCATGCCTGCGTGTACTTAACCAGCGACCTGTAGAGGTCCCTAGTACGTACACAGGTTGGGAGGGGAAGGAATTGTCATGATGTATGTAGTTTTCTCCATTCCATATTTTTGTATAAGATGCCATGTGATGTATTTTACCTTCTCTCTGTATTTGCTGTAGTACTATGTCTTGGGATGTAAGTAAAGGTACCGTCACACTAAGCAACTTACCAGCGATCCCAACAACGATAGGGATCGCTGGTAAGTTGCTAGGAGGTTGCTGGTGAGATGTCACACTGCGACGCTCTAGCGATCCCACCAGCAACCTGACCTGGCAGGGATCGCTAGAGCGTTGCTACACAAGTTGCTGGTGAGCTCACCAGCAACCAGTGACAAGCCCCCAGCGCCGCGTGGAAGATGCTGCGCTTGGTAACTAAGGTAAATATCGGGTAACCAACCCGATATTTACCTTGGTTACCACCGCACGGAGCTACACGTGCAGAGAGCAGGGAGCAGCGCACACTGAGCGCTGGCTCCCTGCTCTCCTAGTTACAGCACACATCGGGTTAATTACCCGATGTGTACTGCAGCTAAATGTGCAGAGAGCAGGGAGCAGCGCACAATGCTTAGCGCTGGCTCCTTGCTCTCCTAGTTACAGCACACATCGGGTTAATTAACCCGATGTGTGCTGCAGCTAAATGTGCACAGAGCAGGGAGCAGCGCACAATGCTTAGCGCTGGCTCCTTGCTCTCCTAGTTACAGCACACATCGGGTTAATTAACCCGATGTGTGCTGCAGCTACATGTGCACAGAGCAGGAGCCGGCACTGACAGTGAGAGCGGAGGAGGCTGATAACAAAGGTAAATATCGGGTAACCAAGGACAGGGCTTCTTGGTTACCCGATGTTTACATTGGTTACCAGCCTCCGCAGAAGCCGGCTCCTGCTGCCTGCACATTTAGTTGTTGCTGTCACACACAGCGATCTGTGCTTCACAGCGGGGGAGCAACAACTAAAAAATGGCCCAGGACATTCAGCAACAACCAACGACCTCACAGCAGGGGCCAGGTTGTTGCTGGATGTCACACACAGCAACATCGCTAGCAACGTCACAAAAGTTGTTCGTTAGCAGCGATGTTGCTAGCGATGTTGCTTAGTGTGACGGGGCCTTAACCATACCTTCCCCCATCTCCTGTGTCTCTGGGCCCATAATGCAATTATCTCTTGTCCACACAGCCAGGGGAACTTCTCATTGTTTCGTAAGCAGTGGATAACGCCAACTACACAAACCTGTAGACATCTCGGAGCCAACCTTCTAGAATCTTCTAGTGGGCCCAACCATTGCATAGACCCCTACCCTCGAGGGGCAGGCCCACGAGCTCAGACAATTCACTCCTGTTTCTAAATGCAGTTGGGAGCTGAGTTTTGAAGAAGAAGGGAGCGAGATCTGAATCTGCGGACAGATCTCGCCGTCCAGTGGATTGTGTGGGATTTCTGGGACCCTGAAGAGGACTATTTCGTCGTGATCTGGCACTTTGGATTATCGGGAGGTGCCCCCGAATCTGTTTTATTTGGACTTGTCGTGTGCTGTTCCTGTATTCCTGTTAGTAAACCTGTTGGATCATCCTCAGCCTGTTGTCTCTCTTTGCTCTGATGTACACCCCGTCACACCGTTCACCTGGGCTCCGGGACTACACATCCCCTACCCGTGGAGGGGATTCCATCCTGCTGCCCCGCTCCATCAGCCTCGGGCATCCCATCACCAGGCAACGCCGGTGCTACCAACTCTCACCGCAAGCCACGGGTGGCGTCACTCACAGACTTTTCCCCTGTAAATATCCCCTTTTATTAGTGTTGTGGGCAACGGGCCGCTGCATGAGCCCCGGATCCGAGCGCCTCGAGAAGCCCCCGCCCACGACACAAACTAAGCCATGTGTGAAGTATTGTTTTGGATCCCGCTGTTGTTACTATTTGTAAAAGTTTCCTTTCATCAGAATTGTGTTGATATTTTTCAGTATCCAGAAATCCGAAAATGGCCAAGATAGGACTAAAGGGGGAAAAATTGGTCAGGTGATTAGATATAAGAGCATGGATCTATGTCCAAAAACACTGTGTTTGTGTAATACACATGCAGGGGTACAGGTCAGCCCCGGGCCATTACACTTGAAACACTTTGATACAGAGAAAATACTTTATACAAGGTTGTGAGAATTTTTTTTTCCATTTTTCAATCTCACTATCGAAATTAAAAACAACAACATAGATCTTCCAGTTTTCTGATGGACCTCTAGCCCTGCCATACTGTTCTGTATAGAAGATTGCTCAGTAGTATCTGTATTATCACAGACAGGATTACAATGAGAAATACACTTCTATATACAGTAGATAACGCAGGATCCGCCCTTCACTATAGGTGATATTTCAGCTCACCTCCTCCCCCTCCCTTCATAAGAACATTTACCCAGATTGGAACATGTTCAGAGTGAAGCATAGATATCTTCTACACAAAAGATAGGGTTTGAGTCAGTATATTGCCGCTATTGTCCATAGGCCCAACATACAATAAGAGTCTTAAATTAGGTCTACTGGTCTGTAAAAAATGTTTACAAGATTTTGTATTTTTTCTTTTATGTATAGTAATATGAGATTAAAAAAAATAGAACAAGATACATTTAACATAAAACCCTGATTGAAGCCATAGATCATATCCTCATTTAAGGGGTTGTAAAAAGTATGGAAGTTATCTTCTCTCCATATTGGATCTGTGTCGCCCAGGGTTATGGGGTACTCGGTCCTGGGCGGTGTATAACTGGGGAATGTCACTTGGTAGCTGTTACCCGGTTCAGTGCCCTGGGTGCTTTTTGAAAAAGGGATATATTTACAAGGGAATTAAATAAGAGTTTATCACGTAATGCCGCTTGCAGTTTGCGGCTATGTGGATGGAGCCGCTGCGGCACCGTTTTCACTACTGGGGCTGGTGTTAGGGGCAGCCTGGATGTTAGGCCCTCCGCAAGCAGAGCCAGGTCCCAGATGATAGGTTATGTTGATGGGTGTTGAAAGAAGACAGGCCTCACACGGGGTTGCAGTGTAACTAGTTTCTTTACTCACAGCAAGTTGTAAACTGGTCACTCGAGGAAGACTGATATTCACCGCAGGTCCTCTTAGTCCCAGTGCCGGTTTAGTGACCTGGTGGCTTCTTTCCCCTGCACCTTTCTTTGGTTGGTTGGTCCCCGTGGCTTGGAGCGGCTGGGGGTCCTCTCCTGGTAGTCTCTTAACAGCAGTCCGTATGACGGTAGCATGAACCCTGTGGGGTCGGAGTCTCTGGTCCTGTTCCCTGGTTATCCCGTTGCTACTGTGTCCCGAACTTCAAGGTCAGTCAGGTCCTTGATGGTCCCCTCACTATGCAGATTTTACCTGGTCTGCTTGAAGCGTTTGCCTGACCTAGGATTCTGTACTCCGTCGGTGCTGTGGTTCTGGGAGTACTCCACCGGCAACCAACCGCCTGGGCCCTCAGGTCACTGTTTCACTCCTGTCAGTGCGTCTACTTGCTTCCTCTCTCTGTCACCGACTCCTACCGACTACTGTCTCTGACTATCCATTGTCTGCCCCTCCCGCCTGGTTGTCTAGTGGACTAGATTGGCTCCACCTCTAGGCAGCCATCCATTGGTCCAACCCTAGCCTGGTACCATTCTATGGGGGGGAAAAACAGGGATTATCTGGAATGTTTGTGTTGTTACCGGTACTGGTGTTCTGGGTTCCTGAGGGTAGGCCCTGCATCCTGGTGGGGATGCAGTACCTTGTAGCTCCCTGATGACCTCAGGGGCACTACAGATCACTTACACATCGCTGGGAGTCCAAGCAATGGTACCCCCCCAATTTCAAGAACTGGGGCTCTGAAGAGCCTCATGTGAATGTAGTAATGATGCATCATGTGCACCTCTGCCCTATTCGTTCTTAATGGAAGTGCTGAAGACAAGCCAAATGCTGCACTCCTTGAAAGCTTAACACAGATTTCCAGTGGCTGCACTTTTTAATTGCATAGTGAAACACTGAACTAGTTTTCCTGTCCGTCGACCTTTTAATTTCAGTGTAGTGAATTGTACGTGCATGCAGTGTTCTGTACTAAATGCTGCCATGGCATACACAAGACTGGATTAAGTTTGACACTGGCCAGTGTCAGGAATTTCTTTGTGGGCAGAGTTAGCGTTGTGCACTTCTATCCCACTCTTGCCATTGCAGGTCTGTAGCACTATAGTTTTGCATCACCATGATCTAGATGAGTTCATATACAGCACTCTCAGTGTATCGTTTGATGTATACAGCAGCCTTATGTCTCCGACCTACGTAATTTATATATAGCAATCTCAATGTATTGTATAATGTATACAGCAGTCTCAGTGTATCCTATGTCACAGGGAGCACCATCATTAGCGGCAGCCCACGCGGCCGACATGGGGTCCATGAGTCGGAAGAGGTCTGAGAGTCTTTGCACTGCAGGCGTGATGACATCACTACACTGCATTTGTAGTGTGGAGTCTCAATACTCACACTATCCAGACTGGAGCAGCATGACGGGGAAATGGTGCAAGGTGAAGAGTGCTTCTTTTTTTTTTATTTATTGTCAGTAATTGTGAGGGACATCCTACTGTATGGAGAGCAGGTGGGGGCCATAATATTAAGTAGATGGACTGGTGGGGAGCCATAATACTGAGTGAGGTGGGGTCTGGAGGGTCATAAGACTATATGGGGGCCATATTACTGAGGAGGGGCCATAATTCTGTATGAGGGGCTTGTGGGGGCCACAAAACTGAGTGGGAGGGGTGGTGGAGGTCATAATACTGTGTGAGGGGCTATGAGGAATTGTGAGTGCCCTCATATTGAGTTAGCAATTGTGAAGGCCCCTATACTGAGTGGGGTCCCTAAAACTAAGTGGTGTGCTGTGGGGGTCCTCATTTTGTGTGAGGGGGGTTTCATTCCATGTGCGGAACTGAGAGGCCTCAATACGGTGTTAGGGGCTGTGTGGGGTTATCAAACTGACAGTGGAGTTGTGGGGGCTATTATATTGTGTGAGGAGCTGTGGGGTCATCATATTGAGTAGGGAGCTGTGGGAGCTCCCATAATGAATGGGGGCTGTGGGGCCCTTATTTTATGTGGGTATGCTCATTCTGTGGGGGGGGGGGCTATGGGGACCCTCATTTTGTGTGAGGGGCTGTGGAGATTCTCATTCTATGTGGTGGCCTAATAAGCTCAATTGGGGCATCAGGGGCCCTCATACTGAGTGGAGGCATCGCACTGACAGGTGCTACATTGTTTCTATGGGGTGAAACTTTGGGTGGGAGGGATTCCCTGTTGGGTTTGGTGGATTAGAACATTTACTCTTGGGTTCTGTGATTTCTATGTATGTCACTGATATGTTATGTATATACAGCAGTCTCAGTATCTCATGTGTGATGTATATACAGCAATTTCAATGTATCTTATATCATGTATATAGCTGCCTCAGTGTATCCTATGTGATGTATACACCAGCCTGAATATATATAGCTCTTTATTTTACATTTTCTATATTAGCGATCACATTCTTGGACCTGGTTGAGGATGTTAAAACAATTTCCAAATCGGCCACTGTATTATTAAGATTATTATCTGAGGATTATTTAGTTTATCTGTGATGTTGGAAATCACTAAGATTCTGTATGGGCTTTTTGCTAGGTTATCAGCTTTCGTTAGTGTTTGTGTATTTACTGAATGGTCCAACACAACTCTTCTTCTGATGTAGCACAGAGGGACCAAAAAGACAAATAAGACTTACAGACTCTCCAATTGGACAGATTTTCAGTTAACGTATTCAGCAGCCAGCAATAAAAAGTGCAACACAAAGGTTATAGAATTTAAATACTGCAATTTTTTTTTTTTATGACACCCAATTCCAATAATCAGCATAAATGTATGCATTTAAGGAAAAAATATCTCCTCAAAGATGGATTGAGATAATTATTTAATGGTTTCAACTTTTGCTGAATTATTTGGGAATCCTGAGGGAGTTGTGCTGCACTAAATTATTGGAGGGCACGGAGCTATCTACTTTTTTTACACAAGGGACCCATATACATCTCTCGGCCCCCGATAAGAACATTATGGTAGAGAATTCATAGTTATACACTTTGTGAATCTTATAAGGGAAAAATCTTCTAACTGGAGCTTGGCTGTTCCTTAATATTCTAGTGATGTTTGGGATTTGGTAAATAGGCTTGAGGAAATTATCTATGGTCAAAAGGCTAATAAGCCATACCCATCCACTAATCACTAGAATTGATGTCAGACCTGGAAAGAGTTAAAAAGGCCTACCATCAGTGTTATCAAAGACTGTGCTGTGCTTCACAAATGCGACTTCTCCTTTCTCAACCAGACACCTGCAGCAATAAACAAAAAAACAACATCAAATTTATTTTGAGAATTTCTTATACGAATAAAAGAAGATAATGCAATCATCTAATATATAAAGCTGAGTGTATGTGTGTAAATGCATGTATGTATGTATGTATTTATGTGTGTGTGTAGTGGCGTGACTAGAGTTTGATGGGCCCTGGTGCAAAATTTGGACCGGGTGCTCGCCCTCCACGTACACCGACACTTAGGGTACAGGATAATGACATTGACACTCAGGATAATGACACTTGGCTTTTATCCACAGCACTCAGGTTTCCCGTTATCTGAAATCCCTCTATCAGCACCCTGCTTTCCCATGTCCTGATATCCATCTTGTCCTCAGCACCCAGCTTTTCCATGCTCTACTATACATCTTTCCCTCAGCACCCAGCTTTCCCATATCAGAGCATGGGAAAGCTGTGTGCTGAGAGATGTACAGCTGAGCATGGGAAAGCTGGGTGCTGAGAGATGTACAGCAGAGCATGGGAAAGCTGGGTGCTGAGGGAAAGAGCCTTTTTCCCTCAGCACAAAACATTCCCATCCCATGCTTGTATCTTTGTCCCCCTTGTATATAGTTCTCCAAATACTATAATGGCCCCACATAGCCTTCCATATAGTATAAAGGGTTCCATATAACCCTTCATATATTAGTATGCACCTCCATAGTTCTCCATGTATTATAATTCACCCCATAGTACTTCATATATTATAATTTACCCCATAGTTCACCATATATTATACTGCACCACATAGTCCTCCATATATTATAATGCATCCTCATAGTCCTCCATATATTATAATGCATCCTCATAGTCCTCCATATATAAAGTAGCCCTCATAGCTCTCCAATTATTATAATGAATTTCCCATAGTTCTCCATGTATTATCATTCACCCCATAATTCTCCATATATTATAATTCACCCCATAGGTTTCCATATATTATACTGCACCACATAGTCTTCCATGTTTTATAACGCACCCCCATAGTCCATGTATAAGGTAGCCTCCATAGTCCTCCATATATTATAATGTAGCCCCCATAGTCCTATATGTATTATAATGCAGCCCCATATATCTTCATATTGTATTCTGCAGCCCCATACTCCTCCATGTATAATGCACCCCTATATTCCATGTATAAGGTGTTCCTCCTTTTGAATTATGCAGCCCCATACTCCTCCATTTATACTGCACCTCTACAGTCCATCTATAAGGTGTCCTTCATGTTTATTATGCAGCCCCATAGACCTCCATGTATAATGCAGCCAGCACCCCCAGGCCTCCATGTATCATGCAGCAAGCCCCCCCCAGGGCCTCCATGTGTCATGCAGCCAGTCCCCCCAGGGTCTCCATGTGTCATGCAGCCAGTCCCCCCAGGGCCTCCATGTGTCATGCAGCCAGCCCCCCCAGGGCCTCCATGTGTCATGCAGCCAGGCCTCCCCTAAGGCCTCCATGTGTCATGCAGCCAGCCCCCCCCCAAGGCCTCCATATGTCATGCGGCCAGCCCCCCCAAGGCCTCCATGAGTTATGTAGCCAGCGTCCCCCACCATGGCCTCCACGAGTCATGCAGCCGCCCCCCCCCCCCACCAAGGCCTCCATGTGTCATGCAACCAGCCTCCCCGAGCACTCACAGATTTATATATAAAAAAAAAATTAAAAAAAACAAGTACTCACCTCTCTTCTCCTTCCACCGCTGCTCTGTCCTCACCTCTACTTGTTTCACCGCTGCTCATCCTCACCCCTGTCCTCATTCACTCGCTGCTCCAATCGGCGTCCTCCCGTCCTGCGCTCTGTGCTCTCACCACACACAGCCGTCGCACAGTAGTAACGTCACCGCGCAGGCACGGGGGCAGAATGATGTTGCATACAGTAGAGCGGCGCCGACTGCTCTATGCAATATCATAGCAATGTGCGATGACGGGGGCCCGGTGCCGCCGCTGACACCAGGCAGGGGGACCCGGTGTCAGCGGCGGCGACCGGGTTATATAGCGGCCCCAGTGGTCTGCGGCAGAACAGCGCAGTACCTCTCTCACAGAAAGGAGCTGGCTGCTGATCTGCCGGGCGACGGCGGGTCCCTAACCTCCCGGGCCCGCCGTCGCAATGGTGCGGGCTGCAACCGCGGTAGTTACGCCACTGTGTGTGTGCTTCCCGAGTAAAAGGGCCACGGTGCCGTGGCCTGGTGGAGCGGTTTGACCCCGAGCAAGGATGGGGGTTCATCCGCGAAGCAGGCCTCACAGCGGGGGTGCATGTGTCTCGACGGGATGTGGCGCAGCACCTTCCATGGGGCCACCCATTATCGTAAGCTTCAGCCTGAGGAGATGGTTACCTATACCCGGCATTGCGGAAAGCGGGGCTGGTATGCCCTGGAGGTAACCAAGCATGTGATGTTTGAAGAAGGGTATGTGTCGGTGTCAGTAGCACGTAGCCGCAAAGAAGCATGGCTACGGGACCCGACAATCTATTACCTGAGTGTTAAATGTTAGTACTAACAGTTGCGATGCCATAGAATGTTAAGGGCACTTTACACGCTACGATATCGATATTGATATCGTTAGCGAGCGTACCCGCCCCCGTCGGTTGTGCGACACGGGCAAATCGCTGCCCGTGGCGCACAACATCGCCTCCACCCATCACACGGACTTACCTTCCCTGCGACGTCGCTCTGGCCGGCGAACTGCCTCCTTTCTAAGGGGGCGGTTCGTGCGGCGTCACACGGCAGCCGTCCAATAGAAGCAGAGGGGCGGAGATGAGGGGGCGTAATATCCCGCCCACCTCCTTCCTTCTTCATTGCCGGTGGATGCAGGTAAGGAGATGTTCGTTGCGCCTGCGGTGTCACACATAGTGATGTGTGATGACGCAGGAACGACGAACAACATCGTACCTGCAGCAGCAATGATATTATGAAAAGGAGCGACGTGTCAACGATCAACGATTTTAGACGTTTTTGCGATCGTTGATCATCGCTCCTTGGTGTCACACGCTGCGATGTCGCTAACGGCGCCGGATGTATGTCACTAACGACGTGACCCCGATGATATATCGTTAGCAATGTCGCAGTGTGTAAAGCACCCTTTTGGTATCGGTGTTTTGTTTGTTATTTTCCACAGTTTGTTATTTTTCATATAGAAAATGTTAGTGAATCAACCAGTTTTAATGAAAAGAGTGAAAGTTACCAGATTTTCTAGAAAAATTGCCAGAATGTGTACACCGGTACATGGACTCCGTTCAGTTTATATATATATTTTTAGTAAAAAATGGACCCCGGTCACAGGACTGGCGTGACCAACACAAACTAATATAATAGTTGCACCTCCTGTGCCAGCCAGAGTCGTCAACATCACAACACTCGGGACCTTAACCCGGTCACGGACACACTTTAGGTTTCCAGGGGGAACAGGTTGTTTGGGTGGCGAGTTATTGGGATCCGAGACGTTGGGACTGGACTGTCGCAGGAAGGGGCTGCAACGGAGTAGGTTGAGCCTCCGTTACCATAAAAACCGGTAGCATCCCACCGTTGGGCGACGAACTCTAAGTAAAGTAGTATTATAGTAACGTTAAGTGCATTACCTCCCCTGTGTGGGAGGACCCGTTAAATAAAAGTATGTTAATTTATATTTTCTTTCCAGTTCCAGCAAGAAAAAATAAACCTCTGTCATTCTGTAGCTCGTGGACGAGCTACGTTTAACCAAGGGGGAATGTGACGCCCTGGCCTATCAGGTCGTGTAAGGGTATTGTGCAATCTGCCCTTCTGCACAGTATCCACCCTCCTTGGTTACGGATCCCAGTCCTTTGGTGTTGTTAACAGCTTGGCCAATCAAAATCCTAGGAACACATCCCACTTGTACCTACCAGAGAGGAGGAAATGGCTCTCGTGAGGAGAGGCCACGGAGGAGAGCTCCTGTGTACTAGGTGGCAGACGTTGGTCTGGGCGTGGTAGGAGCTGGAACCCGGTCACAGGTGACAGTATCAAGGGGCATGGACTGCCGAGGAGGGCAGCCGGTGGCCTTGAGCTATCACCGGGCAGGGGCCGGGGTACGTGGACCCTAGGCCGGAAAGTAGCTTCATGTGTTCAGGTAATTTACCTGACGGGGTTGAAGAATTCAAGTGTCATCCTCAACCCGCTCCAAAATCGGGGTACTAACGCACCGATGGGATAGGACTTTCCCACTACAGTCCAAAGAAATCCTACGCTTGAACCCTGAGAGCAAGCTCACTTTGTTAGCCATACGGGTGAGCGGGACTCAGAGAGTTTCATTCCAACGGGTCCAATCGAGACTAAGGTGCCAGGGATAGGGCCACAGACCAACAACAACACCAAGGGCACGGATCCAGGCGTGCTCCCCGCAGACTACGGTGGTGCTCAGAACTTTGGTTCACAAGCTGTCGTTGTGGTTATTCTGGGACTGAGTGAGTACATTGGAAACCCCTGTTCCTATCCCCCAACGGCACCGAAACACCATCCATCCTCAACGGGCCCCGGGACACAAACTCCCTACCCACGGAGGGGTTAAACATCTGGCTGCCGCACCATCGTCACCGGGCTCCCCAACGACAGCGGTGGTCCCTCACTTTACCACGCACCGTGGGTGGCATCACGAACTGTCCAAAATGCCCCTGTACATATCTTTCCCCCTTTATTTAATCAAGTGGCCGCGCAACCCCTGGGTCCGGAGACCTCTTGAGCCACCGCGGATCCGGATCCGAGCATCAGATTCGGCAGCAGCCCGGCTGCTCGCATGTTGGCGGTACATGTGTGTATGTCTGCTAAAGGAATTCGCACCGTCACATTTACAATTACGAAATTTTGCACAGCTGCCTCATTTGACTCATTGAACATCATAGACTATGTTTTGAGGGGAAAATTTAACCCCACATTTTACAGTTATTCGCCATAAAATCTGCTTACATGAAAGTTTATGGAGCTGGAAGCTTCAGGTCATTAATAGGAGCTCTGATTGGTGTCTATAGGTCAGATAATATGATGTCGGTAGAGACAGACATAAACAGAGACACACGGAGAGAGACACATACACACACAGATAGAGACACACAGACATACCGAGACAGAGACAGACACACACAGAGACAGACACAAAGACACACAATAACACACACAGAGACACAACACACACAGACAGAGACACACAGACAGAGACACAGACACACACAGAGACTCATACAGAGACAGAGACTCATACAGAGACAGAGACACACAGACACATACACAGACAGAGACGCACAGTGGCTGTTACAGAGACACACAGACTGATACAGAGACACACAGAAACTGATACAGAGACACACAGAGACTGATACAGAGACAGACACACAGAGATAGACACACAGAGACACACAGAAACACAGACACAGAGACACACAGACAGAGACATACAGAGAGACACAGATACACACACAGACAGAGACACACAGAGATAGACACATAGACAGACACAGAGACACATAGAGACAGACAAAGACACACACAGAGAGACACAGAGACACAGACACACAGAGACAGACACACAGAGACACAAAGACACACAATAACACACACAGAGACACAACACACACAGACAGAGACACACAGAGACACAGAGACGGAGACACACAGAGATAGAGACAGAGACACACAGAGACGTAGATACACATACACAGAGAGAGGGAGACAGATAGAGAGGGAGACAAACAGAAAGTGAGACAGGCAGTCAGAGAGGGTGACAGACAGACAGACAGAGATGGAGAGTGAGAGAGTGGAAGAGAGGAAGAAAGACAGAGCGATACTTAGTTGCTATCCTGGGCAACGCCGGGTACTACAGCTAGTATGTATATATATATATATATATATATATATATATATTTATTTATTTATATATACATATGTTAAAGATCAGCCTACGTGCTGATTAGACAGAGGGCTCACAAACTGCCTGATCATAATTAGAGATGAGAAAACCTGATGTTCCGTTTTCGAGCTGAACACCAGCTTTCCCCAAAAAAACTGAGTTTGGGTTCGGCAGTCGGCACTTTACGTATCCTGATCACTCGCATGACCATTGCTGTGCTCAGGTATGCTCATTGCTCAGCCCGCTGTAAGCCACTTGCAGTATTTGAACAACTCGCACTGGGGGTAACAACAGCGTGATCAGATGTAATGTGTAACAAAAAAAAACTCCCGCTCACCCGCCACCAGAAGTGTTCTGCTTATGGCTGTCTACATGTGGCTACACTGCCAATCAGTGACTTTCATTGGGGTTCAGGTCAAGTTCAAACCAGTGGAGGTATGGTTGGCTGCACCCACCGAACCGAATTTCTATGGGTTCGCTCATCTCTTATCATAATGTAATGAATAGAATATAATCTAACCTAAAAGACTGCCATGTTCATAAACTTTGAAGACTGGTAAAGGGAGAAAATTTCTACAGATTTCAGTTTGGGTTTATACATACTGTATTTTTCCAAAAATAAGCCCTTCCCCCAAAATAAGCCCCTCGCAGGAATGTTCAGCATTTTTGGCATAAGGCTTAAATATAAGCCCTACTCCCGAAAATAAACCCTACTCGCGGTTCAATAATGAAGTGTCCTTGCAGCTAAAAAAGTTAAAGAATACTGGAGGACACTTCATTATAGAAAGAAAGCAGACACCCCCGATAGAGAGAAGAAAGAAGACAGAAGACCCCGCAATCGTACTCACCAAATGACGAACACACACCCACACACATCAGATCACACACTCACACACATCAGATTGCACACCCACACACATCCGATTGCACACCCAAACACGAGTCAGCTAGTTATACAACACAGGAAGCCAGACAGCCTGGGGAATTCCCGGTTACCAGGGCAGCCACCAATTGGTCATCCCAAGGGTGGGGGCTGCCTGAGGAAGTGAGCAAACACAAACAGTTTCTAGTCAGATCAGTCTGGGACAGAGAAGCAACAACAGGTCCCTGGGGGGTGTGCGACCCAGCTCCCCTCAGGGAGACTGCCCGGGATGCGTGCTTCAGAGCTATCTCGGGAAAGGAGAATAGTCTGAGACTTTGAACAACACGGTACCTGGAAGGAGTGATTCAAATCTCTTCTAGGTGGAACCGGCCAGACTGGAAGAGGGCAAGAGGCAATTGGTGGAGATGGTGAGACAGAGGAGAACATGGTAGCTGGAGGTCGAGCCTAATCTTTCCCACACTGCCAGCGCTGACAGGGTGCAGAAGCCCTAGGGCAGATTATACTCTATGTTGTCTGTCAGAATCTGCAGGGGATGGGGATTCCAAGTCCCATCGACCATTATCCATTTTCCCAGAACACAGTGACACCTAGGATCCGGGGTCGGAATTGCAGCCAGGCCCCGTGGCGAGGATCCTCGCCACCTGCATACGGTACAGGACACTTAACGTTAAAGAGACACTGGGATCACCAAGCCACTCACACTCCACAAACACCTGTGATTGCCTCTGATTTACCCGGGACTGGCTGAGGCCCATCATGGCAGAGAGTGGCACCTCCAGGGCCCCTTAACTGTGAGTAAAGAGAACTTTGAACCGCAGTCCCCCTGTGTCGTCCCTGGCTTTGCCGATGCTGTCGCCCTGCGCGTCGGTGCTCCCGTGAACTACTGCCCTTGTTATCCACCCGAGGCCCGCTCCGCCTGTGCCCCGCCGAGGAATTCTGCAGCAGCTGCTAATCCTTGGCCACATATCACATGTGGCGCTATGACAAACTTTCTCAATATCCCCGCTTCCCCTTCATTTACTGTACGCCTCGGGGCAGCGGAACCAGGCAAGGCCACCTGTGACATCGCCTGACCCGACCTGCGACTGCCTGGCAACAAGTAGGTTAACCACCTGCCCTGGGGGGAACTACATAAGTGTGTGTGTGCAATCTGATGTGTGATTGTGTGTGCGACCTGATGATGTGTGTGTTTGTGTATGAGTTTGAGTGTGTGCGATCTGATGTATGTGAGTGTGTTGGCCAGAAGCAGGGGAGGACAGCGTGCAGCATACCTGCTGGGAGCGCCCATCGAAGATCACAGTATGAGCTGGGAGCCACACAGATGTCCGGGGTCTGGTAACTATGATTCTCCTGGGAAGGGGGGGGTCTACTTTTTTGGGGGAGTAACCTTACCTCCAACCATGTTTCCACAAGAATAAGTTCTACCCCAAAAATAAGCCCTAGCACTTTTTCGAAGTATAAGAAAGTGTCTTATTTTTGGAAAAACACAGTAGGTCCATGCATAACAGAGTGATAATGGCTGCTGCTTTATCAAATATTACTGATTTTAAAGAGAGTACTACAAGACCTTATTAAGAAAGAAATAATGTGATTATATTTTCCAGACCTATTTTGGCTTAAATAGGTCTCTAATAGTGATTAGTCAGCACTACCCTGTTTAGGTGCTTGGTACTCGTAATGAGCAGTTGGACACTCGGATGGGCGCAACTCGAGTATCTGAGTATAATGGAAGTCAATAAGAAAGTCTTGTGGACAAATGCTCAAGTCCCCCATTGGCGTCCATTATACTTGGTACACGAGTTGTGTCCATCCGAGCAGCCGGCAGCTTGTTATGAGTACCGACCACCCGAGTCTGGTAGTCCTTGCTCATCACAAGTGTCTAATCTATATTGCATCTTATTCATTTGTAAGGTCTTTAAAGTATATTTAGATGTATGCCTATAGTGCCCTAGCTTCCAGCAATGCTGCAGAATATGATATCTCATCACTATGAATCTGTCAAAACAATGTCTTAGCATTCAGCAAAGCTGATGTCATTTTGCTATTTTAACTCCAGGCTGAAAATGCATTATTTTTCTTCATAAAATATAGACAAATACATTAGATATATAGCAACACAGGAGGACATAGATAGGCAAATAAACCACCGTATTTTTTGAAGAATAATTAGGAGTACCGCCTAAATTTTACAGTTTGGATGAATGGATGGGTGGATGGATAGATAGATAGATAGATAGATAGATAGATAGATAGATAGATAGATAGATAGACATTTTTATTTTTACCTAAAAGCCCCTGAATACCCATAATATTGTTCATTGGTGTTGTTTTCACATTTGTTGTTTCCAAGTCCATTACCATTGCAGAGTTGGCACAGTGTGGGTGGAAACGGTTTTCCTTTTGCCCCAGGCACACAACTTTCAGAAAAAAAATCACTAACAGCTGAATTAAAAAGGGAAGAAGAAAGAGATTATTATTATTATTATTTATAATATATTAATTCTGATATTTAAGGAAATATAGAAAGAAATCCTTGGACTGACTGCAAGTGTCCTCGCATTGACCAAATTAATCACATGCGCAGGGGGCTATGTGCTGCCCATAGACATTACTATTTTGTCGGTAAATTCTGTCATTTTGAATGAAATAAACTAAAATTCATATCTGTATTAGCACTGGCAGACAGAGTGTGCCGTCTACTCAAAGAACAAAAAAGGATTAACAGTTCTTCTGTTGTTTGGCCCATCTTTTATTGTTTCCATGTGGCAGACCCTGATGCCTCATCCTGATCTCCACAATGTGAAAGGCATTTTATAAGACATATTCACTACCATAGATACAGACAGTATGATGCTGTACAGTAACATGCAAAAGTTTGGGCACGCCTGGTCAAAATTACTGGTATTGTGAACAGTTAAAGTAAGTTGAAGATGAACTTATCTCTAAAAGGTATAAAGCTAAAGATGACACATTTGCTTTGTATTTTAGGCAAAAAAAGTTTAATCTTTTACATTTTTAAATTAACAAAAAGGGAAAATGGGCCGATGCAAACGTTTGGGCACCCTGGATGGTTAGTACCTATTAGCACCCCCACAGCTTGTAAACGTTTTTTGTAGCCAGTCAAGAGCCTTTATATTTCTTGTTCTTTCATCCATTCTTCCTTGTAAAAGTGTTCCAGTTCTGTGAGATTCCTGAGTCATCTTCCATGCTCTGCTCTTTTGAGGTCTAGCCACATGTGACGGGGTCGTTCTCCCATATCACACAATCAACAGAGCGAGAGATGGCTGTACAATCCAAAGAGCATTTATTCTAAGCAAATCAATTGGTCCATAACATAATCCACAAAACCGAGGGTAAAAAACATGAATATAGTGCAGTAAACGATAAACGTCCAGGTCTCTTTGAAGAGCCGCACCTTCAGCTCAGAGATTCAATCTTCGTCATTCTCTCTTCAAGTTCTCAAACAGACTCCTGCCCCCCAGGTAAGCAGAGTTTACAGTAGGTTGATCCCAGGCCCCCTCCCCCAGACTTAGGCGGGCTTTGCACGCTGCGACATCGGTAACAATGTGTTACCGATGTTGCAGCGATAGTCCCGCCCCCGTTGCACGTGCAATATCTAGTGAAAGCTGCCGTAGCGATTATTATCGCTACGGCAGTTTCACACGCACATACCTGCCGTGCGATGTCCCTCTGGCCGGCGACCCGCCTCCTTCCTAAGTGGGCGGGTCGTGCGGCGTCACAGCGACGTCACACGGCAGGCGGCCAATTGAAGTGGAGGGGCGGAGATGAGCAGGATGTAAACATCCCGCCCACCTCCGTCCTTCTCATTGCAGCCGGCGGCAGGTAAGGTGAAGTTCCTCGCTCCTGCGGCTTCATACACAGCGATGTGTGCTGCCGCAGGAGCGAGGAACAACATCGCACCTGTCGCTGCATCGGCATTATGGAAATGTCGGAGGCTGCAGCGATGATACGATAACGACGCTTTTGCGCTCGTTCATCGTATCATCTAGGATTTACACACTACGACATCGCAAGTGACGCCGGATGTGCGTCACTTTCGATTTGACCCCACCGACATCGCACCTGCGATGTCGTAGTGTGCAAAGCCGCCCTTAGGGACAGGAAAACTACAGGGAGTAATTACCTACAGACAATACAATGTACACACAAGCAATACAAATAATGGACAGTAAACCAGGCGTAAAATATGAGCCTACACAACATGATGCACAGTACACCATATCCCACCAACACACCACAGATTTTCAATGCTGTTCATATCAGGGGACTGTAAGGGCCGTTGTAAAACCTTCAGCTTGCAACTTTTGAGGTAGTGCATTGTCTATTTTAATGTGTGTTTAGGATCATTATCCATTTGTAGAAGCTATCGTCTTTTCAACTTCAGCTTTTTTATAGATGATGTTATGTTTGTATCAAGAATTTGTTGAAATTTCATTGAATCCATTCTTCCTTCTACCCGTGAAATGTTCCCCGTGACATTGGCTGCAACACAACCCCAAAGCATGATTGAGCCACCCCCATTCTTAATAGTTGACAAGATATTCGTTTCATGAAATTCTGTGACATTTTTTTCCCCACACGCATATCTTTGGTCATTGTGGCCAAACAGTTCTATTTAGTGATCCACGGGACTTCTTTCCAACATACTTCAGGCTTGTTCAGATTTTCTTTTGCATATAATCTGACCCTGAATTTTAGGGTGAGGACACAAGAGAAGTTTTCTTCTGAAGACTCTTCCATGAAGGCCATATTTGTGCAGGTGTCTCTGAACAGTAGAACAATGTACCACAACACCAGAAACACTTTGCTATCTTCTTATATCCTTTGCCTGCTTTGTGAGCCTCCACCATTTTCATTTTCAGAGTGCTAGCTTTTAAATTGGCCCATTTTAATTTTCAAAATGTAAAAGATGAAATAATTTTTTTTTTTATATATCTATCTATATCTAGATCTATATATCATATATATATCAGTAATTTTGATCAGGGGTGCCCAAACTTTTGCATGTCACTATACATACAGTCATACACATAATGAAGCATTGAAGATTCCTTGTGCACCCACCTTTGGCAATATTACAGCCGTCTGGTCGGATCAGACCCTTTCTAGTCAGCAGACCTATTGGGATATTCCATCCAGCTGATCGCATGTATCCTGTGTGACAGGACTTTCTGCCCTTTAGTTCATGAAAAGTAAAGGAATCCGGTGAGTACTTTTTAACCACAGCCACTGCATAGTAGTTGTCAGACGATGCATTCTCTAGGTAAATAAAGATGATAGAAAGCAAAATCAGGTTGGTGAAAAAAGCCAACCAATGTTATATTCCTCCTCCACTTAAGGTCTGTTCATACTTAACAATAATCTTTCTGGTTATAACGATGGAAAGATTTAGTACGAAAAAATATTACAAGCAATGGACAATCTAGAGCTTATAAACAATAGCTTTGCATTATTTAATTATATATGTTATATAAATAATATATATACAGAATAAAACTTAAAATCATAAGGTAGGTAACATCATGACACTGTGCACACACTGTTAGAACTATATATTAGAAGAATATGATTGATGAACAGCCAAAGATGAGCCCCATAGACCAGTAAATAATACTGGGTGGTTTTAATTTGCTTCTACGGTTTAATAACCCCAGATAACTGGTGTTCTTGGGGATTTACCAAGTCTGACAACACCTAAAACTGGAACTCTTCTTACGTGGTGATCTAATATTGAGCATAAACATTCCATATGGCAAAAACTGAACAGACACACCATACTTCACAAGAAGGTCCAATGCCATCCTCTCATTACAAAAATGGAAGTATGACTATGTGACACCCTGGACAAGCCAGGTAGTCACAGATAGAGCCCCGCATAACACCAGTCCCCTCACTAGGTAACACCAGCCAACTATTTAAACCCTAGTCACCTCCCTCGGGGCTGGATGGACACACCAGGGGGCAGAGCCAGGCGGTTGGCCATGCCCACCGAGGAGTTCAGAGAGCCTGAGGCAGGAAAAGCAGTTCAGTTCAGTTCAGGCTAACAAAGATTTGAGTTTGAGAGTGGAGTGGAGGAGGTCAGGCCTGTGTGACAGACCTGTAGCAGACTGACAGGTGCCAGGGTAGGAGCCCGGGCACCTTTGGCTAGGAGGCATACGGAGGCCTCTGTCTGCAGGAGCCAGGAAGACGGCTCAGTGGAACCGTGGTGGACCGGGACAGGGTAGTGGCCCACCGGTACCGACCCGGGGAACCGACTCGGAAACCGGAGCACAAGATGGGGTACTCAGACCCTGAAACGATGTCTAGACACTACTGGACTGAGTTAATTAACTGATTGCGGTCTGGACTTTAGGTCCTTTCCCACCCAAAGTCCCTCATAGAAGACAACAGCCCAACGAGGGGGATAAGCAGCCACCGCCATGGCTCAGAGATCCCACGGGCCAGCGTCTGCGGGAAAACGGGCTCTTCTGACATCCACAAGCCGGGGAGCGGACTCCTGACGCTGCAAGCACAGGTAGTCCAACATCTCAAACAGGTATAGGAGAAAGGCAGAGACCACCAACCGGGTGGAGGAACCTGACTGCAGCCGGCTGCGGGCACCGACCACCATCACCTTGGTTTACCAGAGACTCGAGTGTTTCATTCTAATAGTGAGTACACCAGTGCCCTCCGGCCGCCCATCTCCCTGCACCGCCAAAGCACCCCCAACGGGTCCCGGGGGCCACCATCTCTGCCCATGGAGGGGTTAACAACTTGCTGCATACCATCTCCCCCAGGTGCCCCGTAACTGCAGCGGTGGTGTCCACCTTCACCACATCCCGTGGGTGGCGTCACAAACTTAAAACACAGCTCCGGCTGTACACCTACGTCCCCAAACCGCCAGCCCCTGTTTGGTTGGAGTGACCGCAGGACCCCCGGATCCGGAGACCCTCGAGACACCCACTGAAGGTCCGGACCCGAGCGGCTCGGTTGCAGCCGAGCACGGGGCGGCACAACTACTTGAATCTTAACTTGGAGAGGACAATCGCATCCCCGAGAAATTACTGTACATCCCTGCCCAGAATTTTACTTTTGACAATCGGTACTGTTTTAAAAATTAAACTTTTGCCAAATAAAATAGTTTATTGTCTGCTGATCAGGAAAATAGTTTCTGATAAATGGAATTAATTTATTTCCCTCTTTTATATAGCACTATTAATTCCACAGCGCTTTACAGACATTAAAGTTAACAATTGTCTACCTTATTGTATTTTTCATAAAAAGTGGAGACAAATATTAAAGCCTAACTTCACTGCACCTCTTATTATTGTGTTCATCAAGTTGTTGTTTTAGATTGTTTTTTAATCTTAACCATTTACGTTGTATAGTATAGTATTATAGTATTCACAAGTATAAATGAGCGTACCAGAACTTTAAAGTTCGGTGTTTGTACTGAACACATACTTTACTAAAAAATCAGTGTCTGAGTTTGGAGTTTGGGTGCTGTACGTATGCTGACCACTCGCACGAGCATCACTGTGCTTGAAGTACACTAAGTGCTCGGCCCACTGCAATCCCCTTGTAGTGTTTGAATATCTCACACTGGTGGTAATAACAGAATGATTGGATGCAGTGTGTTCCAAACAAAAAATATGGAAAAAGCTCGTCCACCCATCCCCAGAAGTATACTGTTTATGGTGCCCTATGTGGGCGGAAACACGAACTGCCCAATCAGTGACTTCCAATGAGGTTCAGGTCAAGTTCGGGTCCAGAACAGAACTTTATCTGAAGTGCAGCTGAATCCACAGTACCCAAACTTGCATGGGTCCACTCATGTCTATTCACAAGATGTTGCATTGACCATGCAGGAGATTTCAAACTCAAGTTTGCCCTTCTAATTTCCTAACAAAAAAAGTCTTTTTTTTTGTCTGTTATTTTGCTTTAATGCAAGTTGGGGGTGCAGCCCTCCTGATACTGAGGCTGAACAATTACCTGCTTCTCACTTTTTGCTGTGTATTTAATCTGGGACCCAGCTGACCACTTTACCATCCATATTGAAGTTTTGACATGACACTAGTCAGGTACAGAATATGTTTTTAACTTTAGTAGGTTAGGGACTGTCTCAGATGGGTACACCGTGACGAGGTGAGACAGCTTCTTACCTTTTTGCAAAAATGTATATACTAAGTACCCTGTTTATTAAGCACTTGCAATTTATTTATTTATAGTCAGGGTATTTTTTCAACAATTTTCTCCTTGTTTTTTTTCTTGTCTTGAGGCTGCAATTCACATGCTTGTAATGTTGCATGTTTATTGAACATTTGTCACAGCTCAGTTTTTTGGGTTTTTTTGTTGCATTGACCATGCAGGAGATTTCAAACTCAAGTTTGCCCTTCTAATTTCCTAACAAAAAAAGTTATGTTTGAGAACTTGCGCTGATGTAAAGTAGACATGTGAGAAATGTAATTTATTAACTATTTTATTAAACATAACTTTCTGGTTTAAAGGTATAAAAATTAAAAGTTTCAAAATTGCTAAATTTTCAAAATTTTTTGATAAACTTCTGATATTTTCACAAATAAACGCAAAAGATATTGTCTTAATTTTACCCCTATCCTAAAGTACAATATGTCATGAAAAAACAATCTCAGAATCACCGGGATCTGTTGAAGCGTTCCAGAGTTATAATCTGTCAAAGTGACACTGGTCAGAAATGAAAAAATTAGCCTGGTCACGAAGGCAAACAGAAATAAACACTTGAAACAGATCACTCTGTGTGTAATGACTCTATATAACATGCGTTTCCTTTTTGTATTGAATTACTGAAATAAATTAACTTTTTGATTATATTCTAATTTATTGAAATACACCTGTTTTTCTCATTTTATGTTGCACAAATCTGCGTCCCTTGTCCCTAGTTTCATGAAGAAAGGTTTTTCATCTGACACTGGAGAATTACTGCTAGGAGAGACTATCCATGTGTAATATAGCATTATAATAGACATGGACTACCTGGGTCTTCGTAACATGGAGCCATAGGAATCTATACAGCTTCCATGCACACAGCTCTTACTCATAAATAATGTCCATTCAGTTGAGGTGTAAGTCTCCATTATCATTCCAAATATAGCTAAGACTAGACAACTGTGATGTATATACTATATTCACAGAATGCATTTTGTATTTAATATTCATGGTTACAAATGAATCCACTCCTGTATAGACAAGAGATGGAGCCTAGAGTTGCATCGGTACATTCTGAATATATCAAACACTTACCAGAATAACTCTCTGCAGCTGCTGGCACAAGCCCATATGCTTTCCCAGCTGTGTAAATGTCTCCTCCATCCAATGTTACTGCATCAGCGTCTTTTTGCTGAATGGAAAAAGTAGAAAGCGATGGTGAATTAGTAGTTATTAACTTATTGATGAGGGGAAATTAGAGTAGTAATGTAGCAACCGTGAAACTGCCCGTAGGAGTTAAAAATTTGTAGGTAGATACTTTTAAAGAGGTTTGCCACTACTTTATCATTGATGGCCTATTCTTCGGATAGGTCATCAATGTCTGATTGGCCCAAGTTCCACATCCCGCGATCAGTTGTTCTTGGTGACAGCGGTGGTAGCAGGCAGCCAGAAATGCTCCATTGCGGAGATTCCCCGTCAACTGATAGTGGCCATGGCCGGATACTGTACAGCTGATGCAGAGAAAACCTCGCATCACCTCTTGTGGGTGCTCAGGAGAAAAATAAGTCAGACAATATGGGAACTCCGGCACACTCACTATCACCCTTAGAGAAACAGAAAATCAGAAAACATGAAGCTGATGTCAAAATCCTTTTCTTTTTATTTTGTAGTGAAAATGTGCCAAAAAGTGCTGTACAATAGTCCGCCAATCATAACGTTTCGGCCAATATGGCCTTCTTCAGGTCGGACAGGCTGAATATAATATATACAAGAAACAAAACAAAAATACAGGACATCCATCAGTATAGAAAATTGGAACACATGAAGATATCATGACATGTACATTGGGATAACAGGAAATAAAAATAGGAGACAATGAAATGGAGTCATGGGTACATTGAAATAAGCAAATGCATCAGCATCAATGATTCAGAGTGAAGTAGGGAAAAAACATTGAAAAAAATGTAGAAAAAATGTAACTAACCAAAAATGGGTATTCACATGCATCCATAGTAGTATGTGCGCGTTTGTGTGATGTCAATACTATGTGACGTACATGGTAAAGAGGCTCACCTTAAGAATAGAAGGACACAAAGTGGATGAATATGCACAGGACACTATTGTTAGACCTATGGTATAATAGAATTGGTCAAGTTTTTGAAATAATGGCGTCAGGATGTCACTTTTAAAAGATTATTGTGTAACCATACCAATGCTGGGATGCTGTATGGATCAAGGGGAGCAAGATAGTCAGTTTCGGAATGCACTATAGATGGAAGGTAGCACTGGGGAAAGATAACAAATATATAAATAGAAGGAAATCAAAGCTATGTGTGGTTTAACGTGCAATGGTTACCTGTTATCAAAACGTATGAATCCCAGACATTGTATTAAATCAGTAGTATGGTGGCGTATGGTCATACACAAAGGGTCTGGATTATATCGAAGCCAACACCTATAGCAGATGACATATATCTTGGTAAATGTGATTCATAAGAGAAATGTCATAGGGGATGACAAGAAATAGTAAATTACCTCAGTGATCCATAGAATGTGGATAGGTCTCTGACGTGATCAGAAGTTTAAGATGGCCTGTGAAATGCGATGATTTCTATTGAGGACTGGAAAGAGGGAGAAGGATAGAGAGAACGAGAGGAAGAAAGAGAGGGAGAAAGAGGGGGAGAGAGAGAGGGAAAAAGAAGGAGAAAGAGAGGAAGAAAGAGAGGGAAAAAGAGAGGGAAAAAGAGAGGGAAAAAGAGAGGGAGAAAGAGAGAGGAACAGAGAGAGGGAAAAAGAGAGGGAGAAAGAGAGGGAGAAAGAGAGGGAGAAAGAGAGGGAGAAAGAGAGGGAGAAAGAGAGGGAGAAAGAGAGGGAGAAAGAGAGGGAGAAAGAGAGGGAGAAAGAGAGAGAAAGAGAGGGAGAAAGAGAGGGAGAGAGAGAGGGAGAAAGAGAGGGAGAAAGAGAGGGAGAAAGAGAGAAAGAAAGAGAGGGAGAAAGAGAGGGAGAAAGAGAGGGAGAGAGAGAGGGAGAAAGAGAGGGAGAAAGAGAGGGAGAAAGAGAGGGAGAAAGTTAGGGAGAAAGAGAGGGAGAAAGAGAGGGAAAAAGAGAGGGAGAAAGAGAGGGAGAGAGAGAGGGAGAAAGAGAGGGAGAGAAAGAGGGAGAGAGAGAGGGAGAAAGAGAGGGAGAGAAAGAGGGAGACAGAGAGGGAGAGAAAGAGGGAGAGAAAGAGAGGGAGAAAGAGAGGGAGAGAAAGAGGGAGACAGAGAGGGAGAGAAAGAGGGAGAGAAAGAGGGAGAAAGAAAGGGAGAGAGAGAGGGAGAAAGAGAGGGAGAAGGAGAGGGAGAGAGAAAGAGAGAGAAAGAGAGAGAAGAAGAAAAGGGAAAAAAGAAAAGAAGAGAGAGAGAGGGAGAAAGAGAGAGAAAGGGAGAGAAAAAGGGAGAAAAAAAGGAGGAAAAAAAGAGAAAGAGAGAAAGAGAAAGAGAGAGAGAGAGAAAGAAAAAGGAGAGAAAAAAAAAAAAAAAAAAAAGAGTGAAGGAAAGGGGAGAGAAGAAAAGAGGATAGAAGAGGGTGGATATGTTAACATATGAGATGAAGTAAATGCCAGATATGAATAAACATTGAGGATCAACAGACAGATAGTTACAGTATACCTTGGGTAATATATGGAGACCAAGGGTAAAAAGCCACACTGTGGTCACACTTGTCGGCAATTGGGAAGAAATGGATGTTGGTTCAGGTAACTACCTGACTGTGTGAGAGAAAGAGAGGGTATTGAAAAAAAGAATGCTTTGAACCATGAAAGATAGAAGAGCATAGTGGAAAAAGAATCTATACCTGAGACTCCACTGGTATATAGTTTGGATAGGGGTCCTTGAGGTACAGTGGTAGGAGTCCGGGTAGCTAGTGGATAAAGAGTAAGAGGGAGGAGGGGTTTAACGTTTACCATCCATCACAGTACCAATGAGATCAATTTCTTGGACTGTATGATTATTAAAAACAGTGATGGCACTATTTCAACTGACATCTACACAAAACCGACAGATAGGAATAGCCTTCTCCATTTTACAAGTAGTCATCCCAAACACACCAAGAACTCCCTTCCGATTAGCCAACACACTAGAGTTGACCGCATAGTGAGTTGTAGTGAGGCCCGCATAGTGAGACACAGGGAGATGGGCAACAAATTCATACAGCGAAGATATCCTGCCAATATAGCTAACAATAAGACATCTCGTCCATCTGATCCATCAATACAATCCAACCGCATCCCTTTGGTGAATACTTTCCATCCTTTCTCTCCATTAGTGAAGAAAATAGTACTGAAACACTGGCCACTTTTAGGCCTCGCCTATCCACAGATTAATGAATTTCAGGCATCCCCATTATTCTGCTATAAGAAGTCACCCAACATCAGGGACAAACTTGTCCGAGCCGACATAGGCTCTTCCATCCAGGTCCCTAAACAGAGATTTCTACACAACCCACAATTTGGCATTTTTCCCTGTCTCAGGTGTGCACAGTGCTCTAATGTCACCAAGGGCTGCTCCTTCACTCATCCCAGAACAGGTGAATCTTTCCAAATCAGAGATTTTTTCACATGTGACAGCTCCTATGTGGTCTACTATATAAAGTGTCCTTGCGGTCTCGGATATGTTGGGGAGACTACCCAGCATGTCCAAGACCGCATAAACAAACACAAGTCCGACATCAGATGTGGACGCACTTTGTTACCTATCCCTTCCCATTTCATTTCAACAGGACACAGGATTTCTCAACTTAAATTCCAGGTCATTGATCAGGTGGGCATGCACCGTAGGGGTGGGGATAGGGTTAAACTACTCCGCGAAAGGGAGGCGCGATGGATTCATACCCTGGGGACTCTTGAACCCCACGGTCTGAATCGCAAATATGAATCAGGTTTTTGATGATTTTATATACCTGTGATCTCGTTTATTCATCATGCATTAACACAATGTACTAACATGCTTTCTCCCCCTATGTATATTTACATGCCATCTCCTGCATAGGATCTCTCAGAGTCCTTTATCTGGTAATGATATTGATACTGTCACTCAATTGTTGCACCATTATGACATTTAATTATATAGTGGATAATATATCACAATCTCACAACAACAGGAATGTACCTATAATAGATGTCATTCATTGGTTCTGTTATGTGTGCTTTCTATTGCATTTTATGTCTTCTAATTTTATTCTCTTTTTTGCTCCTTTACAGAACTAACATCATCTCTGTGGTGGGGCACCCTATATATGATCCTGGGCCACCACTTGCCCTTCACTCGCCCCTGCACTTATGTCCGGTTTTCATCTGAGACCACCGGCCGAAATCACTGTGTGCCCTGAAAACACGCCCTCATAGGCACATGAGCGCGTTAACACTTCTAACCCACGCTCCACCCAGTGGCATGACGCCTATTGCCAGGCAAGCACCGTCCACAACAACGGTCTTGTGTATTCTTTCTTCCGCGCATGCGCAGTAATGCGTTTCCGGCTCCATTCTTGATTGACAGCCCAAAACCGGAAGTGACGTCGCGATACCGTTCGTGTTAAATAGATCACTCACAGCCAGGTCTCACCACCCATAGGACGTGCGGTTCACCCCGGACATCACGCAGGCACATGGTAAGTGGCTCATCTTGATGATTGGGACACACTTATTAGGCCATTAAAACTTACTGAGCGATCCCTCCTCCCTCTTACTTTTTATCCACTAGCTACCCGGACTCCTACCACTGTACCTCAAGGACCCCTATCCAAACTATATACCAGTGGAGTCTCAGGTATAGATTCTTTTTCCACTATGCTCTTCTATCTTTCATGGTTCAAAGCATTCTTTTTTTCAATACCCTCTCTTTCTCTCACACAGTCAGGTAGTTACCTGAACCAACATCCATTTCTTCCCAATTGCCGACAAGTGTGACCACAGTGTGGCTTTTTACCCTTGGTCTCCATATATTACCCAAGGTATACTGTAACTATCTGTCTGTTGATCCTCAATGTTTATTCATATCTGGCATTTACTTCATCTCATATGTTAACATATCCACCCTCTTCTATCCTCTTTTCTTCTCTCCCCTTTCCTTCACTCTTTTTTTTTTTCTCTCTCTCTCCTTTTTCTTTCTTTCTCTCTCTCTCTCTTTCTCTTTCTCTCTTTCTCTTTTTTTCCTCCTTTTTTTCTCCCTTTTTCTCTCTCTTTCTCTCTCTTTCTCCCTCTCTCTCTTCTTTTCTTTTTTCCCTTTTCTTCTTCTCTCTCTTTCTCTCTCTTTCTCTCTCCCTCTCTTTCTCCCTCTCTCTCTCCCTCTTTCTCTCCCTCTCTCTCTCCCTCTTTCTCTCCCCCTCTCTCTCCCTCTTTCTCTCCCTCTCTTTCTCCCTCTCTTTCTCCCTCTCTTTCTCCCTCTTTTTCTCCCTCTCTTTCTCCCTCTCTTTCTCCCTCTCTTTTCCCTCTCTTTCTCCCTCTCTTTTCCCTCTCTTTCTCCCTCTCTTTCTCTTCCCCTCTCTTTCTCCCTCTCTTTCTCCCTCTCTTTTTCCCTCTCTTTTTCCCTCTCTTTTTCCCTCTCTTTTTCCCTCTCTTTCTCCCTCTCTTTCTCCCTCTCTTTCTCCCTCTCTCTCTTCCTCTCTCTTTCTCCCTCTCTTTTTCCCTCTCTTTTTCCCTCTCTTTCTTCCTCTCTTTCTCCTTCTTTTTCCCTCTCTCTCTCCCCCTCTTTCTCCCTCTTTTTCTCCCTCTTTTTCTCCCTCTCTTTCTCCCTCTCTTTCTCCCTCTCTTTTCCCTCTCTTTCTCCCTCTCTTTCTCCCTCTCTTTCTCTTCCCCTCTATTTCTCCCTCTCTTTCTCCCTCTCTTTCTCCCTCTCTTTCTCCCTCTCTTTTTCCCTCTCTTTCTCCCTCTCTTTTTCCCTCTCTTTCTCCCTCTCTTTCTCCCTCTCTCTCTTCCTCTCTCTTTCTCCCTCTTTCTCCCTCTCTTTTTCCCCCTCTTTCTCCCTCTCTTTCTTCCTCTCTTTCTCTCTATCCTTCTCCCTCTTTGCAGTCCTCAATAGAAATCATCGCATTTCACAGGCCATCTTAGACTTCTGATCACGTCAGAGACCTATCCACATTCTATGGATCACTGAGGTAATTTACTATTTCTTGTCATCCCCTATGACATTTCTCTTATGAATCACATTTACCAAGATATATGTCATCTGCTATAGGTGTTGGCTTCGATATAATCCAGACCCTTTGTGTATGACCATACGCCACCATACTACTGATTTAATACAATGTCTGGGATTCATACGTTTTGATAACAGGTAACCATTGCACGTTAAACCACACATAGCTTTGATTTCCTTCTATTTATATATTTGTTATCTTTCCCCAGTGCTACCTTCCACCTATAGTGCATTCCGAAACTGACTATCTTGCTCCCCTTGATCCATACAGCATCCCAGCATTGGTATGGTTACACAATAATCTTTTAAAAGTGACATCCTGACGCCATTATTTCAAAAACTTGACCAATTCTATTATACCATAGGTCTAACAATAGTGTCCTGTGCATATTCATCCACTTTGTGTCCTTCTATTCTTAAGGTGAGCCTCTTTACCATGTACGTCACATAGTATTGACATCAGACAAACGCGCACATACTACTATGGATGCATGTGAATACCCATTTTTGGTTAGTTACATTTTTTCTACATTTTTTTCAATGTTTTTTCCCTACTTCACTCTGAATCATTGATGCTGATGCATTTGCTTATTTCAATGTACCCATGACTCCATTTCATTGTCTCCTATTTTTATTTCCTGTTATCCCAATGTACATGTCATGATATCTTCATGTGTTCCAATTTTCTATACTGATGGATGTCCTGTATTTTTGTTTTGTTTCTTGTATATATTATATTCAGCCTGTCCGACCTGAAGAAGGCCATATTGGCCGAAACGTTGTGATTTGCGGACTATTGTACAGCACTTTTTGGCACATTTTCACTACAAAATAAAAAGAAAAGGATTTTGACATCAGCTTCATGTTTTCTGATTTTCTGTGTCTCTAAGGGTGATAGTGAGTGTGCCGGAGTTCGGATACTGTACAGCCACCTCCCATTCAAATCAATAGATGGCAGATATGCAGTACTCAGCCGAAGCTGGTATCAGAAAACAGAGCAGCTCCGGAGTTGAGCATTTCAGGCCACATGCTGCCGCTGCCGTCATCGGCGACAGCTGCTCGGAGGGGGTACCAGGTGTCAGACCACGGGCAATCAGACATTGATCACTTATCCTAGTGATAGACTATTAATACAAAAGTAGTGGACAACCTCTAAGTAATTTTATTGTTTTCCGTGATGTGTCTCCCAACCATTCATCTGCTTCTGCTCTTAGTAAACTAAGGCGAGCTTTACACGCTGCAACATCGCTAGCAACGGCTAGCGATGTTGCATGCGATAGCACCCGCCCCCGTCGGTTGCACGATATGTGGTGATCGCTGCCATAGCAAACATTATCGCTACGGCAGCGTCACACGCACATACCTGTGCAGCGACATCGCTGTGACCGGTGAACCGCCTCCTTTCTGAGGGGGCGGTTCGTTCAGCGTCACAGCGGCATCACAGCAGCTTCACTGAACCTCCGCCCAATAGAAAAGGAGGGGAGGAGATGAGCGGCCGGAACATCCCGCTCACCTCCTTCCTTCCTCCTTTTCCGGTGGACGCAGGTAAGGAGATGTTTGTCGTTCCAGCGGCGTCACACATAGCGATGTTTGCTGCCGAAGGAACGACAAAACATCGTTACTGCAGCAGCAACGATAATTGGGAATAGGGGGGTATGTCACTGATGAGCAATTTTGAACGTTTTTGCGATGATTCAAAATCGCTCATAGGTGTCACACACAACGACATCGCTAAAGTGGCCGGATGTGCGTCACAAATTCCGTGACCCCCAACGAGATCGCTTTAGCGATATCGTAGCGTGTAAAGCCACCTTATCAATGTAAAGCCTCACTAAAATGTCAGGGTTTTTTTAAATAAGAGAAAAATGGGCTGAGTTTCATCACATTTTCATGTGTTTCACCCGATATTCATCAGTGTCATCAGTTTTTTTCACATGCTTCTTAACCTCCAGGGCATACCAGCCCCACTCCCCACAATGCCGGCAATATGAGACCATGTCACCTGGTGTCAGGTTCCGGTCCAGATGTCCCCTTGGAAGGTGCTCAGCCACATCCCTCCTAGAGACAAACACCTCAGCAGCAAGGCCCGGCTCTGCATTGAACCCCCACCCCTTAATGGGGTCAAAGCGCTCAACCAGGCCATGGTACCATGGCCCTCTGACCCGGAAGGTGGCTTTCATCAAGTAATCTTTTCTCGGTTGGTGCGGGCGGCGATCTCCTGCCGGCGTTGCACTCTAGTTGCAATCTCGGTGTGCAGCCGTTGCTGCTGTCTTTCCCAATAAGGGGCACTGGTGTCCGACTCCGCCTCCTCTATGGGAACTGGCTGTAAGTGGACTCCTGCGGCCCTGGCGGCTAACGGGAGGCCGCACGGCGGTGGAACTGGCATCTCAACAGGCTCCGCCTCCGCTGTGGCAGATGAAGGAACCAACTGTTCCGCAACCGGGATAGCAGAGTCCAGGTGCTCCGTACCAAGGTACAAACTAGGTGATGCGGCCGGGTCTGGTCGGGCCGATGATGGGACTAGCGGCGTTGCGGCCTGGTCTGGTCTGGCCGGTGGTGAGACGTTGCGGCCTGTTTGCTTTCTACTGCGGCTGGAGGTTCCGCTGCCAGTGCTGGGGATAGCGGCTCGGCGTCCGCCATGGGCGAGAGTGACGGTGGCTTTGTGATCGCGGTGGCAGGGGGCAGACTGGATCCCATGGCTGGGTAGGCCGGGTCAACCGGGAGTGGGTAGCTGCTTAACCGCTCCACGCGCAGGGCCTCCATCTCACGGGCCCACACTGCCACAGCCAGGCTCCACATTTCCTCTCTCCCGTGGTCCTGTATGTAGAGGAACTACGTCCGCATCCTCCTGCAGAGCTGCTCGGTCTCTTCTTCGATCCAGGTCGCGGGAGCAGCACACTCCAGTAACCAGTCCCTTGCTACCACCATCTTGCCTCTGCAGGTTCCAGGAACTTTATGGGAAGAGTCGTGGCGTCCCTGCTCCACTTCCACTGTTACATCCCGTTACGCCCCCTTGGTTTTCGGCAGCCAGCTCTCCAGCTTCCGGCTGCGCTCTCTGGACGAGGAGTGAAGCTCCAGTTTCACTCTCTTTTGGTTGGGAAGATGGCGTTTAGGCGCCAAAAATGGCGGGAACTGAATTTTGACACTGTAGCTTGGATTTTTTGAGGCGCACGTCACCCAGGTTAGTGGGCCCAGTCCGAATCAGTTCGTGACGCCAAAGTTTTCGAGGTGTACCGCCCTTGCAGCAGTCAGACTGCTCGGATCCAGGGTTGCTGTGGCTCGAGGGTCTCCGGACCCGGGGCTTGCGGCCACTCGAAAATAAAAGGGGACTATTTACAGGGGATTAGTGTTCGTGACGCCACCCGTGGGGCAGCCAAATAATGTTCCCTCCACGGATAGGGGAGGCCCTGGAACTCTGAATGGTGGAGGTGTAGGAAAACGTTTGGCAGACTATGCGGCATGCGGGACGCAGGGGGAAGCAGCGTACTCACTCAGGCCATGTGGATGTTGGTGCGACCATTAAGTAGACTCTGACACAGGAGTAAACCAAGTCTCTGGGTGCCGGTGCCATTCTGGGGAGCTCGTCCAGGAATCCGTCCCCGGTGGTATTGCTAATGGTCCTGGGCCTCCTCCATGCACTTGTGTTTAGACGTTTCTGAGTGACCCCTTGGCCTGAAGCTGTCGGGGACCCGCTCCCTTAATTAAATAGGGGAGCTGTGCTCTCGATGGCTGACACTTGGGATTTCACTGGGCCGCATAAGCTGGAAAGCCCTATCCCCCTCGTTGTGTTGGTGCCTTCGATCTCTGAGCTCTTGGGGAAAGTTCATAAAGAGACTATCCTCCAAAGGTTAATTATCAGGTTGCGTGAATGTACTTCGTGATCTAGGGTCCAGTACCCCGCCGTGCTCGGTACCGGTCTGGTTACTAGATTTTCCGGTGCCGACCATTCTCCAAAACTAAGTCTGGGCACCCTTCTCCAATACCCTGCGACCGGGTCTCCGACACCTTCGGTCCCAGACCACCGTCTGCGACCTAACCAAGGTCTCCCAGGGAGCTACAACTCCCCCAGCTCCTCACTCTCTGAGGCCTACTACTCAACTCTCCTTTCCTCTCACTTTGAGAGCTGACTCTAAACTGACTTCCTTCCCTCCCACCAGTCTGTCTGACCCATAGGTGGGTGGCCCTTTACCAGCTAGACCAACCCACTGGTGTGCCTGACAGGGTGTGGTGTGAGGTATGGCTAGGATTTGAATGCTGATGGAAGCAATACCAATAGTTAAGATCCCAGAACCATGGAGGGTGAGTTCTGCACCATAAAGAAAAGGAGTGCAGTTCCCTGTGACACCCTGATAAGATCAGGGGTCTCACAGATTTGCCATGGATTGTGATGCAGGGAAAACTTTGCCGCATAATTTGACAATGACATTGATGTAATAATAAAACTGCAGGTGAATTTCAGCATTGTGTAGATCGGTGCTCATAAACTCTCATCTATATTGCTGCTATTATAATGTGCTGCTGACTTTCTGACTGCAAAATTCAGATACAAAACAGCAGTACATATGCCTTGTGAGTGTGCAAAGAATAAAACTAAACTATATGTGTGCCGCCCCTGCAACGGTCGAACCGCTCGGATCCGGGGTCTGCTGTCGCTCGAGGGTCTCCGGACCCGGGGGCTCGCGGCCACTTCAAATGGAAAGGGGGGTATTTACAGGGGATTTAGAGTTTGTTACGCCACCTGTGGTTCGTGGTAAGGTGAGCACCGCCACTGTCGATGGGAGTACCCGGGGAAGATGGAGTGGGGCAGCCAGATGATGTTCCCTCCACGGGTAGGGTAGGCCCCGGGACTCTGGATGGTGGTGGTGCAGGGGAGCGCAGGGCTGGTTGGAAGCAGGGGAGGACCACGTAGTCACTCAGGCAGTGTTGGTGGTGAAGCGACTGCAAAGCAGACTCTGACACAAAGGTAAACCAAGTCTCTGGGTGCCGCTGCCCTCTTGGGGGAGCTCGTCCAGTTGTCTGTCCCCTCTGGTACTGCCGGATGGTCCAGAGCCTGCCTCTGTGCACAATTTAGGAATGTTCTGGTGGTCCGTTGGCTTAAAGCTGTCCGGGCCCCGCTCCCTACTTGCTGGTAGTGGAGCTGCGCTCTTAAGGGCTCATGCTTGGGATTTCAGTGGGGTGCGTGGGTTGGAAAGCCCTATCCCCCTCGTTGCGCTAGTGCCCTCGATCTCTGAGCTTCTTGGGGACAGTCCATAGAGATACTATCCTCCACAGGTTAATTGCCGGGTTGCCTGAAGCTACTCCCCGACCTAGGGTCCTGTACCCCGCTGTGCTTTCGGTCCCAGACTGGTTATTAGGCTTGCAATGCTGACTGTCCTCCAAGACCGGGTCTAGGCACCCAGCCTCAATACCCTGCAACCGGGTCTCCGACTCCTCCAGGCCCAGACCACCATCTGCGACCCAACCTACAACATACAGGGAGCCACCACTCCCTCAGCTCCTCACTCTCTGAGGGCTAACACTCAACTCTCTACTTCCCTCCCACCAATCTGCCTGACCCTTAGGTGGGCGGCCCTATTCCAGCTAGGAAGCCCACTGGTGTGCTTGACAGGGTGTGGTGTGAGGTGCGGTTTGGAATTGGATGCTGATGGAGGCAGTACCATAGGTTGGGAACCCAGAACCATGAGGGGTTGAGTTCTGCACCAAAGGGTAGAGAGTGCAGTACCCTGTGACTCCCTGACTAGTCCACGGGCGTCACATATGCTAAAAAGACTTAATAACTACTTATTCACTAGTAACTCTTCAGAACAAGCATAAAGACAATGGCTTACCTAATGGCACAATCCCTTTAACACATGCTTGATTTCGTCCATCATGTTACAGTGTATACTTTTTTTTTTTTTCTTTTTTTGGAAAATCCATTAATAATTTGAGTTTATTCTTGGTGGCCCAGGATTTAATCTGTATGACATGCTAACCTGAATCCTTTTCATGCAATCTTCATGGCTTGCTGCAGAGACGCAGTGAATTGATGGATTCAGCACCTTGTCTTTAAATGCTTTGGCCATGTCTCCACATTTCCAGACTTCTTTTGTGCTAATGCTGCACCAACGGAAGGATTTTGGTAGCTCTTAAATATAAAAGTGCATAAAATCATAACAGATTGTTGGATGATTTTTAGCAGAATAACAGTTCTTTTAAATCTTAAAACACTCATTGTTTTGATGATTTTTCATAGTCATATTGCATTATATTGTATTCTTTTACACCCAGTGCATTCCCTTGCAGTGCCTTATTTGTAGCACCCAACGTACCCCCATAACAATGCAAAGTCACGGCATCCGTACAACAGTGCTAGGACATAAGTGATATTCATAGTACCGACTAGAGTTGAGCGAGAACCTAACTATTCGTACTCACTATACTCATAAAGAGTACTGTCTAACACTTCGTATTCGTTCCGAAAAGCATGTACAATGCAAGTCAATGGGGAATAACACACAAAGTAACAAGTATCCCAAATGCTGTACTATTCGTGCGAGGAATTCGGGTTACTCGTTACATTGCGAGTATTCCCCATTGACTTGCATTTCACATGCTATTCGGAATTAATACGTGAGTATTAGACAGTACTCGTTATGAGTATAGCAACTACAAATAGTTAGGTACACGCTCAACTCTAGTACCGACATACGTCGGCCTCAGTGTTTACATACCAGTGCTAGCTACATTGCACTCTAAAGCGGGCTTTACACACTGCGATCTCGCTAGCGAGATCGCAAGCGATCGTACCCGCCCCCCGTCGGTTGTGTGACACGGGCATATCGCTGCCCGTGTCGCACAACCTCGCTTACCCCCTTAACACGGACTTACCTGCCCTGCGATGTCGCTCTGGCCGGTGGGTCGTGCAGCGTCACAGCGACGTCACACGGCAGGCGGCCAATAGAAGCGGAGGAGCGGAGATGAGCGGGACGTAAATATCCCGCCCACCTCCTTCCTTCCGCATTGCCAATGGAGGTAGGTAAGGAAATGTTCCTCGCTCCTGCGGTGTCACACACAGCGATGTGTGCTGCCGCAGGAACGAGGAACAACATCGCTAACATCCTAAAAACGATTTTTTGTTTCCGGACGACCTCTCCATGGCAAATGATTTTGCCCTCTTTTGCGATCGTTTAAGATCGCTCTTTAGTGTTACACGCTGCGTCTCGTTAATGACGCCGGATGTGCGTCGCAAACAACGTGACCCCAACGATAATTCATTAATGATATCGTAGCGTGTAAAGCCCGCTTTAGGGTCTTTTGTTAACCAACCGTTTTTCAAGCAGAAGATGCTTCAGGAATCACTATATTTCTCCAGAGATTTGAAAACCTGAAGTATAATTTTTTTATCGTTTTTTGTTGATCCTGAGGGCTTTGTCATCTTTTTCCCGTCAACGTTTTTTAGGGTCTTATTACTTATTTTGCAGACATTTTTTTTAAATTCTTTAACCAATGATGAAAATGTTACCATTCGTTAAAGGTTGTCTTCCTGGCATCTTTATATCCTTTCCAGTACAAAGTAGGGATCATTTTCTTAGAGAATGGTAGATGAATGGCGTCTTTGAAGCTTTTGGTGTTTTTAAAGCCTGAAGCGTTTAAAAGACATTCAAAAGCCTGAACATGTGAACAGAAATCCATTTCCCTTACAAATTAATGGGACTATTCTTTTGGTAATTTTGTTAGTGGAAAAAGCAGACACACTCGAAAAGTGGCCAAAATCTCACAAGAAGAAAAAGTAGCGGCACGTCACCTTCCTTTAAAACATTAATCTTCTTTATTCATGGTTCTTAAAACACAAACAAGCAAGGGAGACGCTAGGAGCGTGCGGACGACAACTGTTTTGTGTTAGGCTGGTTTCACACTACGTTTATTTAACATCCGTCCATAACGTTTTTTTGCTGCAAAAGCGGATCCTGCTTTTACAGCAAAAAACGCATGCAAACGCATGTTATTTTGCAGGATCCTGTCACTGGATGTTTAGGGGCGGGCATTGGAGTCATGTGATCGGGAGTGAGGGGAACTAGACTGGGAGCCGGCTTCTGACAGCTGCAGACGCTGGTAACCAAGGTAAACATCGGGCTTGGATACCCGATATTTATCTTGGTTACGAGTGTCTGCAGCTGCTAGGAGCAGGGCTGCCTGCACACGTAACCAACGTAAACATCGGGTAACTAAGATAAGTGGTTACGCGATATTTACCTTGGTTACGAGTGTCCGCAGCTCTCAGGTGGGAGAGAGAGGAAGGGGAGGAAGGGGGAAAGACATAGATAGAGAGGGTGAGGGAGGGAGGAGGAGAGAGAGACAGATCACGCGAGACTGGTTCTGGGCATGCTCAGTACTTTCTGGGCATGCTCAGTACAAAAGCAGGATCCTGTCTATCAGCACGCCAGCGTTCACCTGCGTTTGCGTGCTGTTTAGTCAGGATCCGGTGACTTGCAGTATTTGGACGCAGCTCAAAAACGCTACAAGTAGCGTTTTTGAAACATGTTAAAAAACTGCAAGTCGCTGGATCCTCACTATAACGCACGCAAACGCAGGTGAACGCATGTTAACGCGAGTCCATTGCAAATGCATTGAAATGAAAACGCATTTGCACTGGATCCGCTTTTCCACTAAAAAAACGTTATGGACGGATGTTAAATAAACGTAGTGTGAAACCAGCCTTACATAGGTTACACTTCAACAGGACACTACTAACGCTCAAAAAGTGGCACAAAAAACCCTTAAGGCTACTTTACACACTGCGATATCGGTCCCGATATCGCTAGTGTGCGTACCCGCCCCCACCTGTTGCGCGACACGGGCATATCGCTGCCCGTGGCGCACAACATCGCCCAGAGCCGTCACACATACTTACCTGTCCGGCGACGTCGCTGTGACCGGCGAACCGCCTCCTTTCTAAGGGGGCGGTCCGTGCGGCGTCACAGCGACGTCACTGAACCGCCGCCCAATCGCAGCGGAGGGGCGGAGATGAGCGGGACGTAACATCCCGCCCACCTCCTTCCTTCCGCATAGCGGCCGGGAGGCAGGTAGGGAGACGTTCCTCGCTCCTGCGGCGTCACACGCAGCGATGTGTGATGCCGCAGGAACGAGGAACAACCTCGTTACTGCTGAAGTAACGATAATTGGGAATGGACCCCCGTGTCGCCGATTAGCGATTTTTCACTGTTTTGCAACGATGCAAAATCGCTAATCGATGTCACACGCAACGGCATCGCTAATGCGGCCGGATGTGCGTCACGAATTCCGTGACCCCAACGACTCCGCATTAGCGATGTCGTAGCGTGTAAAGCCCGCTTTAGGGTATGTGCTCAGTTTTTTGCGATGTTTGGAGTCTGTCCACGTTAACGTTAAAAAAAAAATGCCTTAAATATTGCTTAAAAGCCAATTTAAAGGCTCTTATGATTCATTTTTATTGTAAAATCCCTTTAGTGTTCATATATTCAGGGTTTTGAGCTTTATTTTCCACTTCAGGTTTTGAAAAATGCCTGGTGGGGGGAAAGGAAAGTGCATGTCACTTCTGTAATTAAACAAAAACTCTCCCAAAACACTTCAAAAATCTTCAAACCCCCTTCAGGGTGTGTGTACATGACGTCTTTAAGATGACACAGAAGTTTTCCTAGGCGAGTCTGAATCTTTAAAGTAAAAAAAAACATTTTTTTAAAGAATATTGACATTTTTCTTACTGTCAGGGTCACAGTCTATTCCAGTCATTGCTTGCAGGAACTCCTCCCCGAGCCAGGACTGATAGGTCTGGTTAAGGATCATCCGGAGTTCTGTCGTGATGTCTCTGAACAGTAGGTTACTGGCATTGTAAGCGGTAGAGTCGAACATTTTGAAGCTGGAGTTTAGGCTGTTGTATTTTTGCTAAAACAGAAGAAAATTAAATATTATTACAACACATAGGAAGTTGGTATCTTAGCTCACATACCCCATTGTGTACCTATAATGGCTTATTACAATGAATGCTGGTGAGTACAAGTCTGTGGAAGTATCACAATAAAAAAAAAAACCTTTGTAGACCAGTCGGAGATCAATACCATCCCGCTAGAACTACAATGATGTAACAGCAGAAAATGGCATGCACTATCCAGTAACCTTTGGAGAATAAAGGTCTATCTCTAATAACTTGCTTGTTCTGCTCTTCTGTGTACTCCTAAGGGATTTAGTCTAAATTTCCATCGATCTGGCCTGCCATTCAGAGATGTTATACAAAGCATATATTAAATATCTGAGGTCACTAACTACACTGCTCATTTTTCATGTAGTATTATATTTATTTACATTTAAATTTTTATTAATTTAAATTTAAATTATATTTATAAAATTTAAATTTATAAAATGTACAGTATTGAAAATACTTTGTTGTTTCATCAAGACAATGCCATTGTACTTAGACAGGTGGGAGATTCCCTGCTCGAGACCCCTCTCTGATACACAGAACAGAGAGCTGCTGTAAACAGGGGGGCTTCACTATCTGTGAGGTGCCCCCTGGTTATTGGCAAGGCAGTATTCACAGAAATGATTATACTCGTACAATGCACTGTACTTTCTCTGGTTGCAGAAATCTCTATTTTAGCGACATAGTTGACTTATTTTGTACTTATTTTAATGTTACATAGAGTTCAGGAACCTAAAAATTGTGAACTGATGTGAATTATTTTGGCAATTTGCTTTTTTTTTTTTTTTTTAAACTGACCACTAATGATTTGGCTCAAATACCATATTGGTCTATCTGATGAGGCAGCAAAATAAAAGCCCTATGTAGTGGAGCTACCTACAACAGCTATACAATAGAATTGCTAGTATATAGACTGGAAGGGCAAAACGTTGGCCAGTTGGTATAACCCCAAGTATAACCACTTTAAAAAGTAGGGGTTGCCGTGATGATATACAGTGGGTACAGAAAGCATTCAGGTGCCTTTACATTTTTCACTCTTTGTTTCATTGCAGCCATTTGGTAAATTCAAAAAAAAAAATTTTCTCATTAATGTACACTCTACACCCTATCTTCACAGAAAAAAACAAATGTAGAAATTTTTGCAAATTTATTAAACAAAAAAACCTGAAATACCACATGGTCATAAGTATTCAGACCCTTTGCTCAGTATTCAGTAGAAGCACCCTTTTGAGCTAGTACAGCCATGAGTCTTCTTGGGAATGATGCAACAAGTTTTTCACACCTGGATTTGGGGATTCTTTTTTGCTTTTTTATATTATATATAGTGTAGGGACCTACAAGCATGAGGTTTCCGTGACGGGGGTTGTAGGCTTACGTTTTATGGCCATAACGCTAACAAAAAACCTCAGATATATTTTTTTTGTACAGGATACAGCAAGGCCCCTTTTTGTTAGGCCTTGCTATTAGAGTTTCTGTCCCTGTGTAGCGCGCAGTGGGGGTACGGCTTGGCAGCCCGCCTGATCTAATAGTATGGGCGTCACCTAATAGGCTGCGGGTTTGCGACTGTGCGTCTGCTAGTGTGAACAGTGCTCTATGCAAGCCACTAGTGTGCAGTTTTACCATCCAGCAATCAGCTCCTCCATATTTGGAAGTGAGTGTGATTTGCTCCTCCTGCACCTGTGATGCCTCCACTTAGTGGGGGTTTAGCTGTATCCTGCTGGAGTAGTAGTAGTCTTTTTGGCCTGAGCAATATACAGCTGCAATTCCATCTTGCTGTAAGTAATGATATTCTTTTTTGCTTTTTTATATTATATATAGTGTAGGGACCTACAAGCATGAGGTTCCCGTGACGGGGGTTGTAGGCTTACGTCTTATGGCCATAACGCTAACAAAAAACCTCATATAGATTTTTTTGTATAGGATACAGCCAGGCTCCTTTTTGTTAGGCCTTGCTATTAGAGTTTCTGTCCCTGTGTAGCGTGCAGTGGGGGTACGGCTTGGCAGCCCACCTGATCTAATAGTATGGGCGTCACCTAATAGGCTGAGGGTTTGTGACTGTGCGTCTGCTAGTGTGAACAGTGCTCTATGCAAGCCACTAGTGTACACCCTATCTTGACAGAACAAAAACAAATGTAGACATTTTTGCAAATTTATTAAACAAAAAAACCTGAAATATCACATGGTCATAAGTATTCAGACCCTTTGCTCAGTATTGAGTAGAAGTACCTTTTTGAGCTAGTACAGCCATGAGTCTTCTTGGGAATGATGCAACAAGTTTTTCACACCTGGATTTGGGGATCCTCCGCCATTCTTCCTTTCAGGTCCTCTCCAGTTCCGTCATGTTGGATGATGAACGTTGGTGGACAGCCATTTTCAGTCTCTCCAAAGATGCTCAATTGGGTTTAGGTCAGGTCTGTGGCTGGGCCAGTCAAGAATGGTCACAGAGTCATTCTGAAGCTACTTCTTTGTTATTTTATCTGTGTGCTTAGGGTCATTGTCTTGTTGGAAGGTGAACCTTCGGCCAAGTCTGAGGTCCAGAGCACTCTGGAAGAGGTTTTCTTCCAGGATATCTTTGTACTTGGCCACATTCATCTTTCCTTCAATTGCAACCAGTCACCCTGAAAAACACCCCATAGCATGATACTGCCACCACCATGTTTCATTGTTGGGATTGTACATGGAAGTTGATGAGCACTGCCTGGTTTTCTCCACACATACCGCTTACAATTATTACCAAAAAGTTCTATCTTCATCTCATCAGACCAGAGAATCTTATTTCTCATAGTCTGGGAGTCCGTCATGTGTGTTTTTGCAAACTCTATGCGGGCTTTCATATGTCTTGCACTGAGGAGAGGCTTCCGTCAGGCCACTCTGCCATAAAGGCCCAACTGGTGGAGGGCTGCAGTGATAGTTGACTTTGTGGAACTTTCTCCCATCTCCCTACTGCATCTCTGGAGCTCAGCCACAGTGATCTTGGGGTTCTTCTTTACCTCTCTCACCAAGACTCGTCTCCCAAAATTGCTCAGTTTGGCTGGATGGCCAGGTCTAGGAAGAGTTCTGGTGGATCCAAACTTCTTTCAGGCCACTATGCTCTTAGGAAACTTGAATACTGCAGAAATTTTTTTGTAACCTTGGCCAGATCTGTGCCTTGCCACAGTTCTCTCTCTGAGCTCCATGGGCAGTTCCTTTGACCTCATGATTCTCATTCTCATTCTGGACTCCAATGAAGGAGTAGAACCATCTCAAAGAGGATCACAAGGAAATGAACAGCATGTGATTTAAATAGGAGTGTCTGAACAAAGGGTCTGAATACTTATGACTATGTGATATTTCAGTTTTTCTTGATTATTAAATTTGCAAAAAATTCTACTTTTTTGCGGGGGGGTTTCTGTCAAGATGGGGTGCAGAGTAGAGTTGAGCGCGGTTCGCGGTTCGAGGTTCTCCAGTTCTAAGCTCGAGTGATTTTTGGGGCTGTTCGAGATCGAACTAGAACTCGAGCTTTTTGCAAAAGCTCGATAGTTCTAGATACGTTCGAGAACGGTTCTAGCAGCAAAAAGCAGGGCTTTTTACAGCTACAGTGAGCAGGAGCCATCGCTGGCAGTCTGCCAGAAGCTGGTAACCAAGATAAACATCGGGTATCCAAGCAAAGCGCTTTGGTTAGTAACCCGATGTTTATCTTAGTTACGTGCAGGAAGCCCACACTTCCCCGCTCAGCTCGCTCCGCCCCCTCCTGCCCGCGGCATGTACACATACATACACATACACATACACACACACACACACACACACACACATACACCCCCCCACCCCCCCCCCCCTTCCCCCCGCTCGGCTTACCTGCGGTGATGAAGTCCCGCCATCCCGACCTCAGCGCTGTCACTGTCCTCCATGGCCGCCGCTTGTCACATCACCTCTCGCTTCCGACCCGAGACTGACTAGCGGTGACGTCACGGACCTCTCGCGATACTTGAGGGGAAGGCGCCGGGCGGTCATTGAGCTCAGTGACAGGGGCTGTCGGCAGTGCTGGAGATCAGCGCAGGTAATGTACCTCGCTGACAGCAGCACTTGTCATGCCCTGCAGTGACCTGGGCTGACCCATTGATGTTAGCTCAGGTCACTGCATTGCTCTCCCAGCCAATGGGGAACATCCTGCTCTTCATTGACTGGGACAGTGTGGGTCGTCATGGCAACCCCTTGGATTACACCAGACCTGGATTTGTTTTTCATTCTAATAAATTGGTTAAAGAGGGAATGTTTTGGGGAGTGTTTTTTCAAATAAAAATGTGTTTGTCGTCTATTTTTTTTTATTACTGACTGGGTTGGTGATGTCGGGTATCTGATAGACACCTGACCTCACCAACCCCAGGGCTTGATGCCAGGTGACATTACACATCTGGTATTAACCCCATATATTACCCCGTTTGCCACCGCACCAGGGCGCGGGATGAGCTGGGGCGAAGCACCAGGATTGGCGCATCTAATGGATGCGCCACTTCTGGGGCGGCTGCGGCCTTCTATTTTTAGGCTGGGACAATTCAAAAAGTGTAAGAAAGCAGGTTAATATACCGCGCCACACCACAGAAGCCAAAAGTTGTTAAAAGTAAATCCCTTTTTCTTTATTTTCACAGGTCTACGCGTTTCAGGGACATATCTGTCCCCTTCCTCAGGACAATGTACAGAAAATACTATCTAGTATCTTGACGATAGTATTTTCTGTACATTGTCCTGAGGAAGGGGACGGATATGTCCCTGAAACGCGTAGACCTGTGAAAATAAAGAAAAAGGGATTTACTTTTAACAACTTTTGGCTTCTGTGGTGTGGCGCGGTATATTAACCTGCTTTCTTACACTTTTTGAATTGTCTCATCACCGCGGGACCGCTGCCTCCCACACTATCACATCGTGATTTACATGCTTTGAAAGGGGTTGTGACTGGCACAACCGAACCAGGTGAGTGGACCTGCCAGTATTCACTTCCACGTGTATACCGGGTAAGACCCTATTTGCGCCTTATCTTTCCACAGATATCTTATCTATTTTTAGGCTGGGGAGAGTCCAATAACCATGGACCTCCCTAGTCTGAGAATATCAGGCCCCAGCTGTCTGCTTTACCTTGGCTGGTGATCCAATTTTGGGGGACCCCTACGTGTTTTTTTTTTTTAAATTATTTATTTAATTTAAAATAACAGCGTGGGGTGCCCTCAGTTTTGGATTACCAGCCAAGGTGAGGTTGCCAGCTGTGGTCTGCAGGCTGCAGCCGTCTGCTTTACCCTAGCTGGCTACAAAACTAGGGGGAACCCTACGTCATTTTTTTTTCATTTTTTTGGCTAAATACAAAGCTAAGCACCCCTTAGTGCCACATGAAAGGCACCAAAGGGTGCTCCACTTTTTCTCCACTTTTTCTACATTTTTTTCTCCACTTTTTCTACATTTTTTTCTCCACTTTTTCTCCACTTTTTCTCCATTTTGTTCTCCACTTTTTCTCCACTTTTTCTCCACTTTTTCTCCACTTTTTCTCCACTTTTTCTCCACTTTTTCTCCACTTTTTCTCCACTTTTTCTCCATTTTGTTCTCCACTTTTTCTCCACTTTTTTCTCCACTTTTTTCTCCACTTTTTTCTCCATTTTGTTCTCCACTTTTTCTCCACTTTTTCTCCACTTTTTCTCCACTTTTTCTCCACTTTTTCTCCATTTTGTTCTCCACTTTTTCTCCACTTTTTTCTCCACTTATTCTCCACTTTTTTCTCCACTTTTTCTCCACTTTTTCTCCACTTTTTCTCCACTTTTTCTCCACTTTTTCTCCACTTTTTCTCCACTTATTGTCCACTTATTGTCCACTTATTCTCCACTTTTTCTCCACTTTTTCTCCACTTTTTCTCCACTTATTCTCCATTTTGTTCTCCACTTTTTCCTCCACTTTTTCTCCACTTTTTTCTCCACTTATTCTCCATTTTGTTCTCCATTTTGTTCTCCACTTTTTCTCCACTTTTTCTCCATTTTGTTCTCCACTTTTTCTCCACTTTTTTCTCCACTTATTCTCCACTTTTTCTCCACTTTTTCTCCACTTTTTTCTCCACTTTTTCTCCACTTTTTCTCCACTTTTTTTCCACTTTTTTTCTCCACTTTTTCTCCACTTTTTTTCCATTTTTTTCTCCACTTTTTCTCCATTTTTTTCTCCACTTTTTCTCCACTTTTTCTCCATTTTTTTTCTACACTTTTTCTCCAATTTTTCTCCACTTTTTTCTCCATTTTGTTCTCCACTTTTTCTCAACTTTTTTCTCCACTTATTCTCCACTTTTTCTCCACTTTTTCTCCACTTTTTTCTCCACTTTTTCTCCACTTTTTCTCCACTTTTTTTCCATTTTTTTCTCCACTTTTTCTCCATTTTTTTCTCCACTTTTTCTCCACTTTTTCTCCATTTTTTTTCTACACTTTTTCTCCAATTTTTCTCCACTTTTTGTCCACTTTTTCTCCACTTTTTCTCCACTTTTTCTCCATTTTTTTCTCCCCTTTTTCTCCACTTTTTTCTCCACTTTTTCTCCACTTTTTCTCCACTTTTTCTCTGTTCTTTTTCTATGGTCGGTCTACCCATTAGCTCTGCCATGCATACTGTAGCTCTACACCTACTGCACATGTTACTTTATGATTGACATCTCTTTCGTACCAGAGCTGTCTAAGTCTACTCTGACCCCATATTTATCATTACTATATTGTCCTTGTACTGTATTATGACATTTGTATCATGTGTTTCATTTCTTGCTGTGTTGCAATTTTTTTGCTGCATCCCAATTGTACCTCTACATTATTCTAGTTTATGTTATTGTTCTCTCACTCTTATGTGATACTGATTATTGTCATTTTTCATGATTACATGCAGATAAGTCCAATCTGACGAAGGCTCAGGCCGAAACGTCATTTGTAACTTGTTTTGGACAAAAACATATATGCTTATGAAAAAAAATTTTTTCTTAATACCGACCAATAAAGAGTGATTTTGCATTACTATCCGTTGTGACTTACTGACTTAGTCTGGGAGATTTAGAGTGCTGAGGTTACTCACTAATTTTATCTATTATTACCTCTGAGCACCTATATACCAGTGAGCAGAGCTTCCTCTACAGTAGTTCTCCTGATTAGGCATGCCCTTACCTCATGAGCAGGGCATTGCAGCTTTGGTAGCAACCATTACGACATGGACTCTGCTGCTGTGGACCCGGGGAGAGTGAGTGCAGATTCATTGCACCCACACTCCTCACATGAAGGGTCCGCACTCCTAGAAAATGGGGGATACGTTCCCTGAGTGTCTCCCCCCCATATTCTAGACGGTCCAGAGTCGTCGTGGGACCCCTTTATTTTTTTACCTTACAATAAATTGGTGAAAGAGGAAATGTTTTGGGGACTGTTTTTTCAAATAAATTTCTTTTGTCGATTTTTTGTTTTTGTTAGTACTGACAGTTTATGATGTTGGGTATCTAATAGACGCCATGACATCACAAACTGCTGGGCTTGATCTCAGGTGACTTTACAGCTAGTATCAACCCGATTTATTACCCCGTTTGCCACTGCACCAGGGCACGGGATGAGCTGGGGTGAAGCGCCAGGATTGGCGCATCTAGTGGATGCGCCACGTCTGGGGTGCCTGCGGCCTGCTATTTTTAAGCTGTGAAGGCCCAATAACTATGGACCTTTCCACCCTGAGAATACCAGACCACAGCTGTCCGCTTTACCTTGGCTGGTGATCCAATTTGGGGGGGACCCTACTTTTATTGTGTAATTATTAATATTTATAAAATAATTATAAAAAAGAGCCTGAGGGGACCTCCACATTGGATCCCCAACCACGGTAAAGCTGCCAGCTGTGGTTTTCAGGCTACAGCCGTCTGCTTTACCCTAGCTGGCTATCAAAAATGGGGGGACCCAACGTCATTTTTTTTTTAACTATTTTTTAAATAGAAAAAATTAATGGGCTTCCCTGTATTTTGATTGCCAACCAAGGTAACGGCAGGCAGATGGGGGTGGCAACCCATAGCTGTCTGCTTTATCTGCGCTGAGAATCAAAAATACCGCGGAGCGCTACGTCATTTTTTTAAAGATTTATTTTTACAGCACTGTGATGTCCAGCAATCAAAATACAGGGAAGCCCATTTTATTTTTAGTTATTTAAATAAATAATTAAAAAAAAATATATGGGCTCCCGCTGCATTTTTTGTATTGCTAGCTAAGGGTAATCCAAGCAGCTACTGGCTGCTAACCCCCACTGCTTGGTGTTACCTTCACTGGCAATGGAAAATCCAGGGAAGCATTTTTTATTTTTTTTGCCAAAAAACTACAAAAAAAAGGACGTGAGCTTCGCCATATTTTTGTATGCTAGCCAGGTACAGCAGGCAGCCACGGGCTGCCTCCAACCCCCAGTTGCTTATTTGTACCCGGCTGGGAACCAAAAATATAGGGAAGCCCGTTTTTTTTAATTATTTCACTTATTTCATGAAATAATTAAAAAACAAATGACGTAGGCTTCGCCCCATTTTTATGTCCAGCCGGGTACAACTAGGCAGCTGGGGATTGGAATCCGCAGCACAGGTTAGCCCGAGGTTTCTGGGCGCCTCTGCTGCGAATTTCAGTCCGCAGCTGTCCCAGAAAATGGCGCTCTCATAGAAGCGCCATCATCTGGCGCTGTATCCAACTCTTCCAACAGCCCTGGAGCCGGGTGGCTTGTTGGGTAATCATGAGTTAATACTGGCTTTGTTTTACTAGCCAGTATTAAGCCAGAGATTCTTAATGTCAGGCACGTTTGACCCGGCCATTAAGAATCTCCAATAAAGGGTTAAAAAAAAACACCACACAGAGAAAAAATACTTTAATAGAAATAAATACACAGACACATTAGAGACTCCATCTTTATTACCCCCTGTCAGCCCTCCACGATCCTGCTCTTCTGTCTTCTTTCTTTCTAGTGTAGTAGTAGTGACGATTGTAGTGAGGATGAGATTCACCAGCTCATCACTTGGGGCTGGGGAACCTCCATCCTCACTACAATCCTCACTAGTGTAGTAGTAGTGACGATTGTAGTGAGGAAGGATGAGATTCACCAGCTCATCACTTGGGGCTGGGGAACCTCCATCCTCACTACAATCATCACTAGTGTAGTAGTAGTGACGATTGTAGTGAGGAAGGATGAGATTCACCAGCTCATCACTTGGGGCTGGGGAACCTCCATCCTCACTACAATCATCACTAGTGTAGTAGTAGTGACGATTGTAGTGAGGAAGGATGAGATTCACCAGCTCATCACTTGGGGCTGGGGAACCTCCATCCTCACTACAATCATCACTACAATCGGGAAGCAGCGTGCAGCCTTCACTCCGTGAGTGATCACTGCTGGCTGTCAGCGATAACAGCGGTAACGCTGACAGACGCGTTACCATAGCAACGGTGCTCTCGGAGCCGCGGTTAGCGGTGACATCACCGCTAACTGCGTTGCTATGGCAACGGTGATCTCCGTTAATGACCGGCTGTGTCAGCCGGTCCCTAACGGAACGGGGAGTCGACCGTGTGCTAGAGCATGTCGCCGGTACACGGCGATACACATATGTGCACCGTGTACCGGAGAGATGCACTCGCAGGTCCTACATGACGTGTCATAGTCATGTGACCAGTCTGTAGCCAATGAGATAATAGCCACGTGACTGGTCACATGGCTATTTTGACGTCACGATAGGTCCTGCATCTCTGCTGGCAGTGCAGGTCACCGGGAGGATTCAGCGATCATCGGATGGAATAGCGGCAGGAGACAGAGTGCAGAAGGGATCGCGAGGACCGGTAAGTGTTATGGCAATGTTTATTAACTGTTTGTGTACATTTATAATGCATTTTTATGTGTTTGTGATTGCCTCCCATTATAGCCTATACGTTCGAGTTCGGTTCGACGAGCCGAACTCGAACGGGACCCCCGTTCGGCGAACCGGCCTCGAGCCGAACCGGGACCGGTTCGCTCATCTCTAGTGCAGAGTGAATGAGACAAAAATGAATTTTATTGAATTTACCAAATGGCTGCAATAAAACAAAGAGAGAAAAATTTAAAGGAATCTGAATACTTTCCATACCCACTGTAATCACTTTGAGCTTCATCTTGGAATAATTTTAGACACATTAAAAGTTACTTGTATTCTCAACAACTACCTAAAGGCCTTCCTTACACTTTTGGTACAATGTATGCACCATATAAACATTAGTCTGATTATTTTTGAGGACTGTGATAAGTTTTGCCTTGGATCCTGCCTGATCGGAGAGTTTTTGCTAACTCTCTGTCCTCATAAAGTGTCTACTGTATTTCTTTCGTCTCACCAATTTGCCAATGACTAAAGTACTATTTTCTGTCCTACATAGTAAGAGGCAACTCACAAATACATAAAAGGGTGTCAATATGCTAATTGCTAAAATCAAAGAAATATCTTAATCTTATCTGCATTTATTAAGAAGCTCAACATCAGACAGAGTTATGAAAAGTATCAGTTATGGTGAACACGACTAATATACACATTACGCCTCATGTCAGATGTCTGTGTTGCACGTATGTGTTGTATCTTTTTTCTTCACAGAAACATGTACCCAATAAAATCTATGGTGCTAGTCACATGTCAGTGTTTTTACATGGCTCGTGTGTCCGTTTTTTTCCTGCAGCACAGATGACAAGAGCTAATACAAGTCCATACAGCACATGGATGGCATTAGTGGGCTGTACATTTTTAACATTTAAAACTATAGGAGAAGCTTTCAAATTTATTTAATTCTTTCTCCATCCATGGAAAACACTGATGACACTGATAGTAAAAACGTACACATGGACGACACACTGATCCAAAACACTGGTTGACACCAGTACCATTTTTTCATGTATGTGATCAAATGAACATTGGTGCTAATAGATAGTAGGGGTTAAAATCTTTGCTGCTGTGGAATGAGGAAGACAAATCCTAAAAAGTGATTTATTTGCTCCATTTCGGAGTGGAAATTCCTTCTTCAGGACTATCACAATTGTGATTGTTTTGAAGAACTGAAGAAGGAATTTGCACTCCGAAATGCACCAAATAAATCACTTTTTAGGATTTCTCTTCAGTCCTCATTCCACAGCAGCAAAGATTTTAGCCCCTACTATCCATTGGCCGCAATTTCTATTTCTCAGTGGTGCAACAGCCGCGTTCACTCTCTTCAAGTGGTTGTGTCTCAAACAACATGACCAGGTGAGAAAGCACTTTTCTCAGTCTACTATAGTAACTACATAGTTAAGGCCCTATTGTGTTATTGTCTCTCCCGCATTTAGCATTTAAAGGTAACATGTCAGGTAAAAAAAAGCTATATGGAAATTATCTGCAGCTTAATAGCATTATGAAGCTGCCCAACACCCACACTGAAAGCCCTGATGTCAGGAGGAAATTAACCCTATTCCTCCCAGCAGCTTCAGGCTTTCAGTCATAAAGGTAGTGCCAACGCAGTTTCAGTAAATGCTCAGTGAATAGTGAGCAGTGACTGTAAACATGCCCCAGCACTGACTGACAGCTAGCTCAGCATTGGAGCTGGCTGTCAGTCAGTGCCGGAGGCGCGGTTACAGCTATCAGTCACAATACACAGAGCAGTTGCTGAAGCCACGCTGACAGTACCCCTACAACTGAAAGCCTGAGGCTACCGGGAGGAATAAGATTATTTTCCTCCGACACCGGGGCTTTCAGTACAGGGCCTGGGCAGCTTCAGAACGCTATTAGGTCGCAAATTAACCCAACATCTGAAGGTTAATAGCATGTTTTTTATACCTGACAGGTTCCCTTTAAATACAGATGTGTGAATGAGGCCTTAGACACATTGAGGGAGTACCGTACACTGTACTAGCAATTCATATTGTCCCCTATAATATCATGGTTTCTTATATCTCACATTATATATTTGGTATATTATAGGATTTTCATATTATATTTGGTATATTATCGGATGTTTTTCAACTTTCATATAATGTTTGTTTTTCCACTTTCTCCAATTCAACTAAACATTTCTCAGTAAAACATTGACTGAAAACGCTGCCCTGTGAATGTGTTACAATCAAGTAAGTAAACTGATTGTTTAATGAAGCTACGCTTATTTAGCTTGTTCCCAATTATCTATGTAAACCTGAAGATGATCACCCGACAAAGAAACAAAACTCTACTTTGTGGATTAATCAGATCATTCATATAGGCAAACTGGAGATATGCTGCAGATGATATGAAGCTCCGGGGACAAAATTGTATTAGCAATTGTTCTGTCCCTATTAGTGTTCTTTGGGCTGAGTAAACAGGCTGGTAAACGATCGGCAAATGAGTTGTATAGTCAAATGGCGCAGGTTAAGATGGATTGGCAACCAGAAATTGGAACATCTAAATGCACCACTAGAAACACTGTTAAACATCCTGACCCACCTGGCCTTCATGTAGCATCTTGTAAATTAGAGATCCATCCACATCAGACCTGACCACAACAGCATTAGCCGGTACCCTGGCAAGGTTACACCTTTTCCATTCAGTGACATCTGCACGTGTACCATCCTGACACAGCAGTTGATAATCTGAGGACAGAATATTCTTTGCCCAAGAAGCTGAATTTTTTCCTAAATTATATTAACAGAGTATTAATTAATTTATATACATTCTACAAATCAAACAGATGAATTTTAAAAACTAAATATTGTTAAACTTTCACTATTCAAAGAAATACGGCACTTATTATAATGCAAGTAATGTATTCCACAACATATGCCACATTTCCTTAATCCCCAACTATTTTCCTTGGAACCTTTCTTCATGAAGATCTGACATGCCAGTTTTAGTAAATAATTGTATGCACCATAATATAATACTTCTGTGACATCTTTGTTAGTACTTTCTGTTTTGTCATTCTTTTTTATTCCTCATGAAAATGTATAAATAAATTGACACAAGTGCAATTGAAGATCTCTTGCCAAATGGACATGTCTCTCCTCTGTATGACACTATTAGCAGTTACTGAACAGTGCGGACAGCATAGGGCAGGGATGTCAAATTCACATACACAGAGGGACAAAGTTGAAAACTTGGATAAAGTCATGAGCCAACTTAGTCGCGAACCCCATATAGTCCTTGTCACGAACCGGGGTACGAGGGCTCCTCGTTTGCCTTCTGGAGCAGTTCCTCCCCGTACCCGAAGTCGCTCGGTCCGGTCTTCTGAGCCACGGATGTTGACCAGGACATTTTGGCATTCTGACACTGTGTCAAAAAGAGCCTACTGAGCATGTGCGGGATTCCTATGGGTCTTTTGCCACTATCTGAGCATGTCAGTGATGTGGCACGTTCCTATTGGCCATAGTGATATCATCGGTGATGTGGCACGTCCCCATTGGCCGCCGTGACATCATTGGTGATGTGGCGCATTCCTATTGGCCGATGACATTATCAGTGATGTGGCACGTTCTTATTGGCCACCATGACATCATCAGTGATGTGTATGGCTCTCATTGGCCAAAGGGGCTGGCTACATGTGGTTCCTCCATCTTGTGGGCGGTATCACATAGAGGTGATAAATAGCCCTGATGCCCACATGGAGGTTCGCACTCGTCTTTGTGCATACTGCTGTACACATCTTAGATAGGGTTAGGTGGCGAAGTCCCACCGGACTGATTGAGGGTCAGGAGGCAGGTTAGGATGAGGCGTTGCGGTCATATCCATTGATCGAGTTAGGGTCAGTAGCTGGTGAAGCTAGGCTCCAGTGATATTGGGCTTGGGCGGCTTTCGGACCAGTGGCTAACCGGCTGTACCATATAGCAAGCCGATATAGGAGCAGTACCCTGTACACTCACCACTGCATATACCCTGAGACTCTGCTAGCAGAATACGGCTAGTGTTCTGCTTGTCCGCTCCTATACATACCGTATATGCTACATATATATTACCTTCTGTGAAGGAACAGAAGTGTAGTGCACCATATAGACTCAGTGAGTTAACAGAGTTCTGTTTATTTAGTATAATATTATTTCCTTATCTGACTCTGTCATTTAATAGAGCTCAGTATACATACTGCAGTATCGTATGGCTTAGAACACAGTTACTGCATACACAGGTCCTCTGTGACGGGAGTCTCTTTACATCTGTTGGTACCTCTGTGTGACTTACCGGGTTACTGTTGGGTTTCAGTAGGGCCTTGTGCCACCACCTGCAGTTCTACCATCACTGCACGGTGGACCCTGACCACTGGTAGTAGTATATCTTCATCTATTCTTATACCAGGAGGTCTCCCCTTAACAGTCCTCCATACAGATTAATGTGCCCCAAATATTCCTCCATACAAAATAATGAGCCCCATAAAGTCCTCCACACAGAATATTGGGATACACATAGTCGCCTATACAAACTTATGGGCCCCCACATAGTCATCCATACAGAATAATGGGACACACATAGCCTTCCATAGAGAATAATGGACCTCACATAGCGCTCCATACAGAATAATGGGCCCCACATATCTCTCCATACAGAGTAATGGGCCTCACATAGTGCTCCATACAAAATAATGGTCCACCACATTGTACTTCATACAGAATAATGAGCTCCACATAGTACTTCATACAGAATAATGTGCCCCACATAGTCCTCCACACAGAATAATGGGCCCCACATAAACCTCCATACAGAAAAATTTGCCTCACATAGTCCTCCATACAGAATAATGTGCCCCACATAGTAATCCATACAGAATAATGGGACACACATAGTCATCTATACAAAATTATGGGCTCCATATAGTCATTCATACAGAATAATGGGCCCCACATAGCCCTCCATACAGAAAATGGGCCTCACAGTCATCCATACAGAATAATGGACTCCAAATAGTCCTCCATACAAAATATTGTGCCTCACGTAGCCCTCCATATAGAATAATGGGCCCAACATAGCCCTCCATACAGAATAATGGACACTACATAGCCCTCCATACAGAATAATGGGCCTCACATAGTCATCTATACAGAATAATGTACTCCAAATAGCCCTCTATACAAAATAATTGGCCTCACATAGCCTTACATACAGAATAATGGGCCCCACAAAGCCCTCCATACAGAATAATAGGCCCCACATAGTCCTCCATACAGAATAATGGGACACACATAGTCGTCTATACAAAATTATGGGCTCCACATAGTCATTCATATAGAATAATGGGCTCCACATAGCCCTCCATACAGAATAACGTGCCCCACATAGCCCTCTCTAAAGAATATTGTGCCCCACATAGCCCTCCATACAGAATAATGGGCCCCACAGTCATCCATACAGAATAATGGACTACAAATAGTCCTCCATACAGAATAGTGTGCCTTACATAGCTCTCCATACAGAATAATGTGCCTCACATAGCCCTCCATACAGAATAATGGGCACTACATAGCCCTCCATACAGAATAATGGCCTCACATAGTCATCCATACAAAATAATGGACTCTAAATAGTCCTGTATGCAGAATAATTGGCCCCACATAGCCTTACATACAGAATAAAGGGCTCAACATAGCCCTCCATGCAGAATAATGGGCGCCACATAGCCCTCCATACAGAATAATAGGACCCACATAGCCCTCTATACAGAATATTGTGCCCCACATAGCCCTCTATACAGAATATTGAGCCCCACATAGCCCTCCATACAGAATAATGGGCCCCACAGTCATCCATACAGAATAATGGACTCCAAATAGTCCTCCATACAGAATATTGTGCCCTACGTAGCCCTACATATAGAATAATGTGCCTCACATAGCCCTCCATACAGAATAATGGGCACTACATAGCCCTTCATACAGAATAATGGGCCTCACATAGTCATCCATGCAAAATAATGGACTCCAAATAGTCCTTTATACAAAATAATTGGCTCCGCATAGCCTTACATACAGAATGGGCTCAACATAGCCCTCCATACAGAATAATGGATCCACATAGCCCTCCATACAGAATAATGGGCCCCACATAGCCCTCCATACAGAATAATGGGCCCCACATAGCCCTCCATACAGAATAATTGGCCCCACATAGCCCTCCATACAGAATAATGGGCCCCACAGTCATCCATACAGAATAATAGACTACAAATAGTCATCCATACAGAATATTGTGCCCTACATAGCCCTACATATAGAATAATGTGCCTCACATAGCCCTCCATACAGAATAATGGGCACTACATAGCCCTCCATACAGAATAATGGGCCTCACATAGTCATCCATGCAAAATAATGGACTCCAAATAGTCCTCTATACAAAATAATTGGCTCCGCATAGCCTTATGTGGCGCCCTGGACAAGCCAGGGGCCACAGAGCACAACACCCACACACCCCACACTCCCAGCAGGCACACCAAAGCCAGAACACAAAACCCTTGTTGCCTTCCTCCAGGGGCTGATGATCACACCAGGGGGTGGGCCAGGCGGTTGGTCCCGCCCACCGAGGAGTTCACAGTCCTGGAGGTGGGAAAACCAGGCAGATTAGTTTTGGAGAGGAGTGAGATAGAGTCGAGAAGTGAAAGCGAGAGGAAGGAAAGTGGTAGTAGAGCAGCCTGAAGTTGGTCCGGGTGTGTGGCCCGGACAGATCAGCAAGGTTGGCAGACGGTGGTGACCGTCTGCAGGAGTGGCCGATTGGAGTCTACCGTAAGGACCGTGGACGGGCGGTGGCCCGGCGGTACCGGACCGGTACACAAAGAGGAGCCAGCACCATTTGGCAGGGGCTTTTCGGACCCCGGCAAGGCTAGGAGTCGCCGTGAATTTGCCAAATTCGTTAGTGAAGGGGACCTCCTGGGTTTCCAAACAGTCAAGTCCCGACAGAAGGCAACCGTCCAACCGAGTGAGAGAGACACCGCCACCGCCAAGGCAACCGTTTCTCAGGGCCAGCGCCTGCGGGCAAAAGGGGCTCCTCCGGCCCATATCCAAGCCGGGGAGCGGGTTACCGGTGGGAACCCATTGGAACCGTACAGACATCTTAGGTGCAGGGAAAGGCAGTCACCACCAACCTGCCGGGAGCAACAACACCGCAGCAGTCTGTGGGACCCGTCCATCCAGCCGTGTGTTTTACCGAGACTGTGTCTTCATCATTGGACTGAGTGAGTACCACCGTGCCGTGCGGCACAGCGCTGCCCCTGCAACCCTGCACCTCGCCAGGCCCCGTAGCCCGCCTGCCATCCATCCCTACCCCATCACCGGGCCCCGGGACAACCAACCCCCTACCCACGGAGGGGAGAACTAACAACCAAGCTGCTCCCAGTCACCGCTCCCGGGATCCCCGTCTAGAGCAGCGGTGGTGTCACCAAAATCACCACAACCGTGGGTGGCGTCACGGACAATATCCATAATCAACACCCCCACAACCAATCACCCCCCTTTTCACTCATGGGCGAGGAGCGCCGCTCGAGTCCCCAGGATCCGGCCCACCGCTCGAGCCACCACCGAGCAGCAGCAGCGGCCGCAGCAGCAGCGGCAGCCGGACCCGAGCAGTGGGAGAGCGCAGCGTCCCCTCCTCCGCCCGCGACACTTACATACAGAATAATGGGCTCAACATAGCCCTTCATACAGAATAATGGATCCACATAGCCCTCCATACAGAATAATAGGCCCCACATAGCCCTACATACAGAATAATGGGCCCCACATAGCCCTCCATACAGAATAATGGGCCCCACAGTCATCCATACAGAATAATAGAATAATGGACCCACATAGTCCTCCATACAGAATAATGGGCCCCACATAGCCCTCCATACAGAATAATGGGCCCCACATAGCCCTCCATACAGAATAATGGGCCCCACAGTCATCCATACAGAATAATAGACTACAAATAGTCATCCATTTAGTCATCCATACAGAATAGTATGCCTTACATAGACCTCCATACAGAATAGTGTGCCTTACATAGCCCTCCATACAGAATAATGGGCCTCACATAGCCCTCCATATAGAATAATGGGCACAACAAAGCCCTCCATACAGAATAATGGGCCTCACATAGTCATCCATACAGAATAATGGGACACACATAGCCTTCCATAAAGAATAATAGACCTCACATAGCGCTCCATACAAAATAATGGGAACTACATAGCTCTCCATATAGAATATTGGGCCCTACATAGTCCTCCATATAGAATAATGTGCCCTACATATCCCTCCATACAGAATAATGTACCTCACATAGCCCTCCATACAGAATAAGGGGAACTACATAGCCCTCCATACAGAAAAATGGGGTCCACATAGCCCTCCATACAGAATAATGGGCCCCACATAGTCCCCCATACAGAATAATGGGCCCCACATAGCCCTACATACAGAATAATGGGCATCACATAGCCCTCCATACAGAATAATGGGCCCCACATAGCCCTCCATACAGAATAATGCGCCCCACATAGTCCTCCATACAGAATAATGGGCATCACATAGCCCTCCATACAGAATAATGGGATTCACATAGCCCTCCATACAGAATAATGGACTCCAAATAGTCCTCTATACAGAATAACTGGCCCCACATAACCTTCCAAACAGAATAATGGGCCCCACATAGTCCTCCATACAGAATAATGGGCCCCACATAGTCCTCTGTACAGAATAATGGACCCACATAGCCCTCCATACAGAATAATGTACCCCACATAGTCCTCCATACAGAATAATGGGCCCACATAGTCCTCCATACAGAATAATGTACCCCACATAGTCCTCTGTACAGAATAATGGACCCACATAGCCCTCCATACAGAATAATGGGCCCCACATAGTCCTCTGTACAGAATAATGGACCCACATAGCCCTCCATACAGAATAATGTACCCCACATAGTCCTCCATACAGAATAATGGGCCCCACATAGTCCTCCATACAGAATAATGTACCCCACATAGTCCTCTGTACAGAATAATGGACCCACTTAGCCCTCCATACAGAATAATGGGCCCCACATAGTCCTCTGTACAGAATAATGGACCCACATAGTCCTCCATACAGAATAATGGGCCCCACATAGCCCTCCATACAGAATAATGGGCCCCACATAGCCCTCCATACAGAATAATGGGCCCCACAGTCATCCATACAGAATAATAGACTACAAATAGTCATCCATACAGAATATTGTGCCCTACGTAGCCCTACATATAGAATAATGTGCCTCACATAGCCCTCCATACAGAATAATGGGCACTACATAGCCCTCCATACAGAATAATGGGCCTCACATAGTCATCCATGCAAAATAATGGACTCCAAATAGTCCTCTATACAAAATAATTGGCTCCGCATAGCCTTATGTGGCGCCCTGGACAAGCCAGGGGCCACAGAGCACAACACCCACACACCCCACACTCCCAGCAGGCACACCAAAGCCAGAACACAAAACCCTTGTTGCCTTCCTCCAGGGGCTGATGATCACACCAGGGGGTGGGCCAGGCGGTTGGTCCCGCCCACCGAGGAGTTCACAGTCCTGGAGGCGGGAAAACCAGGCAGATTAGTTTTGGAGAGGAGTGAGATAGAGTCGAGAAGTGAAAGCGAGAGGAAGGAAAGTGGTAGTAGAGCAGCCTGAAGTTGGTCCGGGTGTGTGGCCCGGACAGATCAGCAAGGTTGGCAGACGGTGGTGACCGTCTGCAGGAGTTGCCGATTGGAGTCTACCGTAAGGACCGTGGACGGGCGGTGGCCCGGCGGTACCGGACCAGTACACAAAGAGGAGCCAGCACCATCTGGCAGGGGCTTTTCGGACCCCGGCAAGGCTAGGAGTCGCCGTGAATTTGCCAAATCCGTTAGTGAAGGGGACCTCCTGGGTTTCCAAACAGTCAAGTCCCGACAGAAGGCAACCGTCCAACCGAGTGAGAGAGACACCGCCACCGCCAAGGCAACCGTTTCTCAGGGCCAGCGCCTGCGGGCAAAAGGGGCTCCTCCGGCCCATATCCAAGCCGGGGAGCGGGTTACCGGTGGGAACCCATTGGAACCGTACAGACATCTTAGGTGCAGGGAAAGGCAGTCACCACCAACCTGCCGGGAGCAACAACACCGCAGCCGTCTGTGGGACCTGTCCATCCAGCCGTGTGTTTTACCGAGACTGTGTCTTCATCATTGGACTGAGTGAGTACCACCGTGCCGTGCGGCACAGCGCTGCCCCTGCAACCCTGCACCTCGCCAGGCCCCGTAGCCCGCCTGCCATCCATCCCTACCCCATCACCGGGCCCCGGGACAACCAACCCCCTACCCACGGAGGGGAGAACTAACAACCAAGCTGCTCCCAGTCACCGCTCCCGGGATCCCCGTCTAGAGCAGCGGTGGTGTCACCAAAATCACCACAACCGTGGGTGGCGTCACGGACAATATCCATAATCAACACCCCCACAACCAATCACCCCCCTTTTCACTCATGGGCGAGGAGCGCCGCTCGAGTCCCCAGGATCCGGCCCACCGCTCGAGCCACCACCGAGCAGCAGCAGCGGCCGCAGCGGCAGCCGGACCCGAGCAGTGGGAGAGCGCAGCGTCCCCTCCTCCGCCCGCGACACTTACATACAGAATAATGGGCTCAACATAGCCCTTCATACAGAATAATGGATCCACATAGCCCTCCATACAGAATAATAGGCCCCACATAGCCCTACATACAGAATAATGGGCCCCACATAGCCCTCCATACAGAATAATAGACTACAAATAGTCATCCATACAGAATAGTATGCCTTACATAGCCCTCCATACAGAATAGTGTGCCTTACATAGCCCTCCATACAGAATAATGGGCCTCACATAGCCCTCCATATAGAATAATGGGCACAACAAAGCCCTCCATACAGAATAATGGGCCTCACATAGTCATCCATACAGAATAATGGGACACACATAGCCTTCCATAAAGAATAATAGACCTCACATAGCGCTCCATACATAATAATGGGAACTACATAGCTCTCCATATAGAATATTGGGCCCTACATAGTCCTCCATATAGAATAATGTGCCCTACATATCCCTCCATACAGAATAATGTACCTCACATAGCCCTCCATACAGAATAAGGGGAACTACATAGCCCTCCATACAGAATAATGGGGTCCACATAGCCCTCCATACAGAATAATGGGCCCCACATAGTCCCCCATACAGAATAATGGGCCCCACATAGCCCTACACACAGAATAATGGGCATCACATAGCCCTCCATACAGAATAATGGGCCCCACATAGCCCTCCATACAGAATAATGCGCCCCACATAGTCCTCCATACAGAATAATGGGCATCACATAGCCCTCCATACAGAATAATGGGATTCACATAGCCCTCCATACAGAATAATGGACTCCAAATAGTCCTCTATACAGAATAACTGGCCCCACATAACCTTCCAAACAGAATAATGGGCCCCACATAGTCCTCCATACAGAATAATGGGCCCCACATAGTCCTCTGTACAGAATAATGGACCCACATAGCCCTCCATACAGAATAATGTACCCCACATAGTCCTCCATACAGAATAATGGGCCCACATAGTCCTCCATACAGAATAATGTACCCCACATAGTCCTCTGTACAGAATAATGGACCCACATAGCCCTCCATACAGAATAATGAGCCCCACATAGTCCTCTGTACAGAATAATGGACCCACATAGTCCTCTGTACAGAATAATGGACCCACATAGTCCTCCATACAGAATAATGGGCCTCACATAGCCCTCCATACAGAATAATGGGCCCCACATAGTTCTCCATACAGAATAAGGGGCCCCGGATCTCTGCATAGTCCTCCAGAATAATGGGCCCCACATAGTCCCCCATACAGAATAATGAAAAATATGGCACAGTGTTAAATTATATGATTCTTAAATGATAGAGAACTCAAGAATTTTCTCAAACAGACATGTCAGGAGAGCTGAGGACTCCTCTTTGACACATAAAAGTAAGCAGAAAATAATGACTGTCGTTTTGAATTTGAAGGTTTGGTGACTGCAGAAGGACCTAAATATCATGAAACTAAATTAATGTGGAGATGTAGAATGCCTACACCCGTGTGTTGTGTGCTCGTGACAATAAGCAGCCCAAGTGTTCTCAGCCCTAGCCATGAAAGAAAAAAAGGAAACTGGAAAAGGAAAGAAAGGCAACTGCCATATGTATTGTTCTCCCTTACCTATTCCTAAAAGCTCAAGAAAACTAAGCTGTGCATAACTAATTGACTACCCACCATACCGATCTTCCCTAGATATCAATTTAATATGAAAGCAAAAGTTAAAATATACATGCCATCTGAATTGTCCAGCACGGTGCTATGCTTTACAAAAGCCACATCTCCTTCATCCACCAGACACCTGAAAAATCAAATGAGATCATGAGAACACCGCTGTCTTTATTAAATAAATAAAACAAATAACACACAGGACTAACACAGCTAGTTTTATTAAAGGGTTTGTCCACTACTAGGACATTGGCTTCTGATTCTACTTGTTTCCCTCAGTTAAAATAAAACACTTTGTACTCATCTTCTGTTCTGGTGCCATTCAAGTGTTGTCGGTAATTGCGGTTTATGGCTCACGTGACATTGTGATGTCACGGGAGCCCTGCATCCAATCACCACTGACTTCTCTCGCCACACTTTCAGACCAAATGAGCAATCAACAGATAGTGAGTGGCAGCCACAGTGTCACGTCCTGTTTCATTCATGGTCTGAAGGAGTGAAGAGAGAAGCCTGTGGTGATTGGACGTGGGGCTCGCGTGACATCCCAATATCACATGAGCCCCGAATCGCGATTACCCTCAGCACTGGAACGGCACCAGAACAGGAGATGAGTACAGGGTCTTTTATTTTAACTGGGCGAAACAAGTGGAGTCAGAATGGGTTGTCTTTTTAGTGGACAACCCCTTTAAATCAGTAAAGGCCGCTTTACACGCTGCGATCTTGCTAGCGAGATCGCTAGCGTGCGTACCCGCCACCATCGTTTGTGCGTCACGGACAAATCGCTGCCCGTGGCGCACAAAATCGCACGGACCCGTCACACTACTTACCTGCCTAGTGACGTCGCTGTGACCAGCGAACCGCCTCCTTTCTAAGGGGGGCGGTTTGTTCGATGTCACAGCAACGTCACTAAGCGGCCATCCAATCAAAGCGGAGGGGCGGAGATGAGCGGGACGAACATCCCGCCCACCTCGTTCCTTCCTCATTGCCGGCGGCCGCAGGTAAGGTGAGGTTCCTCGTTCCTGCGGTGTCACACATAGCGATGTGTGCTGCCGCAGGAACGACGAACAACATCGTACCTGCAGCAGCAACGATAATTGAGAATAGGGGGGCATGTCACCGATTAGCGATTTTGCACGTTTTTGCAACGATTCAAAATCGCTCATAGGTGTCACACACAACGACATCGCTAACGCAGCCGGATGTGCGTCACAAATTCTGTGACCCCAACGACATCGCAGCGTGTAAAGCACGCCTTAAGGGTTGAGGTCCTGACACTCCCGTCCTCCCTTTTCATGTCTGTGTAATAAAAAGTTATGTTCAAGAGATATGTAGAAGGGGTTAAATCCGCGCATAAGCCAAATATGAAACTGTAGAATCGTTGATGAAGGATAATCTTTTTATTTCATCGGTAGACCGATGAAATAAGAATATTATCCTTCATCAACGATTCTACAGTTTCATATTTGGCTGATGCGTGGATTTAACCCCTTCTACATATCTCTTGAACGCTCTTCCACGTGGGGCTGCAGCAGACGCCATTATCTCATGCGTATCAGTAGTTGTGACTTTCACAACTTTACTAGGTGAGTGTGTATTCTATTGCATTTACCACACTGTCCTTTGGTGTTACACTATCAGCGCTCTTATTTTTAGATATATAATAAAAAGTTATAAAATATTTCAACACTTTTAAAAATTATTTCCTCTTAATATGTAAACATTTGTCTGTGCATACCTAAAGGCTCCATCATAGTCCTGGTACTTATCCTGCCCACATTGAGTTCCATTAGTGCTATTTCCCTTGCACAGATCACATAGAGAGGGATATTTTGATTCTTCAACTCCAGGTACACAACTTTTGGAAAAGAAATCGCTCACTCCTATAGGTAGTAATAACAGTGCATTAATCAGAACATATAGAAATCCCAGCACATGGCATGCTGATCTTATATAATATAATAAAGGTCAAACACAGATAATGGGTCAAACTTTGACAACAATTACAAATGTCTGAGATAAGTAAATTGTGGGGCAAGCAGTTTCTTTGACAACTTTCTAATGGCAAACATATTTCAGAAATCATATTTTCAAACATATTGATTCACAGTTATGTTTTTACTCTTACCTTTTGGGATGTCACAGGCTACAGCAGACATGCGGCCACTATCAATAAAATAACCAATTGGCACATTCCACCCTGAAGTCTTCTCATAGCCAGTGTGACATGACTTGGCGCCTTTCAGAGTATTTATTGTAAAATTAGATGTCTTCTTGACCACTGCCACGGCATAATATGAGGTGCCCACACCTGTAGGTAACATTATCTACATATAACTTTTAACAGAAAAATAAACATTTTGATAAGAAAAAATGTGAGTTCTTTATATACACCTCACTAATTTTTGTATGTAAATATATTTCTAAAGGTGTTATTGATGTGAATTTCTCATCAGATTTCAATAGCACCTTTAGAAATATATTAATTTTCAACATTGGCAACGTGTTCAATAATACGTTCCTTTGAAATAATAAAAAAAACAACAGAAAAATAGGCAAGTCGGTCATAATGTCACACAAAACTCTACAAAAACGGGCCTAACAAAATTGTTGGCACCTTTCCAAAATTGTGAGCAAAGAACTTTGTTTCAAGCATGTAAATTTCATTCAAACTCATCTGTGACAAGTAACAGGTGTGGGCAATATGAAAATCACAGCTGAAACCAGATAAAAAGGGGAAAAGTTGACTCAATCTTTGCATTGTGTGTCTGGGTGCCACACTAAGCATGGAGAACAGAAAGAAGAGAAAAGAACTGTGTGAGGACATGAAAATCCAAATTGTTGAAAAATAGCAACAATTTCAAAGTTGCAAGTCCATCTCCAGAGATCTTCATGTTCCTTTGACCATGGTGGCAACATAATCAAGAAGTTTACAACCCATGGCACTGTAGCTAATCTCCCACAATGTGGGCAGCAGAGAAAAATTGATGAAAGGTTGCAATTCAGGATAGTCCAGATGGTGGATAAGCAGCCCCAATCAAGTCCAAACTATTCAAGCTGTCCTGCAGGCTCAGGGTGCATCAGTGTCAGTACAAACTATCCGTCAACATTTTAATGAAATGAAACGCTATAGCAGGAGACCCATGAGGACTCCACTGCTGACAAAGAGACATTAAATATCTAGACTGCAGTTTGCCAAATGTACGTAAGTAAGCCAAATCCTTCTGGGAAAGTATCTTGTAGACAGATGAGACTAAGATAGAGTGTTTTGGTAGAACACATCATTCTACGGTTTACTGAAAATGGAATGAGACCTACAAAAAAAGAACAGTACCTACAGTCAAATATGGCAGAGGTTTAAAGATGTTTTGGAGCTGTTTTGATGCCTCTGGCACTCAGTGCCATGACTGTGTTCAAGGCATCGTGAAATCTGAAGATTATCAAAGGATTTTGGGTCACAATGTAGAGTCCAGTGTCAGAAAGCTAAGTTTGCATCCTACGTCATGGGTATTTCAGCAGGACAATGACCCCAAACATACTTCAAGAAGTATCCAAAAAAGTATCCAAAAACGGATGGAAACAAAGCGCTGGAGAGTTCTGAAGTGGCAGCAATGAGTCCGGATTTAAATCCCATTGAACACCTGTGCAGAGATCTTAAAATTGCTGTTGGGAGAAGGCGCCCGTCATATATGAGAGGCCTGGAACTGTTTGCAAAAGAAAAGTGGTCCAAAATTTCAGTTAAGAAGTGTAAGAAGCTTATTGATGGTTATAGGAAGCAATTGATTGAATTTATTTATTCCAAAGGGTGTGCAACCAACTACATTTGTATGTGTATGCGTTAAGTGTGTTGGGACACTAACCTTGGTCATATACTTCTCCTACCACTGGCTTTAGGTTATACCACCTTCCAGCTTTATATGTGAGAATACCACTGAGAGATACAGCATCTGCCTTATTATCCTGTATATAAATATAAAATAAGTGTGAGGCACAATAGATATTAGGTGCAGTAATATTCCATTTTCTTCTTTAATTCCTGAGAATGTAGATGAGTTATCTCAGATGGTTCTAGTGTTTCTGTAACAATGAAATGCAGCAGATTTAATGAGGTATTCCAAGTTCAGAAAATTACGTTTATTCTTTGTATAACAAATAAAATATAATCTTCTAATATGTTAATTAGTTTAACAATTTGAAATTTTTTATATAATTTCTGCTTTATTTTATTGAATAAGAAAAGTCAACTTCTTTTGCAATCTGTTCGGGTGACATGACACTAAAACCTCCCATACATATTAGATTAATGTCAGCCAAACCCGCCAATATTGACAGGATCAGGCGATAGTTTTCAGGGATCTTGTCATGTAAAAAAAAGGCTACTAACCTACAGATATGAGGTTAATCTTAAGATTAATAAAGCTCTGCCACACTGAGAGCCTCGCTGCCAGGAGGAAATTAACTTTATTCCTCCTGGCAGCCTCGGTGTCAGGATTTCTCTGTGCACAGCACCTTGCACATTAGGAGATGCTCTGGTGTGTTTTCCTGAGCTACTATGCTGGCAGGTTGATTGACAGCGTAGGATTCCATGCTGGCTCTGGGAGCTGCTGATTACTCACATGTTTCATCTTTCTGGTTATTGCTCTGCTTTTTTACGGAGCTTGCTCTCCCAGAACCTTGCCAGTCGTACATTCTGGTTCTGTTGTTATGCTATTGGCCTGTGTTTCTGCATATGTTCTGATCCTTGTTTCTTGACCCCAGACCATTGTTTGACTTCTCTCTGCCTGCTTCCTGTTCCTGTCATGACCTCTTTTGGCTTTTGACCTTGGACCATTACCTGACCACGTCTCAGTTTTCTCCCTGAATCTAGTACGTGCCCTCCTGGAATTCTGACCCTCAGATTATGAGCTGAGTGCGCTTCGGTGTCCTCCTGTTACTAGACCCCGGCTTGCCTGACTACTTCTCCATCTGTAATATCCGTAAGTAGTGACTTGCATTACACTCGGGCTTTCAATTATAGAGATGCGGTCGGTGCTGTTTCAGTCATCACTTAGTACATAGAGAGCGGCAGCTTGTAACTACGCCTCGCAGCACTGACTGACAGCCAGCTCTGCATTGCATTAGGACAGAGCCATCTTTCATTCAGTGTTGGGGTGTGGTAAAACTGCCGCTCACTATGCACTGAATAAAGCCGCATAACTACATCTTTAACTGAAACCCCGAGGCTGCCGGGAGGAATAACATTTACCGGAACTCTCAGTGCTGTGGCACCATGGCGTCAGAATACTATTAACCTACAGATTAGCCCCATATCTGCAGGTTAGTGGTGTTTTTTTTACTTGGCAGGTTCACTTTAATGTGTGCAGAGAGTTAAAGATGTGGCATTTACGATTTCATGCTGTAGATCCTTTTGTTATTCTGCCAGCAATATTTCTGGTGGTGGCTCTCATTGAAAATACAGGACTAAATGAGTGATGTTATGTATAGGAGAGATGGCCAAAATAGCTGCTGGATGAACAATTGCCCGAACCATTGTTGAGGCAACAGCAATCTATTGTGTATGATGGGCTTAAAGCACACCAATCACCAGGATTTTCATATACAACCTAAAGCCAGTGCTATAGCTGCACTATCAGGCTGATTCTCTACATACCATTAGTGGTCAGCTCGGATGTTTAGGTTTTGAAATCCAAGAAAGTAAAGTTTATAAAATCACCAGCTTCTTGAGTGACAGCAGCTGAGGATCAGATAATATCTGGGGGGTATTCATAGTTATCCCCTCCTCCTGTTAGAATTAGCATAAGTATTATACTTTTTGACTTGCAGGACTTGTGCTGAGGTCATACCCATGTGACCAGGAAGGGCAGGGCCTCAGTCAACAAAGCTGATAGCAGGAAGCGACATTTTTCTGTTGGCTGAGGCCCCGCCCCTTATGATCACATGGGTATGACCTCAGCACAGGTCCTGCAAGTCAAAAAGTATAATACTTATGCTAATTCTAACAGGGTGAGGGGATAACTATGAATAACGCCCCCCCTCCCCCACTCAAGAAGCTGATGATTTTATAAACTCTACTTTCTTGGATTTCACAACCTATACATCTGAGCTGATCGCTAATGGTATGTAGAGAATCACCCTGATAGTGCCAGTATAGCACTGGCTTTAGGTTATATATGAAAATCCTGATGATTGGTTCTTTTTAAAGAGAATCGGACACCAGCTATGTAATCTGTGAGCAGCATAATGAGATGCAGAGACCCTGATTACAATGTTGTGTCACTTGCTAGTCTGTTTGCTGTCATTTTAATACAATCACAGTTTTTTCTGCTGCAGTTCTATCAGTACTCAGAATACTGAGCCCTGTATAACCTCTTCCTCAAACTGTATATTGAAATAACACTAATAATCACTGGTTACACAGAGCAGTTGACCAGCAGGCAGGCGACACCTAGTCCTGAATTGATAATCTCCTGCTGATAAAAGACTAATTTTATTGAAACAGCTACATAGCCTAATAAGTGCCACATCACTTCAATCAGTCTCTCAGCCCTTACATCATGCAGCTCTCAGATTCCATAGCAAAAACCTGCTGACAGATTCACTTTAAGAGAGAACTTTGATAATTGTACTGTGAGTGTAAAAGCCATGAACCTGAGTGACAGGACAGGCCTTCATCCTGTGAAAGTGAACGATTAATCTTTCAATCAGATGATTGTAAGTAGTTATGCTGACACTCTGGCCACTTTCAGGTAATGTGAAAGTAATGCAAATGTGTTTTTATGAAGATTTCCACACACCTGCACATTTTTTACACAGTTTAACGGTGACGTGCCATTAACACAGGACAAAGAAGGCACGATCTTTGCTTCAGCGAAAGACGCGCTCATGGCGTTGCATTTTTTGTTCTCGGCTTCAGAAACTGTACACCATCGGATTTCATTCAGACAAAAACCTGAGGAAAAAAGTCAGATTTACATGACAAAGTCAAAGGTTTCCATAATTTTTTTTATCTTGTCTTTCTGGTAGAACAACTATGTGTAGGACATAAGGACATCACAAAGTTCCTGTATTGTTTGTGCTCATAATTAGACTATAATGCCAGTGATGCTCTGAAATCTAAATATATATAGAATAGAATCTGGCTCACATATACAGTTAGGTCCAGAAATATTTGGACAGTGACACAATTTTCGCGAGTTGGGCTCTGCATGCCACCACATTGGATTTGAAATGAAACCTCTACAACAGAATTCAAGTGCAGATTGTAACGTTTAATTTGAAGGTTTGAACAAAAATATCTGATAGAAATTGTAGGAATTGTACACATTTCTTTACAAACACTCCACATTTTAGGAGGTCAAAAGTAATTGGACAAATAAACCAAATCCAAACAAAATATTTTTATTTTCAATATTTTGTTGCGAATCCTTTGGAGGCAATCACTGCCTTAAGTCTGGAACCCATGGACATCACCAAACGCTGGCTTTCCTCCTTCTTAATGCTTTGCCAGGCCTTTACAGCCGCAGCCTTCAGGTCTTGCATGTTTGTGGGTCTTTCCGTCTTAAGTCTGGATTTGAGCAAGTGAAATGCATGCTCAATTGGGTTAAGATCTGGTGATTGACTTGGCCATTGCAGAATGTTCCACTTTTTTGCACTCATGAACTCCTGGGTAGCTTTGGTTGTATGCTTGGGGTCATTGTCCATCTGTACTATGAAGCGCCGTCCGATCAACTTTGCAGCATTTGGCTGAATCTGGGCTGAAAGTATATCCCGGTACACTTCAGAATTCATCCGGCTACTCTTGTCTGCTGTTATGTCATCAATAAACACAAGTGACTTAGTGCCATTGAAAGCCATGCATGCCCATGCCATCACATTGCCTCCACCATGTTTTACAGAGGATGTGGTGTGCCTTGGATCATGTGCCGTTCCCTTTCTTCTCCAAACTTTTTTCTTCCCATCATTCTGGTACAGGTTGATCTTTGTCTCATCTGTCCATAGAATACTTTTCCAGAACTGAGCTGGCTTCATGAGGTGTTTTTCAGCAAATTTAACTCTGGCCTATTTTTGAAATTGATAAATGGTTTGCATCTAGATGTGAACCCTTTGTATTGACTTTCATGGAGTCTTCTCTTTACAGTTGACTTAGAGACAGATACACCTACTTCACTGAGAGTGTTCTGGACTTCAGTTGATGTTGTGAACGGGTTCTTCTTCACCAAAGAAAGTATGCGGCGATCATCCACCACTGTTGTCATCCGTGGACGCCCAGGCCTTTTTGAGTTCCCAAGCTCACCAGTCAATTCCTTTTTTCTCAGAATGTACCCGACTGTTGATTTTGCTACTCCAAGCATGTCTGCTATCTCTCTGATGGATTTTTTCTTTTTTTTCAGCCTCAAGATGTTCTGCTTCACCTCAATTGAGAGTTCCTTAGACCGGATGTTGTCTGGTCACAGCAACAGCTTCCAAATGCAAAACCACACACCTGTAATCAACCCCAGACGTTTTAACTACTTCATTGATTACAGGTTAACGAGGGAGACGCCTTCAGAGTTAATTGCAGCCCTTAGAGTCCCTTGTCCAATTACTTTTGGTCCCTTGAAAAAGAGGAGGCTATGCATTAGAGAGCTATGATTCCTAAACCCTTTCTCCGATTTGGATGTGAAAACTCTCATATTGCAGCTGGGAGTGTGCACTTTCAGCCCATATTATATATATATAATTGTATTTCTGAACATGTTTTTGTAAACCGCTAAAATAACAAAACTTGTGTCACTGTCCAAATATTTCTGGACCTAACTGTAAGTTAGGTGCCTCCAAGAAAAAGAGTCAATTATATAGAAAGTCAACTCGGGCACTCAAAGGACATGAAAAAATAAAGAGATGTTGATGCTTTTGATTTCAATTTTATTCATGCAAAGCTATATTGAACAAAATATGACGTTTCAGCCATAAAGTCAGGCCTTTATCAAATAAATGATCTAAAAAATAATGTATGTGGTGCTAGAGTGGTGAAGATACGTTCACATGTGTTGGCATTGGGCATTAGTAATCAACCTTTGCTATTGTCTATAGGGTAAACCTCTCGTGGACACAACGTTTATTTGAATGCTATAACGAGAGGCCCACTTTACTATTGTCTACGCGATAAGTCTCTCATGGACACAATGTTCATTTGATTGCTGTAACATGGGGCCCACACAATACGTGTTAAGATCAATGTTATAAAAGAGTAAGACTCCAAGTCCTTGGAACTGATTCCACTGTTAAGGTGGCTTTACACACTGCAACATCGCAAACGACATCGCTGTAACGTCACCGGTTTTGTGACGTAATAGCGACCTCCCCAGCGACATTGCAGTGTGTGAAACACATCAGCGACCTGGCCCCTGCTGTGAAGTTGCTGATCGCTACAAATCGTTCAGGACCATTCTTTGGTCCTTTGTTTCCCGCTGTGCAGCAAAGTCTCAGTGTGTAAAGGGGACTTTAGAGTTCCTATAGGGTATAAAGATCCTGTGTGTACAGCCCCCCTGCAGGGATCTGAGTATGCAAAATGCAGTGGTGGTTCCCGTGGGGAGAGGGATAGCTGTGCGTGGGATAGGAGCCTGTGGAGTCCAGAAGACTTCTGGATGATTCTATACATACCTGTAGTGGTCAACTCGGATGTTTAGGCTTTCAAATCCAAGAAAGTAAAGTTTAATAAAATCGGCAGCTGCTTGAGTGACAGTTGCACTGGAGCAGATAATATATTCATAGTTATCCCCTCCCTCTGTTAGAATTAGCATAAGTATTATACAAACAATTCACTTTATCTCTTGTAGGACTTGTGGTGAGGTCATACCCATGTGACCAGAAGGGGCAGGGCCTCAGCCAACAAAGCTGGATACCAGGTCACATGACCTCACACAGGTCCTGCAAGAGACAAAGTGAATTGTTTGTATAATACTTATGCTAATTCTAACAGAGGGAGCGGATAACTATGAATATATTATCTGCTCCATTGCTGCTGTCACTCAACAAGAAGCTAATTTTATAAACTTTACTTTTTTGGATTTCAAAACCTATACATCAGAGCTGACCACTACAGGTATGTATAGAATCAGCCTGATAGGGCCAGTATAGCCCTGGCTTTAGGTTATATACAAAAAGCCTGGTGATTGGTTCCCTTTAACTGCAGAAATTCTCTACCCATTTACCTATAGCCACAAGACAGGACTTGTCCCTTATCACCTTTCTTTTTCATTTGATCTATTTATGTTTTGCCTCATAAGCAGAACAGTTCTTCCCTTCATAGATTGTTAACACAGCTCTTCAGGATTTACAGAGAGAGTTATGTCACACAAAATAGTGAATAAATAACATTTCCCACATTTCTACTTTACATCAGCACCATTCGTTTTAAACATAATTTTTTTTTCTTTGTTACAAAGCTAGAAGGGTTAAAATTTTATCAGCAATTTCTCATTTTTCCCCAAAAATTTTCAACACCATTTGTTTGGAGACAACATCACATTTGAAGTAATTTTGAGAGGCCTATGTGACAGAAAATACCCAAAAGTGATCCCATTCTAAAACCTGCACTCCTCAAAGTACTGAAAAATGCATCCACCAAGTTTATTAACCCTTTAGGTGCTTCATGGGAATTAATGCAAACTGGAATGAAAAAACAAACTACATTTTAACTAAAGGCCACTTTACACACAGCAACATCGTTAGCGATGTTGCTGCCTGTAAAAACATTAAAATTAATATATCTAGTTATCAAACACTTTATAATAGGACATATTATATATGTTCACAGTTCTGTCTATATTGGAGGGCATAGCTTATTGCTAACAGTTCCTATAAGGAATAAATATTTTTAGTCCGTATTTGCATAAAGATAGATGCTGACATAGCCTATTTATATTCAATCTGGAAGTTTCCAGAGCAGAAGATTACATCATGTAACATGCGTCCAGCAGAACCACCCTATATGGTTTGGACAGCTGCCATATATATATATCAGGACACGGAGGGAGTGGTGGGGCACTCTTGCACAGGTCGCCAACTGATCCATCCATCCAGGCACTCCAAGAAGTAAGACATGCCTGTCAGGTCTCCAGCATGAGTCCATTCAGGAACCGAGGAAAGATGAATGAAGATTCTATTGATTAGTATGGACTGATTATCAACTCTTTATGTAAGCTAACAAAGAATACTATTTTTCTCCTTTCTGTAACTGACTTTTGGCAACCAATTTATTAGATCTAAAATACATCTATTTTTTTATATATTCTTTTGAAGTTTCGTCTTTCATGCGCTTATCGCGTACAGTATTTGAAGAAAAATATATTTAAGGGTATATTTTTAACACTGCCGATCACCCCCGCCCCCGTCGTTTGTGCGTCACGGGCAAATCGCTGCCCGTGGCACACAATATCGTTAGTCCCTGTCACACATACTTACCTGCCTAGCGATGTCACTGTGGCTGGCGAACCGCCTCCTTTCTAAGGGGGTGGTTCGTTCGGCGTCACAGCAGAGTCACTAAGCGGCCGCCCAATAGAAGCAGAAGGGCGGAGATGAGCGGGCCGAACATCTCGCCCACCTCCTTCCTTCCTCATTGCGGGCGGCCGCAGGTAAGATGTAGTTCCTCGTTCCTGTGGTGTCACAAGTAGCGATGTGTGCTGCCGCAGGGACGAACAACCTGCGTCCTGCAACAGCAACGATAATAGGGAAAGGAACAACGCTTCAACGATCAACGATTAGGTAAGTAATTTTGATCGTTAACGGTCTTTCGAGCGTTTCACACGCAACGACGTCGCTAACGAGGCCGGATGTGCATCACGAATTCCGTGACCCCAACGACATCTCGATAGCGATGTCGCTGTGTGTAAAGCGGCCTTAAAATGGTTGTTTTAGCCCCAATTTATTCACTTTTACTATAGATAGAAAGACAAAATGGACCAAAAAATTTGTTCTGAGTGTGCTGATACCACACATGTAGTCACAAACTGTTATTTGCAGAAATGGGTTGGCCCCAGAAGGGAAGAAGCACCATTTGAATTTTAGAACACAAATTTGGATGAAATAGATTGTAGGCACCATGTTGCATTTGCAGGGATCCTAAGGTACCTAAACACCAGAAACCCCCACAAGTGACCCCATTTTGGAAACTAGATGCGTAAAGAATTTTTCCAGGGGTATAGTGAGCATTTTGTTCCCACAGGTACTTCACAGAATTTGGTAACATTAGGTTCTCATATTGAAAATGTTCATTTTTTTATACAAAAATGTTGCTTTAGCCAAAATGTCACACTTTTGCAAGAGGAAACACCAATAAGTGGATTCCATAACTTTTTACCCAGTTTCTTTTGAGCGCGCGGATACCCCATATATGGTCAGAAACCTCTGTTTGGACAAAAAGCTAGGCTCAGAAGGGAAGGAGCGCCATTTGAATATTGGAAAGCAAATTTGGCTGAAATAGATTGTGGACACTGTCGCATGTGCAGTGTCCCTAAGGTACCTAAACAGCAGAACCCCCACTTCATAAGTGATTCCATTTTGGAAAGTAGACCCCTTAAGTTTTTTTTTCCAGGTGTATAATGAGCATTTTGAACACACAAGTAATTAACAGAATTTGATAACATTAACATATTAAAAAATGTCAATTGTTTTCACTAAAATATTGCTTTAGCCCCAAATGTCTCCCTTTCTAAAGAGGTAGCAACAAAAAGTGGACCCCAAAATTTGTTACCCACTTTCTTATAAGCATGGTTATACCCCACATGTCCAAAAAGGGAAGGAGCAAGATTGGAGTTTTTGAACAAAAATTTGCCTCTATTTGGGACTGTGTAGTCCAATAACAACAGAAAAACATCTTAAATGTCTTTTTGTAAATTATACCCTCTAATATATTTATCTAGTGAGGTAGTGAATAATTAGATTTTTTTTTATGCAGTTGATGCAACACAAGTTTGAAGTATTACAATTTGCACCTCAAATTTTATTGCACTAATTTGTCAGTGTTCAGAAATACATCCAATATGGCAACAATATGAGTACTGGACACATGGCTGTGCCTATAATAGATGGGGCATGATTTGTTCTACAGGGTAAAATTTATGGAATTCCAGATCAATTCAAAGAGACATTGAGCTACCAAACAGTGAAATCCTGCCGTATTTTGATCGCCAGTCTGGTAAAGCCAGGCAGCTGGGGGCTGGGATTCTCGGCAGCCTGCAGCCGCCCCTCGAAATGGCGCATTGTTTCTTAGCCAGGTGATGTACCCAGCTCGTCCAGACAGCGTGGGAGACCACGCAAATATCCCACCGCTGCCACCACTTTATCACAAACAACACTGGTTATCAGGGAACTCAGTGAGTGTATTGTATATATGCAAACGATTCCAAAACATGGCATATATATATATATATATATATATATATATATATATATAGATAGATAGATAGATATAGATATACAGTGCCTACAAGTAGTATTCAACCCCCTGCAGATTTAGCAGGTTTACACATTCGGAATTAACTTGGCATTGTGACATTTGGACTGTAGATCAGCCTGGAAGTGTGAAATGCACTGCAGCAAAAAAGAATGTTATTTCGTTTTTATTTTTTTTTTTTTAAATTGTGAAAAGTTTATTCAGAGGGTCATTTATTATTCAACCCCTCAAACCACCAGAATTCTGTTTGGTTCCCCTAAAGTATTAAGAAGTATTTCAGGCACAAAGAACAATGAGCTTCACATGTTTGGATTAATTATCTCTTTTTCCAGCCTTTTCTGACTAATTAAGACCCTCCCCAAACTTGTGAACAGCACTCATACATGGTCAACATGGGAAAGACAAAAGGAGCATTCCAAGGCCATCAGAGACAAGATCGTGGAGGGTCACAAGGCTGGCAAGGGGTACAAAACCCTTTCCAAGGAGTTGGGCCTACCTGTCTCCACTGTTGGGAGCATCATCCGGAAGTGGAAGGCTTATGGAACTACTGTTAGCCTTCCACGGCCTGGACAGCCTTTGAAAGTTTCCTCCCGTGCCGAGGCCAGGCTTGTCCGAAGAGTCAAGGCTAACCCAAGGACAACAAGGAAGGAGCTCCGGGAAGATCTCATGGCAGTGGGGACATTGGTTTCAGTCAATACCATAAGTAACGTACTCCACCGCAATGGTCTCCATTCCAGACGAGCCCGTAAGGTATCTTTACTTTCAAAGCGTCATATCAAGGCTCGTCTACAGTTTGCTCATGATCACTTGGAGGACTCTGAGACAGACTGGTTCAAGGTTCTCTGGTCTGATGAGACCAAGATCGAGATCTTTGATGCCAACCACACACGTGACGTTTGGAGACTGGATGGCACTACATACGACCCCAAGAATACCATCCCTACAGTCAAGCATGGTGGTGGCAGCATCATGCTGTGGGGCTGTTTCTCAGCCAAGGGGCCTGGCCACCTGGTCCTCATCCATGGGAATATGGATAGCACGGCCTACCTGGAGATTTTGGCCAAGAACCTCCGCTCCTCCATCAAGGATCTTAAGATGGGTCGTCATTTCATCTTCCAACAAGACAACGACCCAAAGCACACAGCCAAGAAAACAAAGGCCTGGTTCAAGAGGGAAAAAATCAAGGTGTTGCAGTGGCCTAGTCAGTCTCCTGACCTTAACCCAATTGAAAACTTATGGAAGGAGCTCAAGATTAAAGTCCACATGAGACACCCAAAGAACCTAGATAACTTGGAGAAGATCTGCATGGAGGAGTGGGCCAAGATAACTCCAGAGACCTGTGCCGGCCTGATCAGGTCTTATAAAAGACGATTATTAGCTGTAATTGCAAACAAGGGTTATTCCACAAAATATTAAACCTAGGGGTTGAATAATAATTGACCCACACTTTTATGTTGAAAATTTATTAAAATTTAACTGAGCAACATAACTTGTTGGTTTATAAGATTTATGCATCTGTTAATAGATCCTGTTCTTGTTTGAAGTTTGCAGGCTCTAACTTATTTGCATCTTATCAAACCTGCTAAATCTGCAGGGGGTTGAATACTACTTGTAGGCACTGTATATATACCCATATATATATATATATATATATATATATGATATATCTAATATATAAAGCTGAGTGTATGTGTGTGTGTATGTATGTATGTATAACCGCTAAAGGAATACACACCGTCACATTTACAGTCACGAAATTTTGCACAGACGCCACATGTGACCCAGGGAGCATTGTAGACTATGTTTTGACAGAAAAATTTAACCCCGTGCTTTACAGTTAGTCTCTAAAATACTGCCGCGATTAAACTGAATGGAGGTGGGAGCTATAGGTTATTAATAGCAACTGTCAGTGGTTGCTATAGGAACAAAATAAACTGTTAGTTGAAGCTTATGTGTGAGGTTATATGATGTCGGTGGAGAGATGGATAGAGAGACAGAAAAAGACAGACAGATAGAGAGACACAGACAGAGACAGATGGGGAAAGAGACAGCCCTGGAAAGAGACAGCCCTGGAAAAGAGACAGACGGGCAAAGAGACAGACGGTCAAAGAGACAGACCGGCAAAGAGACAGACCGGCAAAGAGACAGACCGGCAAAGAGACAGACGGTCAAAGAGACAGACGGTCAAAGAGACAGACGGGCAAAGAGACAGACGGGCAAAGAGACAGACGGGCAAAGAGACAGACAGGCAAAGAGGCAGACGGGCAAAGAGACAGACGGGCAAAGAGACAGACGGGCAAAGAGACAGACAGGGAAAGAGACAGATGGAAAGAGACAGACAGGGAAAGAGACAGACAGGGAAAGAGACAGACAGGGAAAGAGACAGACAGGGAAAGAGACAGACGGGGAAAGAGACAGACGGGGAAAGAGTGGTTGCTATAGGAACAAAATAAACTGTTAGTTGAAGCTTATGCGTGAGGTTATATGATGTCGGTGGAGAGATGGATAGAGAGATAGAAAAAGACAGACAGACAAACGTTATTCCTTATTTGTTAGTAGTTTTTCGTTTGTGAACCCTCCCCAACCACACCTATTGCCAATCCATATCATACGCATAAATAGCCTGGGTCTCAGCTTCCCATACACGGTAAGTTTTTTTAACTGCATGAGAGGACACACACAAGCTAGGGACCCCAACGTAGAGAAATACTTTGGCGTAGTGTTGGGGCTCTATTGCATTGATCAATTCAGTAGCTAAATTTCTCTTGATTCATATGTTCATGGCAGTAATGCAGATTCCATTTTTCACATTTTCACTCTTGCATATAGCTATTGGATTTTTCAAGTCAGTATTCACACAGCAGTTTCTGCTATTCCATGTATTCCCCTTACATAGTCACTGGTGTGCATACCTTATCTCCCCATAGAGACTAGACACAGACAGACAAGGAAAGAGACAGACAGCGAAACACGGACAGAGACTGGGAGAGAGACATAGAGACAGTTACTATCCCGGGCAACGCCCGGGTACTACAGCTAATTATATATATATATATATATATATATATATATATATATATTGGTACATATATCAGTACAAAAGGATAACAATGTTTTCAATTTTTGACTTTCAGGCTTCATATCTCCTCATCCCCATCCACTACATCTTTGATTGTGAGACTACCTTCATTTTACAATAACAATATAGATTTCTGGCACACACAAGTTTGTAATGACATCATATAATGTATTTGTAAATTATCTCTGCAAAAGAGCCACACTGCCAGTTTTGCCAACGTCTGGGCAAAATGGATAAACTCCGGTGTACAGGCTGTACCTGGCCGCAGTACAGCCTGTACATCGGAGTTTCTCCCAGACACCCTGCTGCTGTGATAAGGCGCCAGCACTTCACCTCACTAACGCCAAAACAGATTCACTACAGCCCTGGCACTTACTCTGCCTTGCTCCTGTCTACAAGGCATTCATTACTGCTCTACAGAGCTTCCTAGTGTCCACCCCAGGATCCATTTTGCCCAGATGAAGGCTCTGAATGTAAGAGCCGAAACGTTGGCAAAACTGGCGGTTTGGCACTTTTGCAGAGATAATTTACAAATAAATTATATTATTTCATCACAAACTTGTGTGTGCTAGAAATCTATATTATTATTATTATTATTATCATCTCCTTTATTTGAGCACCAATCTATGTATGGTTGCAGCAGAGCTTTATTGATTTAATACCTTCATTTTACAGACAATCATCTTAGCTATCTCGTATATAAATTTGAATTGCAACTATTTAGCATATAATAAGTTATGCAGATTCTTCTCATGTCGTTGCATTGTTACTCTTTTGCCCCTGGTGGTGGAAAAATCTTTTTCTTCCTGTATACTACAAATTACAACCTGTTCTCACATTCCCTAATAGCTCAATGTTTTACTGTGTTGATTCCAAAGCGAAAGATCACTGCTTTGAATAGAGGAGCAGCCATGAAGATTTCCTAAGAAAAAAGAAACAGCATCATCCAGTTCATCGATCGCGATCTCTCAGCCAAGTAAATTGCCAAACCGCATCATGTGAGTGCCATGAATATGAAATGAAATCCCTCCATCCATTCAAAAGCCAAGAGGTGGATGTACTGGCAAAATATCAGAGTCAACAAGTCAGCTCATCACAAGATCTATCCTATCCTATCCTAGAGCTACAAACACATAAGTAGAGGTGGCTCATATGCTTTATAATACTGAGATCACCTATCTCCATGCAAGCACCGTGTGAAACATGTTACACAAGTCTGAAATGGTGGCCCGAAAAAAGGTGAAGGAGCTTCACTTCAATATCATCAACTCAACAAGAGTTGGCTCGAGTTTGCAAAGAAATAAAAAAAGTGAACAGTAGAAGATTGGAAACTGGTGATTTGGAGCAATAAGACAAAAGTCAATAAACAAGGCTCTGATGGGTGCAAATGGGTCTGGTGTTGTTTCACAGCCAAAACCATTCGATATTTGACCAGGATCGATAGTGGTCTCAATGCTGACCAAAGCATACGTCGAGATTGGCCAATAAATTGTTCTATTGTTCAAGTAAAGATGCTGGATTGGCTCCCCAGATCTCAAACCAATCGAACACTTGTGGGTAGAGTTGAAGAATAATCTGTATACATACCCAAGTGAGTCAACCAGTATGCACCAACATTGGGAATGTGTAGAAAAGACCGAGGATGAGATTTTGGTTGAGACATGCTTGACATCTTGCCCAGAATTATTCAGATAGTATTTTGTAAATACAAGTTGGCTTTCAATACTAACAAAATAATACAAATTTAAATTTAGATTTTTAGGAGCAAAACAGTAACAATGCAGTGACATGACAGTAATCTGCATAACTAATCGTATGTTAAGTAGTTTTAAGTCAGATTTATGTATGAGATAGCCAAGATGATTGTGTATAAATGAAGGTAGCCTCATGCTCAAAGCTGTAGTGGATGGTGAGACATGAAGTCAAACATTCAAAACATGGTTACTCTTTTGCTTGTCGGTCTATATTAGTGATTCTCTATTTTTTACATACATTTATTTAACACACAGATATAGGTAAAAGACTAGTACAGGTACATGATATACGGTATATAAAGAAAACAGTCATGGTCAGAGTTGAGAGGTTTTATCATGGCCCAGGCTGTGTAATGGTTTGTTGATGACAGGTCGGGGATGGAACTGCAGCTGGAGATTATACAGAAGTAAAGAGACAACACATCCTTGTTTCATGAAACAGATTGCTTTTATTTTCTATCGGCACACACCATGTGGTCTGAGCTATAAGGCGATCAAGTACATTGCAGGTGGGGTGTTCCTCTGATAGATATTTAGTTGTGTAGTATGTTTAAAAACAAAAAAAACTAATCTAATATCTACATGGTAGTCTTCTTAGCCACAAACATATATAGGATATAAATCATCATAATCTGCATTTCTGCTTGCAGTGGATATAAAAAGTCTAGACATTCCTGATAAAATGCCAGGTTTTTGTCATTTAAAGTTTAGCTGTTCCAGTAGGATTTTCCTGACATTTTCTTAGTTGTATTACACAGCAAAAAGCATGGACCGTAAACACTTACAACACAGCATTGTTGAAAGTTATCAATCAAGACAAAAGTTCCCAAAAATATTCTGAGGGAGGCAATAGATCTGCCATGGAACAAAGTAAAAACTGTCATCAAACAGTGACTAAAATTTGGCACAATAGTGACATTACCTAGAATTGGATGTCCTTCAAAAATGTCTGAAAAGACACAAAACAAAATTGGCTTTTGTGGCCTGTTGGGTAGGGTGGCAAGATGAAAGCCTTTCCTTATAAAGAAAAATATCCAACGTTTTGCCAGAACCTGCACCAGGCCTGCCAAAAGCATGTGGGAACACGTGTTATGATCTGATGAGATCAAGGTTGAACTTTTTGCCAATATTTCAAAAAGCATGTTTGGTGCAAAGTGAACAATGCATATGACCAAAGGAACACCATACACACAATGAAGCACGGTGGAGGCAGTATTATGGTTTGAGGTTGTTTTTGGCAATTGAAACTCAACAATTCTACAGCAAAACTTTCAGACCTCTGCTAAACAGCTGAAGATGAATATAAGTTTTCACTTTCATTATAACAACCCTAAGCATATGTAAAAATCAACAGAAGAATGGCTTTGCCCGAAAAAGATCCAACATTTTGAAATGGACCAGCCAGAGCCCAGACCTGAATAGAATTGGAAAACTGTTGGTTGACCTGAAGAGGGCTGTACATAGATGACCTCGCAATCTGACAGATTTGGAGCTGTACTGCAAGGAAGAGTGAGCAAAGATTGGCAATTCAACATGTGCCATACCACTATGTTACTATGTAAATAATAAACCAATGCTGTCATAAATTCAAAGAGTGCTAACTAAAAGAATTAGTTTAAGGTATACATATTTATGCATCCACATTATTTTAGTCCTTTATTTTTATTATTACAATCAAAAAAGATTACAGTTTGTTTTTCAATGGAATTGTACAGACTATGACAATTCTTCTGACAGCCATTGAGATATGTTCCAATATCAGGGAGCCCACAGATTATCACTCACCACACAAGAGGTGTCTCTAACACCAAGAATTCTCTATAATGTTGTTAGCAATTTGTGGAGCACCAACACTATTGGGGGTCAGGATGGAAAAGAAATGTTACTAATGGGAGCAATCTATTTCAGTTAAGGGGGCTTTACATGTAGCGATATCGCTAGAGATATCGCTAACGAGCGTACCCGCCCCCGTCGTTTGAGCGTCACGGGCAAATCGCTGCCCGTGGCGCACAATATCGTTAGGAGCCGTCACACGGACTTACCTGCCTAGCGACGTTGCTGTGGCCGGCGAACAGCCTCCTTTCTAAGGGGGCGGTTCGTGCGGCGTCACAGCGGCGTCACTAAGCGGCCGCCCAATAGAAGTGGAGGGGCGGAGATGAGCGGTCGTAACATCCCGCAGACCTCCTTCCTTCCTCATTGCCGGCGGCCGCAGGTAAGCTGTAGTTCGTCGTTCCCGAGGTGTCACACATAGCGATGTGTGCTGCCTCGGGAACGACGAACAACCTGCGTCCTCAACAATCAATGATTTTTAGAAAATAAATGACGTGTCAGCGATGGACGATTTGGTGAGTATTTTCCATCATTAGCGGTCGCTCGTACGTGTCACACGCAACGACGTCGCTAACGATTCCGGATGTGCGTCACGGAATATATTGTTAGATACGTCGTTGCTTGTAAAGGGGCCTTTACTTTTGGGAGTACTATGAAGGAGCACTATTAGGCCCTGTGTGCACGCTGCTTTTTTTTGCTGCGTTTTTGGGTGCAGTTTATTGCCCAAAACTGCATGCATTGCAGAAGTCTATGAGAATTCAGAATGGCTGTGCACACTTTGCTTCTTTTTTGCCTGCAGTTTTGAATGCAGAAAAAATAAACAGCATGTCAATTATTTTTGTGTTTTGTCCCTGCATTTGACAGGACTGGCAGATCAATCCCCTGCTGACTCTGACTCGAGGTCAGCAGGGGACTGATCCCCGGTATCTGGCCAGATGCTGGTCCCCATATAAGGTCCATGGGGACCAGAATCCAGCACAAAGGTGTAGGAGCAAGCGTTTCATACTCACTGATTACCGGGGCGGCTGTCACACTGCTCCCGTGGCCTCTCATTCTTCCCGGCCACCCATTAGGCTCATACATATTCACTGCTTTCCACGCTCACCAGTGGCTGTGATTGGTTGCAGTGCACCCCCACGCTGAATGACAGCTGTCTGGCTGCAACCAATCACAGACGTTAGTGGGCGGGTCTTTATCATGCAGTAAAATAAATAAGTAATTTTTAAAAACCAGTGTGCTGTCCTCTCAATTTTGAGCAGGGGGCTGATATTCTCAGACTGGAGAGGCCTATGGTTATTAAGCTGCCCAAAGCCTAAAAATATCAGCCTTCAGCCATCTGTAATTGTCACATCCATTAGATGCCACAGTCCTAGGACTTTACCGACTCTTCCCAATTGCCCTAGTGTGGTGGCAATTAGGGTAATAAGGAGTTAATAGCAGCCCATAGCTGCCACTAAGTCCTACGTTACTGACGGCAGGCGCCTATGAGACACCCGATCACTAATCTGTAAGTTAAAGTAAACAAACACAAACACCCCAAAAATCCTTTATTTGAAATAAAAGACAAAAAAGCACTCTCTTTCACTACTTTATTAACTCCAATATCACACCTGCAGGTGTGACATAATTCACATGATGTCCCACGACGCTTCCAGCACTACTACATCGGACAATCACAGCAAGCGGCCATAGAGCATGACTGCCCGCTGTGAGGTGACTCAGGTGAGTCCTCCACTCACACTTCACTTCAGTCGCGGCCTGATTTGCGGTCACAAGTGGAGGACTCCAGCTGTGACAGCAAATCACCAGAGTGACTGAAGTGAGCTGCGCGATCAGCGCAACATAACTCAGGTTAGTCACAGCCACAGGATGTCAGAATGCACTCAGGTGAACCCGTGACTTCACTGCCGCAACACCCACGGTAGTGTGCGGCACGAAGCTGTGATGTCAGGGGTTTACCCAAGTTCATTCTGACATCCTGTGGCTGCGACTAACCTGAGGAATTTAGCACTGATCGCGCAGCTCACTTCAGTCACTTGGGTGATTTGCTGTCACTGGTGGAGGACTCCAGCTGTGGCTGCAGATAATCTGAGTGATGTAACCGCTAATAGCAAAACTCACTTCAGTTGCTCCATGGAGCTCACAGCCGGCAGTCATGTTCTATGGCCCTCGCTGTGAGCATCAGATGTAGCAGTGCTGGAAGCATCATGGGACCTTGTGTGTGTGGATTACTTCGGACCTGCAGGGGTGTTTTTGGGGTTAAGGCCACTTTAAACACAGAGATAAATCTTTGGCAGATCTGTGGTTGCAGTGAAATCATCGACATATTGTTCCATTTGTACACAGCCACAAACCTGGCACTGATTGTCCACAATTTCGCTGCAACCACAGATCTGCCACAGATTTATCTGTGTGTGTAAAGTGGCCTTTAATAAAGTGATGAAAGAGGGTGCTTTTTGTCTTTTAAATCAAATACATGTTTTTTTTTGTTGTGTTTGCGTTTAGTTTACTTTCACTTACAGATTAGTGATGGGGTGTCTGATAAACGCCTGCATCACTAATCTAGGACTTAGTGGCATCTATGGGCTGCTATTAACTCTTTATTGCCCTGATTGCCAATGCACCAGGACAACGGGAAGAGCTGGATCCAGCGCCAGAATTGGTACATCTAATGGATGCGCTACTTCTGGGGCGGCTGCGGGCTGCTATTGTTAAACTGAAAAGGGCCAAACAACCGTGGCCCTTACCACCCTAATAATATCAGCCCCCCTGTTGTCTGCTGCACCTTGGCTCGCTTTAGAAAAATGGGCTGACCCCACGTTATTTTTTTTTTTTTAAATAAAACAAATAACTTTTTTAAAAAAATTGTGGGATCCTATCAGTTTTTCATAACCAGCCAAGGTACAGCAGACAGCTGCAGCTGCTGCTATTCCTGTGCTGGATATGAAAAATGGGGGTAAACTCCAAGTCATTTTTTTTTTCACAAAACAAAATAAAAAAAAAACAGCTGGCCAAGCTGGCTTATCCCTCTATCTATCGAGTTATTCTGTTATTTCTATCTATTCTATATGTTCTTTTTATTCTTTCTATTTTTTCTATGTATCTATTCTAGCTATCTATCAATTATCCTATACTATCATATTTTGTTTCTCGTTTACTGAGCGCATTAACAAAAATATAGCAAAAGCGCACCAAAACGCGGTAAAAACATGGCAAAAACACATGATTTTTTTATGCATTTTTCCTGCCAGAGGGTACGTTTTTCGCTGGATAACTAAAACTGCAGTGTCTGTACATACCCTTACTGTTGAAGGCATTTTGATTGCTACAATTAGTTATGTAGGCACTGTTACAGTCAAGGGAAAATATTTTTGGGGTACTTAGTTGGCATTAGAACCAGCAATACTCTCAGGGTCACATTCAGCTGGCCAAAAAAATTGTATTGGCCATTATATCTGTGGCAGTATCATCGTCACTGGAACTTTTTTCTTTTCACAATTATTCTTATTGAATTTTATGTTATTATTATTACTGTAGGGAGCACTATTTGTCAGCTACAAATATTTTTAGGAAAAACTCCATGTGGCACCAATATTTCTACACAACACTCTTTTGGGTCTCTGGAAAGAAAAGGGTGCAAAGTTTTTGACTAAAGGCCACTTTACACGCAACGACATCACTAACGAGATGTCGTTGGGGTCACGAAATGCGTGACGCACATCCGGCCTTGTTAGTGACGTTGTTGCGTGTGAAACGTACGAACGACCGCTAACGATCAAAAATACTCACCATATCGTTGATCGTTGACACGTCGTTCTAATCTCAAATATCGTTGCTGCTGCAGGACACAGGTTGTTTGTCGTTCCTGTGGCAGCACACATCGCTATGTGTGACACCGCAGGAACGAGGAACAACATCGTACCTGCGCCCGCCGCCAATGAGGAAGGAAGGAGGTGAGCAGGATGTTACGGCTGCTCATCTCCGCCCCTCCGCTTCTATTGGGCGGCCGCTTAGTGACGCCTCTGTGACGCCGCACGAACCGCCCCCTTAGAAAGTAGGCGGTTCGCCGGCCACAGCGACGTCGCTAGGCAGGTAAGTATGTGTGACAGGTGTTAGCTATGTTGTGCGCCACAGGCAGCGATTTACCCATGATGCACATCTGATGGGGGCGGGTGCTTTCGCTAGCGATGTTGCTGTGTGTAAAGTGGCCTTAACAGCAGTACTGGGAATTTTGGCTGGAAAAGTGATGAGCCAAAGATACTGTATATGCGCATTAAATTCTGCAGAGATTTAGCTTAACTAAAAGAAGTATTCATGACTGTACAAAGTTCCTGAAAGCAGTTTTGAATACATCGCATGGTCCAGCCTTTAAAATGGTTCAGTTTTGGGGGTTGTGTAACATATAGGCTTCTCAAAGTCACATCAAAACAGAATAGGTTTTAAAAAAATAGACTAAATTTTATTGATAAAAAAATAAAAATTGCTGCAAAACTTAACTCTTCTAACATCCTAACAAGATAAAAGTTTATTTAAAAAGTGATGTTGCTATAAATAAAACATATGGGAAATATTATTTAATATTTTGTGTGATATGACTATTATAAGTGCATAAAAATTAAAAGTTCAATAAATGCACATTTTGCAAAACTGTTTGCCACATTTCTGATATTTTCATAAATAAATGTAAATATTATCTACCTAAATTTACCACTACTGAGAAGTACAATGTGCCACAAAAAAAATAATCTTATATCACTGGGAATGGAAGAGGCATTCTAAAGTTATACTACATAAGACACATCAGATGTGAAAAATGGGCTCTGTCAGGGAGGTGAAAACAGGCTTCATTAGGAAGGGGTTATTTACAATAATTTATCATTATTTTACATGATCAATTTCTTTCTTTTGCAAATCTACAATAAAATAATAGAAAAAAAAGAAAAGAAAGAAGCCTATTTAGATCATAGCGTATAACAGATAACATTCAAACTTTGAACAGTGACTTTGTTAAGGAAGTGGTGTGTTAGATTACTACATGATCAGCAACGAGCACAAAGTACACTGCCATCCACATTCTTGCACAATACATACCATCTAGAAGTATTTATCATCAGGGCATGACTGTATCACATACAGACTATTATTTTGTTTTCTATATGCACAAACAACCATCTCCAAGATCATATCCCAATATGTATTAGGTGTAATAATAAGAATATTAGCAAATACATCCAATTAGAAATGTAGTATAGATCTTCTGTAAAGCTATGTTACTTACCTTATGTGCAGGGCATTACAGTAACTTAGGTATCCAAGGTTATGGCTACGCACATAAGGACAGTTAGTTGCCAGTGGTCGTAACCATGGATACCTAAGCTGCAGTGCCCTGCACATGAGGTAAGTGACATAGCTTATCAAGTTGTCACTCCAGGAAAGGAGACAAACTCTAGTGCAGCGCCACCTATTGGAAGTAGCGATCCTAAAAGTCAGAAGTGGATTTTTAACAATCCTTTGCATATGATTTAGGATTTTATGCCAGACCAGAATCCCAATTTGCAGACACGGTGTTTCGGGGTGCTTGCCCCTCGTCAGTTCAAAGTATGGGGTGTCTGGTCTAGCTCATGAGAAGCTATGTGGGGGGACCACGGGGGAACACTATTCTCCTTAAGGAGACTTTGCAAGCCAGTCTGGCTGCCAGTAAGGGGACTTATAGCTGCCATTCCCCTCTAGGAAATATTCAAATTGTCTCTCCAGGAAAGGAGACAACTTTACTACATTTCTAATTGGAGGTATTTGCGATTATTCTTATTATTACATCTACTACGTACTGGAATAGGATATTGGAGCTGGGAATAACCTTTAATACTACATCTTCAACAAACAACTTGGAAATACCTTGATATTTTCATCATTGTAGATCTAGAATTGCACTTGTGATCTTGTTCACCAACTCTGGGATATACATGTAGAATGCAACATATGTTTGTTATTTCTGATGTCAGATCCCACACATAGGAAATATCTGACAGGAAAGTGGCTTTGTAACCATAGCAACTAATCAATCTGCATTCAGCTTTCATCAGTCTCACTAGGAATCAAAAGGTTTGGGAGAAATATAAACCTGATGATAAACCTAGCTCTGACTCAAGGCTTTTTTTTTCCTTATTCTTCATTGCTCATCAGTTTTCTATTCTTTATAACATTTCCTTATTTTTACAACACTCTCCTATTATTAACAACCATGTAAATTTTCTTAAAATCCTTATTATAATAGATAAAATCTGTTCTTATTAAAGGCGTGGTCCCATCTGAACAAACCCTCTTAAAACGAAGCTACCAAAGCTACCAGCTATTTGTAATGGTCATAGCTTTTTAACCCCTTAACAACTGCGGGCAGTAATATTACATCCTAAGCGGTCATGGTCTAATCTCCACCGCCTGCTGCCGGCAGGAGATCCTCGCACATGTCAGCTGATTTGTACAGCTGACGTGTGTCTCGCAGGCACGAGTGGACCTGTGATCCACCTGTGCCTGTTAACCCCTTAAATGGCGCTGTCAAAATGTGACAGAGCCATTTAAATCTCCACTGTGGGAAATCTGGGCTCCATCGGCGTCACAGTGATGTGATCACTGTGAGATGATGGTTGTCATGGTAGCACAGGGTCATGTGATGACTCCTGTAGCTTGCAGGAGTCACTTCCTGTTTCACTCGGCCGGCTGCTGCCAGAGACAAGAGGTGAATGTTTCTAGTGATCACAGCTGTGTAGTTGTCTCAAAAGAAATGCACAGGCAATCAGACTCCTGATCCTTATAGTCCCCTAGGGAGACTAGTAAAATAAAAGTAAAAAAAAAAAAAAGCTTTAAAAAATAAAAAAACCCGAAAACTTTAAATCACCCCCTATTCACCTCATTGAAAACTAAAGGGTTAAAAAAATAAAAAATATACACATTTAATATCGCCGCATTCAGAAATGCCCGATTTATTAAAATATAAAATCAATTAATCTGATCGGTAAACGGTGTAGCGGAAAAAAAATCCAAATGCCAAAATTACGTTTTTTGGTCTCCACAAATTTTTTCCAAAAATGCAATAACAGACGAACAAAACTTAGCATCTGCGCTAAAATAGTACCATGAAAAATTTCAGCTCGAGACACAAAAAATAAGCCATCATTGAGCCATAGATCCCGTATGCTACAGGTTGCGGAAAATGGCGCAAAACGTGCGCCACTTTTTTTGGACAAATTTCTGATTTTTTTAACCCCTTAGATAAAAATAAACCTATACAGGTACCTATACATATTAGGTGTCTACGAACTCATACCAAGCTGAAGCATCACACTGACACATCAGTTTTACCATATAGTGAACACGGTGAATAAAATATCTCAAAAACAATCATGCAATCACACTTTTATTGCAATTTCTCTGCACTTGGAATTTTTTTGCAGTTGTCCAGTACACTATATGGTTAAACTTATGGTTTCATTTAAAAGTACATCTCGTCCCGCAAAAAAAAAGCCCTCATAAGGCAAGATTGACGGAAAAATCTAAAAAGTTACGGCTCCCGGAAGAAGGGGAGCAAAAAAACAAACAAACAACGAAAAACAGAAAATCAGCCAGAGGTGAAGTCGTTTAATAGTGGAAATAGACTCTTTCTAGTAGCTTTCCACTGTGACTTATACATGGGAACCCCTTTCTAAGGCTATGTGCCCACGCTGCGGAAAATGCGCGGATTTTGCCGCGGATTTCTCACGGAAAAGCCGCAGATTTTCCAGAAATCTGCAGCACAGCTACTCCCCAGCCATTTCTATGGCATTTGGGAAATGCTGTGCCCACGCAGCGGATTTTTCCGCAGCGGAAATCGTGCGGAAAAATCTGCAGCATGTCAATTATTGTTGCGAATTTCTCCGCAGGGTCCCATATACTTACCTGCCTCACCGGAGTCACTTACTCCGTCCGGTGTACAGGAGAGCGGTGAATCCAGGTCAGGAAGGAAGAGGTGGGCAGAGCCTGCACGAGCTCCGGTCATGTGACAGCCGGAGCTAGTTCAGGCCCGCCCACCTTCTCCTGAAGACGCTGAGAGAGTGACCCGGCTGCCGGAAAGCGAGGTGCTGCATGATGGAGGTAAGTATGAACTCCCCCGATCACTGCAGCACTTGTTCTGCATTGAGGATGCAGTGCCGAAGCCATGGCACTGTATCCTCAATGCAGAATGCCCGCACTATATCCGCAGGACATTCCGCAGCATGGAAACAGACAAAAGTTGTGGTGCTGTTTCCTGGGAGCTCTTGCGGAATGTCTTGCGGATATATCCGCAGGACACTGTCCCCGTGGGCACATAGACTTAAGACCAAATTTCTTAAAAAACAGATTTATTATAGGTTTCCAATACACCAAAATACAGGCAGGGTTATCAATGGGCGCTGTTCCTCCAAATATAACAAATCCCACACGTTCCTTCTCCAATAACTATGTACATTATTATTATTATTATTGAAATAGTTTAACACTTTTGAAGGTTGGGCCAACCTCTTCTTCAAATATCTGTAGAAGACGTTGTTAATGTTATTGACGAAAAAACATAAGACTTGAATTTTATTTGGAGTGACAGCACCCTTTGAAAAATCCCTCTTTCTTGGTGCATTAGAAACTCAGATGAAATCTATTTATATTTGGATCCCTAAGGCTACTTTCACACATCCGGCTTGAGCTTTGCGGCTCAATCCGGCTGTGCAAGCTATGCAACGGATGCGGTGAAAACACCGCATCCTTTGCATAAGTTTTTCCTTTGCGGCCAGTTCGGTTTTTGCCGCTTGCGGCATGCTACTGAGCATGCGCAGTGGCAAAAACCGCATGCGGCGGCCGGATGCGGTTATTGCCGCATCGCGCCGCATCCGGCCGCCATAGGCATGCATTGAAAAATGCGCCGCATCGGCCGAATGCGGCGCAATGCGTTTTTTTTTGCCGCACGAAAAAACGTGCCAGGCAACATTCCATTCGGCCGCCGCATTGGCTAAATCTGCCGCATGCGGCAACAACCGGACGGAACGCAAGGCCATGCGGCACAATGCGGCACTAATTAAAGTCTATGCAGGAAAATCGCAACCGGCAGCAAAAAAAACCGGTTGCGATTTTCCTGCAAAGTGCCGGATTGTGCCGCATAGCAAAAACCGGAGGTGTGAAAGCAGCCTAAGGCAGTGGCCATGAGATGAAGAAGTAGTCTTATTTATTCTACATCCCATACAGAGTTGTGCCTTGATTAGCACAACCACGGCTACCTTTAAATCCTTTGCGACATCTGCCATACATGTATAGCACATATAAAGCCCAGACGAATGGAGAAAGCTCAATAACTAAGCCGACACCATACTAATTAAATTAAATTAATTACTAATTAAATTAAAAAAAAAAGAAAATGGCCTGGAGAAAGATATCTGTCTCTCTCAATGAGACCTCTGCACCTTTCAACAGGTGTTTGATTCACTGTTTGACTAATCTGCTCTAGCTATCTCACGTCTGAAGGGTGGCTTTGACATCCATAGGTTTCAGCTTTTTCCACAGATCTTCAATAGAATTCAGATAAGGATTCCTAGAAATACACTTCTAAATAGTTCAGTCCTTTGCTCTTAGCCATTCTTGGATGTTTTAATCTGTGTCTTTTGGGTCAACATCCTGCAACGCAGAACAAGCTTACACCCATGAGATTTCACTGTACTCGCACAGACTCAAGACACCCTTTGCAAGATGCAGCAAAGCAGCTGCAAAACATAATCAAGCCTCATCCATGTTTCACAGTAGGTTTACTGTTCTATTCTGTGTAGCTCCAGCTTTTTCTCATATGTTCAAAAGACATGCCCCCAGAAGCTTTGTGGCTTGTCAGTATGAATTTTGACAAATTCCTTTTTCGCTTTTTTGTGATTTGCTTTCAACAGTGGTTTCCTCCTTGGTAGAGCTGCTCAGACTCGCAAAAATCCAGGACCGGCGGATCACTGCTCAATAAAAATAATATCTGGATTCGCTCAAGAACACGGTACCCATATAAATCAATGGGGACCAGAATCTGGAGATTAAAAACGTTGGCGAAAGGGATAGGGAGGTGGGAGTGCGCACGGTATACTCACTTAGGCTGTGTCATGGCGGCAAACTCCTTCCGGAGCTGACAATTCAATATTCATTGTTTTGCCCGCCCACAGCGCGTGTAATTGGTTGCAGTTAGATGTGCCCCCAAACTGAGTGGCAGTGTGTCAGCTGACTGCAACCAATAAAAGGCGCGAGGAAGGATGATGGGAATGGAAAGCAGTGCGTGTGTCTGCGGGTCAGTATGGTGAGCATGTACCCATGCACGCTCCTGTCAGAAGTGTGCGCGGCTGTGCCAGTGATGCAATGTCAAACTCGTACAAGTCTGGCATGACATCATCTGGCACAGCCTGCCGTTCTCTGAACATGAATGTGCATGTACCTAGAAACACATGCATGCTCCTGTCAGAAGTGTGTGCGGCTGTGCCGGTGATGCGATTTCACACTTGTGCAAGTCCCTCACAAGTGTAACTCAAGCTTAAGAAAAACTGCATACGGCTTTTTTATTATTTATTATTTAAATAAAGAATTTAAAAAATGATGTGCGGTCCCCCCTAATTTTGATCCCTAGCCATGAATAAAGCCAGTTGGGGGCTAGTATTCTCAGCCCGAAGCCGCCCAGTTTTGCCACATCCATTAGATGTGACAATCCCAGTGCTTTACCATCACTTCCTGTTGCCCTGGTGCGGTGGCAATCGGGCTGAGGGTTTAATAACAGCGCACAGCTGCTACTAAACCCCACGTTAGTGATAGCACAGGCATCTATGAGATATCTCCATCACAAACCTGTACATGACAGTAAATAAACACAGAGAAATATACTTTATTTGTAAAAAAAAAAAAAAATAAATACAAAAAACACCCTCCTTCATCACTTTATTAACCCCCAACACCCTGCAGGTCTGACGTAATCCACACGAGGTCCCATACCGCATCCAGCTCTGCTACATCTGAAGATCACAGCGAGTGGCCATAAAGCACGACTGCTCGCTGTGAGCTGCAGAGAATGAATGAGCTGCGCAATGAGAGGTGATGTCACTCAGGTCATTTGCGGTCACAGCTGGAGGTTCCCACAGTCCTTCACCTGTGATCACAGGTAACCTGACCTCAGGTGGAGGTCACTGAGTTCACAGACCTGCATCCCCTAGCAGAAAATCACAGTTTCTTTGGCCAAGAGATGCAGATTTGGTGCTGAAATGTTTTGTTCTGGCTGTTTGCCAGGAAGTGCACATTTGGTGCTAAAATTGTCTGCACCAGATTCCAGCATCAAATTTCTACCTCCTGGCACGAGTTTTTTTGTTTTTTTTTTTTTTTCATTTTTGGGCCAAGGGATGCAAATTTGGTGCTGAAAATTTTAAACCATATTCCTGCACCCAACCTACACCTCCTGGCAAAACAACGCGGTTTTTTTTTGAAGCATTTTTGGTTTTTTGTTCTGGTTTTTGCAGCTGTTTTATGCCAGGAGGTGCACATTCGGTGATGAAATCATCTGCACCAGATTTCAGCACCAAATTTCCACCTCCTGGCAGGAAAAACATTTTTTTTTTATTTTTTTTTTCATTTTTGGGCCAAGGGATGCAAATTTCGTGCTGAAAGTTTTATACCATATTTCTGCACCCAATCTACACCTCCTGGCAAAAAAAAGTGGTTTTTTTTAACGCATTTTTTGGCCGATGTTTTTGTTCAGGCTTTTTGCCGCAGTTTTTGCTGTGGTTTTATGCCAGTAGGTGCACATTTGGTGCTGAAATAATCTGCACCAGTTTTAAGCACCAAATTTCCCTCTCCTGGTAGAAAAAAAAAATGTTTTGGTCCAATGGATGCAAATTTGGTGCTGAAATTTTTACACCATATTCCTGCGCACCCAATGTACACCTCCTGGCAAAAGAAATTGCGTGTTTTTACGCATTTTTTTGCTGCATTTCTTTGTTCAGGCCTTTTGCCGCGGGGTTTTTGCTGCAGTTTTGTGCCAGTAGGTGCACATTTGGTGTTGAAATCGTCTGCACCAGATTATAGCACCAAATTTGCTGTTTTTTTGTTACTTAAAAAAAAATTTGCACCATATTTGCATCCGTTGCGGTCCCCCCCAATTTTCATCCCCAGCCAAGATAAAGCCAGCTTGGGGCTGGTATTCTAAGCCCGCAGCCGCGCGGATCTGGACTTTTACAGTCCGGATCCGCTCAACCCTACTCCTTGTTAATCTGCCGTAAGCCCATTTTGACCAAGACAGTGTTAGATGGTGCGATCTGACACTGATGTACCTTGACCTTGGAGTTCACCTCTAATCTCTTTGAAAATTGTTCTTTATTATTTGGTTACCATTTGTATTATCTGTTGGTTTACATTGTCATCAATTTTCTCCAAGTCTAGGGAAATTGACTACAGTCCGATAGACCTTAAATTTCTGAATAGTATATGCAACTGTAATAACAGGAAAAAGTTGTTGGACATGGTTTTATATCATTTACTTTTAACATGTTTGTCTATAATTTTCTTTCTGATCCTCTGAGACAACTATTTTATTTAGCTTTCTTTGGTCTCTGGAGCCTTTTTAATGAAGACCAAATTACTGTGGAAATACGCATGCGCCACCAACAAAAGCAATGGTGGCACAATATTCAAATAAAGAAAAGGGGGCAAATCAGGAGGAGGAATAGGGAGCAAATCAGGAGGAGGAATAGGGAGCAAATCAGGAGGAGGAATAAATGCCGAGAAACCGACCCACAAAGGCCTGCCCTCTGTTACACACGTCAATTGAAGTGCAGTGCATTTGTGTAACTTTGATTTTTTAGATATTTCATGAACCAAGCATTGGATCTTTCTACAATAGGTATGCCTGGATTCAGCATCTTATTACCAGTATGGCACTGCCTTTACGTCATATAGAAATATAATGGTGGTTAATGGTGTTGGTGCTCTTTAAATAAATTTAAATTGAAAATTACTTTTGTCAGTTTCAAGTTATTTCAGTGACTGGTCTTGATTTTTCTTACTTTAACAGAAGTGTTCCAATAATTTGTCTATATGTGCAGCTCTCTTGAAATTTTTATCCCATGTTTCCATTCACTGAATGATTTAATTTAAAACTATGACTTGTCCAACAAAAAAAGCCATATTATAGCAACATTAACAAAAAAAAGTCATAACTCTTGAAAGAAGCTGCTGTTCTCATTTATATATTTCCTAATAAAACCTTATTGAAAGGGATTGTTCAAATCTGTTTTTCAAAAAATAAGCTACTAATCACCTATTGTTAATGATTAGATGATGCATTCTTATAATGTGGCTGCTTCTGTTAATCATTGCTTAACCTGTTGAAACATTATCTGAAGGTGCCATAAATTAGTATGAGAATGATGAACTTAGTGGGAACTTTGTGCTTCCATTCCTTTACAATAGTTCTCTGTTGACTTCATCACACATAACAAATGACTATAAACTTACAAAGTATTGGACATGTCAATACAAAAAAAACAATAGTCTTTACTGTAGATCTTTGCAAGTTCAGTTCTGCAGGTACAGCAGAAACTTAAAAAAAATTCGGTTTGTGACTCCATGGATCCAAACCTCAATGAAAGTCAGTAATTATGCAGTTTGTAGCTCCACCCACATGCTGCCGGTCATAAGCAGAACACTTACGGGGGATGGTGGGCAGGGATTTCAATGTATTTAGTTTTTCATGTACACATTACATCTGATCACACTGATTTTACCCCCCAGTGCGAGCCGTTCAAACACTGCTAACGTTTCGCACAGTGCTGCTCGCTTGAGTGGTTTGCATTCATAACTCACTGAAACTACAAACCAGATCTCTGTTTTTTTGGTAGTCTGTTTCCGAACCCGAACTCCAAATATCGAACATCAGGTTCGCTTGTCTCTAGTCTTTACTCAAATCATAATGAAAAATAAATGTTTTGTGTGCTCTAATTAATCTCCCATTAACAAAAACAACTAACAAAATAGATGTAAATACTTGTAGACAAATTGGTAAGCAACTAACAACCACCAACAAGAAACATCTTTCGCATACTGTATGGCATATCAAAAGATAAGCTTTATCCACACTGGTGTTATGGCTTCTGTTTGTAACAAAAGAAATTAAGCTGTAATGATGTTATACAACAATGTTCGGCATTCTTCATTGAGTTACACCAGTGTCAGTTGACATTTCATTGAGCTTTCTGTAGAGTGTTGGGTCTTTGGGTGATTTTGCATCTCAAGCATAGCCGCCGGCATAACCTCTCTGGTGTAATTGTACTTATTCTATATTACTCATTTTTTGTTAACTTGGCAACCTCATTGTTTACTAATTGGTTTTTTCCTATATATTAGGCTGCATTTATTCATATTACAACCTTATTAATACATTGGTTTGCTGCATATCTTTGGTTTCAACATTAAGGCTATGTGCGCACTGGGAAATGAAATTTCCTTGCGTAAATTCCGCAGGCTCTCAAAGATCTTATCACCTGCGGGAAAAATCCGCATCAAATCCGCACCCAAATCCGCATGCGGATTGTCACGTTTTGTTGCGGAATTGGTGCGGATTTGGTGCGGTTTTTCCGCAAGCTGTTCCCTGCGTGATTTTTACATTAGATTAGGGAAAACCCGCAGCTACCTGCGGAAAAGAAGTGACATGCACTTGTTTTTGCTGCGGGATTTCCGCAGCAAAACATGCAGCTGTCAAATTCTGCCTAGTGCGCACAGGATTTTTTTTCTCCATAGGATTTGCTGGTGATTCACTGCAGAGATGTTATGAACATTTTCTGCAGCGAAACATGCAGCAAATCCGCGGAAAATCCGCGGCAAAATCCGGTAAGTGCGCACATAGCCCAAGACCCACGTTTTTTACATCTCTGCCAATTATCATCTACCAGGGTGGTTTTATTATATTATTTATGATTATATGATTTATTTTCTGTGGATTATGAAATCCATCCCCTTTTGACATACTCAATGTGTTTTTTGAATTCTTATTATCATAGTTTATGGTACACATTTTTCTAATAAATTCAATTTTCTTTGATAATTGATGCGCACTACCTTTTTCTGTGTAGCTTTCTCTCTCCTTTTTTATAGTGGTGTGGAATGGGCTCATAGGGTGAGCTTGACCCATACCTGGGAGGTAATATCTGTGTTACAGCCAGAAACTGGCTTTAGTAGCTGTGGATGAAGCAGAGGTCCTGTGACCGCGCAGTGCACAGACATGGGCGGTGTGGCATTCTATACGCCCATTGGCGTTCCCGTGATGCGATTGCAAGGGATCTGTGGAAGACCTCAATGCCTGCCACTTAAGAGCCTGTGGCCGGGCTTCAAAGGAGACTGAGGTTTTACTAAAGATAGCAAAAGTGTGGTATTCCTGTGTATAGTACAAGTGATCAGATGATTGCATGTTGAAGTCCTTTAATCGGGGTAATAAATACAGTGAAAGTATAAAAAAAAAGTTTTACAAATTATGCCAAGTAATTTTTACCACACAATGTACGCCGTAAAATAATCCCCCCCAAACAATATCAGAAGTGCTTATCTCATCGTCGTAAAATTAATAGTATAGTGAAAAGGTACATATGAATAAATCTGCTGTGCTGCTGGTCTGGAAGATATTAAAAACAATTCACAGAAAATTACATAAATTCAAAGAAAAAAAACAAAAAAATCTCACCAGAAAAAAGCCACCACCCAACATAAGTCAAAATGGCAAATTCACTCGCAGTATGCAGCGGGCCCCCCTGTCATAAAGGTATGGGTAACACAGGTGCAAAATACCAATGAGACAGCCACTCACAAACTACCAACTCATGGAGGGAGTGGTTGCTGGTATTAAACATTCACACTAATGAGGTTTTACATAGGGCACCAGTCACACAGGTACGTGCAGTGCAGAGTGTCTGGCTTACGGCCTATTGATGACGCCCTTCTATTAGATCAGACGGGCTGCCCAGCACTATATAAGTGCATTGACATACAGGACAGACATCCCACCTTTTATATCACTCTTTACTGTGAGGACTGTTGCTTTGTAGCGCTGAGGTCCTGGGTTCAAATCCCACCAAGGACAATATCTGCAAAAAGTTTGTATATTCTCCCCATGTTTGAGTGGGTTTACTTTGGATTCCCCATTTCCCTTCCACACTCCTGATAAGGAATTTAGATTGTGAGTCCCATTTGGGACAGTGATAATGGTGTATGTAAATTGATGTGGAATATGATGGCGCTACATAAACAAAATATAATAAATACATTACTAATATATTGAGGCTACATCTCCTTGCCTTTCTCTTTGGTTCTTTATATAGTTGACAGCGACATAAGCATATATATATATATATATATATATATATATATATATTTTCCTTTCTAGGTATATCTCTTTATTTTTGGAAAATAACCACAAATCAACAGAATGTAGATTGCATGCCTAGTATGAAATTCTCCTGCGTAGATAGTAATAGTTGTTGCTGCATTCCACACTAACTGAACAAAAAACTGTTGTATATGCTGTTTACAGGGAGGATTGATGGAAAAAACAAGCCATTACATCACGGCACAGACTCAATGTAGTCTATACATTTCAAGGAAATGAGTTTAAAATACATGTCTAAACTTTGCTGTGACGTCAAATCTAACTTCTAAATAACAAAGTTAGCATTAAACAATTATTTCAGTGTGACTACCTAATTATCTAATGTGTATGGAAGTCTCTTAATACCACCAGACCTCTCCCCAATTCACTGACTGGAGGTAAATTTGGAAATCCACATGCTCAAAACTATGTGAGTTTGCCCTCACGTACTGTACTGAGATGTATTTGTGCTACTGTATGTGCTGAATTGTATTTTACTATCAATCTATTTAAATTTGTAGTGGCAATTCATGAAACTGGTATGTATCGTTAGGACAGAGCATGGAAGCTTTACTAAGGCATTTACCAAATTTAAGAAGTCTTTTAGACAGTTTAAAAGTGTCAAGAAGAGGGGACATGACTTAATATGCATGAAATATGGGTCAGCCAACCAACACATGGTGTAAGGAATAGAGATGAGTGGACCCAAACTTTAAAGTTCTGTGCTTGTATCAACACAGCGTTAGGCTATGTGCACACGTTGTGTTCTGTACCTTACAGTTAAAAACGCATTCTCTGGCAGAATTTGTCAACGTCAAATTTCTTTGTGACCACAAAAACGCAGGAAAAATGCATGCGTTTTTGCCCCGTTTTGACCGCGTTTTACATGCTTTTTCAGTGCCTAAATTGGGATGCGTTTTCAATACAAAGAAACTACTAAATAAAGTTTGCACATTCAAACACTAGGAAAAAAAAATGGAAAAAACCCCCCATCCTTTCAATCAAACATTATAATGATAATTTTAGTAAAAAGATTATTGAGATTTAATATTTATGTTAAAAATAAAATCTTATTGTTTGACTTTTTTTTTTTTTTAAAGTCGGGCTGCATGTGAGGGCAAAAGGAAACCTCTTGACCTCACTATAATGCCAAAAACGCATGCTTAAATTGTCAAAAAACCATGCGTTTAGCATCAAAAAAGCATGTAAAACGCTTGAATTTTTATTTTGGATCTGTTTTGATAATTCTCATTGCATTGACTTCAATGTTAGTAAAACGCTGCCAAAATGGCAAAAACAATTGACATATTGCTTCTCTTCTTCAAACGCAGAGATTTTGACAAATTTTAGGCACCTAAAATGCTGCATTTATAAAAGCATTGTGCGCACAAGAAAACCCAAATTTCCACAGACTTTGCTTGGAAATCAAAACGCATGCAATTTTGCATTAAAACGCTGCAGCTCAAAACGCTGCGGAAACGCATGAAAAAAACGCAACGTGTGCACACAGCCTAACGTATGGAAAAAAATTGAGTGAGCATTGCTGTGCTTGGGGGGGTATGGTCAGTGTTCGGCCCAATGCGAGCCCCATGCAGTGTTTGAATGGCTTGCATTGGGGTAAAATCAGTGTGATCAGGTGTAGTGTGTAGAAAAAGAAAAAACCCTGCCCTCCCTCCCCCGGAAGTCTTCTTTTTATGATTGGCTGCATGTGGGCGGAGAGCCAATCTGCCAATCATTGATTTCAAATGAAGTTATGGTCAAATCCGGGTCCAGAACCAAATTTTTTCTAGAGTCTGACTGAATCAGCAGGGCCAGAACTTCCACGGGTCCACTACTCTCTAGTAAGGAATCAAAGTGTCTAATATGGTTAGCTAGACCTTTGATATCTATATATATCCAGTCTCAGTGGTACATTTAGTGCATCTTCTGCTTGCCAGGTTGCCATCATGGACAAAGGTTTGAGACTGGTTTTCAAAGTTTTCTGCTTCTGTTTTTATAGTGACAATGTGCATTAACTCTAAATTCTTTTAAAGAGTGATCAGATAAATTCCAAAAACCTGCAAAGTCATTTCTTTGCCATGAAAATTATCTTAAAGGGTCAGCATGACTCAGAGCCTGCAGATATTTTTCTCTGAAATGCTGTGATTGGGGACCATAGCAAGAAATTAGTCTAGTACAGCGCCATCCTCAGCAGGCTTCTCCCAGCACTACATGAAATTATTGACAGGTCTCTTCAATAATACAGACCTGTCAATCGCCTACTGTGTCGCAAGCATTAGCTGGCCATGGTTGGAGTGTTTCAGAGAAACATATGCCTGGCTGTTATCAGGGTCTGATTCATAATGTCCACGGTTTGGGCAGGATTAATCAGGATACAGGTTTAATGACAAAAAAAACCCAAACCACAGTTTCTCAATTGTCTTTTCTGCTATGTATAGTTACCTCCAAGGAAACACATGCAGCCATCATTGCATTGCATGAAAAGGGCTTTACAAGCAAGGACACGGCTGCTTGTAAAGGTCCAGTCACACTAAGCAACTTACCAGCGATCCCAACAACGATAGGGATCGCTGGTAAGTTGCTAGGAGGTTGCTGGTGAGATGTCACACTGCGACGCTCCAGCGATCCCACCAGCAACCTGACCTGGCAGGGATCGCTGGAGCGTCGCTACACGAGTTGCTGGTGAGCTCACCAGCAACCAGCGACCAGCGCCGCGTGGAAGATGCTGCGCTTGGTAACTAAGGTAAATATCGGGTAACCAACCCGATATTTACCTTGGTTACCAGCGCACGGAGCTACATGTGCAGAGAGCAGGGAGCAGCGCACACTGAGCGCTGGATCCCTGCTCTCCTAGTTACAGCACACATCGGGTTAATTAACCCGATGTGTCCTGCAGCTACATGTGCACAGAGCAGGGAGCAGCGCACAATGCTTAGCGCTGGCTCCCTGCTCTCCTAGCTACAGCACACATCGGGTTAATTAACCCGATGTGTCCTGCAGCTACATGTGCACAGAGCAGGAGCCGGCACTGACAGTGAGAGCGGCGGAGGCTGGTAACGAAGGTAAATATCGGGTAACCAAGGGCAGGGCTTCTTGGTTACCCGATGTTTACTGTGGTTACCAGCCTCCGCAGAAGCCGGCTCCTGCTGCCTGCACATTTAGATGTTGCTCTCTCGCTGTCACACACAGCGATGTGTGCTTCACAGCGGGACAGCAACAACTAAAAAATGGCCCAGGACATTCAGCAACAACCAACGACCTCACAGCAGGGGCCAGGTTGTTGCTGGATGTCACACACAGCGACATCACTAGCAACATTGCTGCTACGTCACAAAAGTTGTTCGTTAGCAGCGATGTTGCTAGCGATGTTGCTTAGTGTGACGGGGCCTTAAAGCCCGCTGTTCAATAGATCTTTCAATCAGTCGTCGGGGTCAAGTTGTAAGTGACGCACATCCGGCATCGTTCGTGACGTATTTGCGTGTGACACCTATGTGCGATCAAGATTGAACGCAAATACGGTGATCGCATACACGTCGTTTATTCCTCAAATTGGACGTTTTGTTGTACGAACATAGTCAATTGAAACGTGTGACAACCATCATACGGTTTTGCAAATCCAACTTTTATACGTCAGAAGCTGTGCGGGTGTGTTGTTGAACGTCAAGTTTTTACGGCCATCCCCATACATTTTAATAATCGCACTTGCGTTATGGCTTAATCTCTCTTTAAATGGCATCCTGCAATGCCTTGAAACACTGCCATGATTCATAAACATTATTAAAATCAAGCCATTACCTAGCAAGTTACAAAAACAAGAATGACATTAAAGGGAAAAAAAAAACAACAAAAAAAACAATTTGCAATTTTAACGCACGTGCGATATTTTTATAGTGGGTTGCCAGATTAAACATGCATTGCAAGCCTTTAATAGTCTTGAATGCAACGCACATAGTTCTGGTGTATTTTATAAAACAAAAAAATAACAATTGCGTCAATTGATGGTTGTAATTTAATTTAAAAAAAAAAAAAGTGCACAATGCATACGTCAGAAAACACATGATCTAAAAGATCGCACACAATATTGATCAATTACAAAAAGACTACTAACGCACGTGTGACAGCAAATAAACGACCTACGTGCAATCTCATTAAATCGCATATGCGACCTGGGCGTGTCACATCGCATACGAGATCGCACACCTAATTGTAAGGTGTAAAGCTGGCTATAGATTACCATTAAATCAACCATTTATGAGATCAAGAACTACAAAAGGGAGTTCAATTTCTGTGACTATGGCTTCAGGAAGTGCCCTATGGAGCACTCATCTACAGAATACGTTCAACACAAGTGCAGAGACTGCTCAGGAAAGGTTTCAGTGCATTGGCATGCACAGTCAAGAAAAGACTTTTGAAGGCTATCTAGAGAAAAACATCAATGATACACTGACATTCTGTAATAAACACAGGGATTGGACTGCAGAGGACTGGGGTAAAGTTATTTTCTTTGATGACGCCCCCTTCAGACTGGCACATCTAGAAAAATGATTGCGAAGAAAAGATAATTCTCACAGAATTTAGCATCCTGAGACTATATACATGTGGGCTTGCTTTTCATCTAATGGGAGTGGGTTAATTCACAATTATGCCTAAGAATAATTTCATGAAAAAAGAATGATGTCATTTAAGAGCAACTTCTTCCAATGATCGAGGAGAAATTTGCTAGAATAAAATACTTTTCCAGCATGATGGAGCACAATACAAGGCAAAAGTCTTGATGAACAAAATATTAAAACTTTGGGTCTGTGGCCAGGAAACTCCTTAGATCTCAATCCCAAAGAGAACCTGCAGTCAAGCCTAAAAAAAACCCCTGAAAAACAAAAACAGAAATTGGGATACACTACAAATACTGATTTGACAAAGATGTGTTGCCATCTGTGAGGATTTGGCTTAGAAGCTGATATACAGAAGTGTTGAAACGTAAAGGACAACACTAAATATGGAGTCCTTGCATATGCATGATTTGTCAATAGAAGTGTAAAAACTTATGAAATGCTTATAATTGTACTTCAGTAGTCATAGAAATCTAACTAAAAAGATCTAAAAACGATGAAGCAGCAAATTTATGAAAACTAAAATTTGTCAATCTCAAAACAAGAATTTCTCAATCTCACGACTTTATCAACTCTCATATTAAGGTTGTAATATAATAAATCTCCCACAATGAGTTACATTTACGAATGTGCTTTAGATAAAATGGCTTCATAAATATGGCACTTTTGTAATTTATGCCAGCTCATAGAATGAATGTGTTAAAAGGAACCTGTCACCTGATATGACCCAGATAAGCTGCGGCCACCACCAGCAAGTCCTTGCTGTATTGTAGAATAATGTATACAGTGTGTCCAGCCAGATTCTGTCCACCGCTATTAACTTGAGAACGGCGGCTGCTATAGGCATAGAAGTGGTGTCTAGGTATAGTAAAGTAGCCATGCGCTACGCAATGAAACCACCTATTGCGCCACCTGGTGGAAAACAACGGCGTTAGCATTTTTATCTTGAAAACGGAACGAGATAGAGAAAAAAAGGGAATTAAAAAATTGTAGGGCACCATCAATTCAATACGAATCGACATCTTGCATACAGAAATGCTATGATATGAAACCCATGACCCCCCCCCCCCCCCCCAAAAAAAAACATTGAATGCTGGTCACGCTTATGGTGGTCATTTAACTTTGATGCTCAAAGTGGCCACCGTCAGGTGCAATGCACATCTGGACTCGGGACAGCATACTGTATCTTGCTGCACGTTGTGTCAGGTCAGGTCAGTTGAGTGTGGAGGCCATTCTACGCAGCCACCATAACCAATGACTTATAGGAAGGTCTCCATGAGGTATCGCTTCACGTCCGCAGCCTTGTGAGTTTTACACGTTCTAATCATAGCATTTCTGTAAGCAAGGTGTCGATTCATATTGAATTGATGATGCCTTACAACTTTGTAATTCACTTTTTTTCTCAATCTTGTTCTGTGTTCGAGATAAAAATGCTAACTCCGTTGTTTGCCACCAGGTGGTGCTATAGGTAGTTTCATTGCGTAGGGTATGGCTACTTTACTATACCTAGACACCATTTCTATGCCTATAGCTGCAGCCGTTCTCAAGTTAATGGCGGTGGACAGAATATGGGTGGACACACTGTAAAAGTGCCTAGGACGTTCTGTATAACAAAACAAACAAAAAAAAGCTTTTATTATACTCACCTGCACGGTGGTGGATTTCTATGGGCATTGCTGGTCTCTGTCCAGCGCCTCCTATCTTCTCCCTGCCCTGCTGATGGCAAATCTAAATATTGTGATGCGCATGCTGAAGATTATGCGTTCTTTATGCGATTTTCTGTCAGAAGATGCAGATTTGGTGCAGGAATTTGGTATATACATTTCAGCCCCAAATCTGCTGCATCTCCTAGCAAAAAACCCCCCACACTTTTCTGCCAGGAGATGCAGGTCTCATTGAGTAATTGAGTTACCTGAGGGGAGGTCACTGAGTTCAAGGAGTTCACCTGAGGTAAGTTTACCTGCGGTCACAGGTGGAATACCGTGGGAACGTCCAGCTGTGAGCGCACAAACTCAGTGACATCACCACTCACAGCTGCGGCTCAATCAGTTTCTGCCTGAAGCTGCAGTGGGCGGTCATGTGTGTAATATGTCCACATACTGAGACTTCAGTACGTAGCAGGGCCGGGATCATCATAGGACCTCGTGTGGATTACAGTGGATCTGGGTGTTTGGTGCATTAATAAATTGAAAAGGGTGTTTTTTTGTATTTTTTTTCAAATAAAGGATTTTTTCAGTGTTTGTGTTTATTTCTCTTCAATTACAGGATTAGTAATGGGGGGGGGGGGGGGGGGGGGGGGGAGTCACATAGACCCTACCCATTACTAATCTAAGGCTTAGCGGCAGCTATGAGCCATCATTAATCCTTTATATTAACCCGATTGCAACAACACCAAGGCAATCGGGATGAGCCGGGAAAAGTACCGGGATTGTCGCATCTAAAGGGTGTGACAATTCTGGGCAGATTCTGGGTTCTATTTTTAGGCTGGTGGGGTCCAATAACCATGGGCCTCCTCAGGGTGAGAATACCAACCCCAGCTGTAGACTTTATCTTGGCTTTGTAACAAAATTGGGGGGGACCACAATCTGTTTTTAAAAAAATGTAGTTAAATAATTTAAATTAAAAAAAAAAAGCCTCATAAAATTGCTCTTGTTTTGATACACAGTCAAGATAAGCCAACGGCACAGGGCTGAAGCCATATGCTTTATCTGTGCTGGTTATCACAATATGGGCGGAACCCTACGCCTATTTATTTTTACACCACTATAAGGTCGCAGACTGTGTGTGATTCCAACCAATCAAAACTGCTGTCACACAAGCTGGGGGCGTGGTCTGACTGCAACCAATCACAGATGCTGGGACTGACTATGGGTAGGTGAAGCAGTACCCGGAAGCAGTGTGACGGCCGCGGGGAAGGAAGTTAAGTACCTCAGGGTGAGAATACCAACCCCAGGTGTAGACTTTATCTTGGCTTTGTAACAAAATTGGGGGGGACCACAATCTGTTTTTAAAAAAATGTAGTTAAATAATTTAAATTAAAAAAAAAAAGCCTCATAAAATTGCTCTTGTTTTGATACACAGTCAAGATAAGCCAACGGCACAGGGCTGAAGCCATATGCTTTATCTGTGCTGGTTATCACAATATGGGCGGAACCCTACGCCTATTTATTTTTACACCACTATAAGGTCGCAGACTGTGTGTGAGTCCAACCAATCACAACTGCTGTCACACAAGCTGGAGGCGTGGTCTGACTGCAACCAATCACAGATGCTGGGACTGACTATGGGTAGGTGAAGCAGTACCCGGAAGCAGTGTGACGGCCGCGGGGAAGGAAGTTAAGTATAACGGTCCTGCTTTATTCCTTAATTTCTTCCCTTTTCCTTTATTTATTTTTTTTTTAATTATCCAGGTGGCGAACCTAAACAGTAACACGGACTTCCCTTGGGGTCCCATGCACAGACACTAGGTAAATCGGTACTGACCCTGAACTTTACACTTCAGGTTCGCCATCACTAATTCTGATAATTCAAAATTTGCCATGAAATCTTCTGCTCATTGAGATTTTTGTAGGTACTTCTTTAACCCTTTATCTCTTCATAATATACTTGACATATATTATTTGAAAGCCAGAGTGCTACTCCGGCTCATTAAAGGGAATCTGTCAGGTAATTTTTGCGTATCCTACTAAAAGTATCCTGAAATAGGGCTTGGGCAGCCCTCTCAGGATATAACTTTTATTGATGTATGTTGTCCAGTTGTGTTGCTTTAAACCCCTGAAAATTAGTCACGTGCCAGCTAGTTAAGTGTATGTAAATACAAAATGAATATTCACCCCTTTCCCTGGCCATAATCCTGCCACCCCCCTCTGTGCCAGCATCAGTGATTGGGTGAGCAGCAGACACACTGATTCACTCAGACCAAGCATCCTGCTATCTACCACTATCAGCGCCCATAGTTCTCGTCATTGTCTGCCTCGATACCTCTGTTTTGGTTTGACAAAGATTAGAATAGACCAAAACGTTCCGTTTGGCACTTGAGCCACAAATTAAAGATCCTCTTTTCACCGCCATTTGAGTGCTGGATTCTTCTTATAAACTGATAGGGAGTGGGATCCTATCCCGCCACCAGCATATATTTTGGAGTGCCGTATTCCTCTTTTGTATACTAATACTAGAGATACAATCAGTCCTGTGAAAATATATCTAGTAAGCAGTGCCAAATTCATCATTTTATGCAGGCCATGAACCTAGTTTACATTCTTAATAAATTTGTTGAAGTCTTTCTTAGAATGGATATTTTACCTATTCTGATATCTTTACAAAATTACTACACCTGCTGCAATAGCACCAATACATCTGTGTTCCAGGATAAAAAGGAGTCTATTTTGCTTAATTCTAATGAATCAAGAAAAATTTGTATGAAATCAAACATTATACAGGACTTACAACTACTAGATATGACTGTGCTGAAGTCATAAATTCATTGCTAGAGTAATACTCAAAGAAAACTATTAATTGCTAAACATTTGAAATCTTGTCGTATACTAGTGTATATTGCTGGATAGTGTAAGGTATTGTATAGTGCAGAACATTTGAGACATTTTTCACAGCAGCAGAAAAGCAAATTTTAGCAGCAACTTTGACATATGTTTGAATTTGTATACACCTAATTTATGACTTTTTTTAAATTCATCTCTAGGAATATTTAGAATCCCCTGCTAATCACTAGTCCCCACACTTCATGAACAATTACTAACACTAATATATCTGTAAATATGTATAAAATCCTTCCTAACATCTATGAATCTTTACAATGCAAATAGATCATTAACTTTTACAGGTAAGAAGAGTCTGTAGTCAGGAACATGCATTACCCTGTGCTCAATAATATTCATGTAACACAAAAATTATAACAGTGTGCCATTCGTTTGAGGAAATTTTCTCATGAGCATTTTAAACATGTACACTGTAGGTCAGTTTTTGCTTGAAAAATTGCTATTATGTATATGAGATCTCCTGTTTGGCAATATAGGCTTTGAGCGGAGCCTATTACAATCAGACAAAAAGAAAAAAAAAAAATACCTGCGCTACCAGCGTTGCTCTTTATTACAGTAAAATAATAGACCCCATTAGAGTCTATCTGGTTTGCAGCAATCCATTGGTATCTAACACATAGGTTTATTTGCGGATTTTTTTTTGTATTTCTGTTCCTATACTAGATAGGAACCCAACCTTATGCTATAAATTTTTTGTTCAAAATTTGAGCAAAGATACACAGCTAATCCATCTCAAGGGCATGCCGCCTAGCAGAAGAACCTGAAGGTGATGTTAGTATAAGAACACTCACTTGTCTGGGAGAAGCAAAAAATGAAAAACAAACTTTTCCAGATCATTTCTCCTAGAGCTCCAGCCGACAACCACTCCAAGTTGCTTTCAAGAAAGACTGCTCTATTGCTGACATCTCCTCTTATGAAAAGGTGTTTGGTGATCATGACTGCTCCCTGCTGGCTACGTTCCACATCCAGGAGTGATTGACTAAAGGGCAAAGAGGCTGGCAAATGGAAAACACCAAGGAAAAATGTCTGAAGTCATCACAGTCTTCCACACGTAGATCAGCCATTTCATAACTCGCTCAATAAACTGTTAGTAATAATTGACAGTGCATATGCAAGACAAACTTTCATATATCATCTAATTTGTCAACCAATTACACATACAACAAACAGTATTTATATATTTTAATATGTCATTTAAAAAGATAAAGAGTTGAAATCAATAAAATTAGACCATTGAAAATTAAATTTAGTAGTAATATTTACAACCTTTCTGCTGTTTGTAATAAACCAAACAAGATCAATTTATACAACTAAACAGCTAGTGTTACAAGTAGTGTCACCAAATTCAACACAAAATGCCATTTAAGAACTACTGCAGTATCAGAATATCGCAAGGGTCTTTAGCACAGCACCGTTTGGCTGTTATAACAATGCAAATATGATGCAAAGCAAAACTAACTGGCAGTGTTAATGAGGAATCTTAGCACATTTTTTATGGCTAAGGACCTTCAATTCATCATTTTTGGAGTGGTCTGGTGTTTGGTGCAAAAGATTAAGAGAACGTTACCGTGCACAATCAAGGAAAGTGTTACAAAAAGATAGTGGTATTAAGGCTATGTGCCCACGCTGCGGAAAATGCGCGGATTTTGCCGCGGATTTCTCGCGGAAAAGCCGCGGATTTTCCGAAAATCTGCAGCACAGCTACTCCCCAGCCATTTCTATGGCATTTGGGAAATGCTGTGCCCACGCTGCGGATTTTTCCCCAGCGTAAATCGTGCGGAAAAATCTGCAGCATGTCAATTATTGTAGCGGATTTCTCCGCAGGGTCCCATATACTTACCTGCCTTGATAGAGACCCGAGTCACTTCTCCGTCCGGTGTACAGCAGCGCGGTGGATCCAGCCAGGTACAGGAAGGAAGAGGTGGGCGGAGCCTGCACAAGCTCCGGTCATGTGACAGCCGGAGCTAGTTCAGGCCCGCCCACCTCCAGCACAGTGAAACCAGACGCTGCCTGACAGTGACCCGGCCGCCGGAAAGCAAGGTGCTGCATGATGGAGGCAAGTATAAACTTCCCCGATCACGGCAGCACTTGTTCTGCATTGAGGATGCAGTGCCGAAGCCATGGCACTGTATCCTCAATGCAGAATGCCCGCAGCATATCCGCACGACATTCCGCAGCATGGAAACAGACAAAAGTTGTGGTGCTGTTTCCTGGGAGCACCTGCGGAATGTCGTGCGGATATATCCGCAGGACACTTTCCCCGTGGGCACATAGCCTAAGAGTTCTTAGCGGTATAGTTAGGAACCTAAGACTTGATTCATCAGGGGTTTTTTTTCCCCCAGAATTCTGGCATAAAATTGTTTGAAAATTTATTTTTTACATAAACCGCATTTAAACAAAAAATAAAATAAAGTTGTGATATTTGGCATTTTTAGGTCAATCCTAAAATGTTTGCATTTAAAATTATTTTTAGGTGTGAGGACATACACAGCCAGAAAATGTATAATTGACGATAGAAATATACTTCAGTGTGTGACTTGAGTAATTTGTTACAGTGGCGCACCACAGCTAAAAGATGCACCAAGTTAATTAATTTTACTCCAGTGGACTATTTATCAAGATTGGGGTGCAAAATGCCAGTATTGATTAATCAGGGTCAAAGTTTTCAAATTCAGCTCAGGCACTGTGGTTTCAGTTTGCATAGAAAGTGCAAACTAAACATTGAAAGTCTCCATGCCCAAACACTGCTACTGGACAAAGCAAAAAAAAAGCCAACTCAGCTCCACTATGCTCAAAACCATATAAAGTGTCACCCTCCGCAGGCAACTAAGTATCAGGCCATGTGCACACTTTGCGTCGAGGTAGTTGCAGTTCTAACTGCATCCTCTGGCAGAAACTGTCTGTCAAATTTGGCACACTTCTCTCTGCCCTCCAGCAGGTAGAGAGAACTGAGCATGCACAAGAGCTCAATGGATGACACTGTGTGAATGATGTAGGACGCATCATCCACACAAAGCAGGGAAAGAGGACGGTGATTGCAAGCAGAGAGGAGGTGCCGGATCAAGACCAGCAATATCCATCGGACCAGCCCGCCACACAGGTGAGCATAATAAAATGTGTTTTTTAGGTTATACAGATCGGCTTGGGGACTTACATACAGTATATTAGAATGCTGTATACAGAAGCTTTCGACAGGTTCCGTTTAAGTCATAGAATTGTTATATTAATATTAATTCTAACTAAAATGTGAATACTAATATTGAGCAAGATGAAATTCAACCTATTGGTTCGGCCCTCCACACCAATCACCAGTCACGGTCTTTCATGTGGTCCCCTTGGGAAAAAAAAATTGCCCACACGCGGTCTATATGTTATCACTATAATGCATAATTAAGTCAGCCACTATGACTATTAGGAGAGAACAAAGATAAAGCAAGTGTGGCCAGACAATGTTCTAAAGAAAATTTAAAAAGATGACAATTGGTCAACAGTACCACTTCTGAGGCCATTTGTATGGTTTAATTGCAAGGGAAAAAAATATTAAAAGAATTTCTATTAAATTATGACATATTTCTGGGGGGCGGAGCTTGCTGATGGCCGAGAGTGAGACGCGATGACCACGGACTCTCTCCTAAACCCACTCCAAAAGCCGACTTACAGCACCTGTTGCCCTGCCTAATACATATGGGCAAGCCCAAGAAAGTCCCCGGACCCGGTACCGCTGCAAAGGGAATCCAGCATCCCATGGAACACTTCCTGAACCCGGATTCTCCCCTGCCGCCCAGACAAGCTTGTGGCAAGATGGCGCCGACGGAAGAAGCAGGCCGCACCTCACAGGGAGAGACACAGTCAGCAGCAGCAGCCGCAGGCGCCCGCACTAAAACCCGGGGAGGCGATTCTAGAGGTACTGGTGAGCTGACAATGGCTGAGATAAGCAAACATTTGCAAACACTGCCCACCACAGTTGACCTGGAGGGGTATATATCGAGGCTAGAACGCTCTTACAAAAAAGAGCTCCTAAGGCTATATGCGCACGTGTGCGTAATTCATGCAGTTACGCTGCGCTTTGTAGCGCAGCGTAACTGCATGCGTTCTGCGTCCCCTGCACAGTCTATGGAGATTGTGCAAGGGCCGTGTGCACGTGGCGTCTTAGAGCGCAGCGCTTCGGCTGCTGCCCGAAGCGCTGTGTTCAAGAAGCGACATGTCACTTCTTCCGTGCGCTTTGCCGGCAGCTCCTGCTCTGTCTATGGCAGGAGCTGCAGGCAGAGCGCATGGATCGGCTTTTTTTTTTTTTTTCTACGGACATTTTCTGCAGCAATTTGAAGCGCACGTGTTCTCTTCAGATCGCTGCAGAAATTTCTGCAGGGCTAGTACGCAACGTGCGCACATAGCCATACCCTGAAACAGGAATTCACCACTAGAATAAAAGAGGCTAAAACCTCACAGGCTAATATACAGCAAGAGCTGCAGGCACACAGAGAGGTCATTTTAAGCAACTCAGCCAGGCTGGAAGAGATGGCTGCATGGATGGAAGATATTGAAAACCGCAATAGTCGAAACAATATTCATATACGCGGCCTCTCTGAAAAAGTATCCCTCCAGGACTTAGACCAAGCAGCCCAAAAGTTGTTCTCCCAGATCCTGCAAAATCCAAAGCACACCAAGATTGGACTGGACAGAATTCATAGAGCTTTGGGGCCTCGTCCTACCTCTGATTCCCGTCCTAGAGATGTAATCTGAAGAGTACATTTCTATAAGGAAAAGGAAAGGATCATGGCAGCAGCAGCCCCTTCCAGTTCATGGACTCCCAGGTCATACTGCTACCAGATTTGGCCAGGCATACCTTGCAGCTGAGGAGGGCCCTCAAACCTCTCCTCTCGTGTCTCAAAGAAAATGACATTCCTTATCGCTGGGGATACCCCTTCTCCCTCATAGCCAGCAAGGACGGGAAGACATCATCATTCCGGAGCCTGGGAGATTTGGCCTCTTAAGCACCTTTGACCTCCATATGGTCACCCTCCCTGATTGGCCTAGGGCCCCTCAACTACCAGTGGGGCCCCAGGTTGGCTCACAGTTAGCCGTTCCAGATCTGGTGGAAGTCCTCGGGTCCAGTCGGCAGTCCCATGAACTGACAGATTCCTCTTTGTGAGATGACCAGATTTCTAAAATCCATTCTATTGGGACCTATACCTCATCAGTAACAGAGAAACAGATCCTAAGAGAACCAAAGCTCTATGTTTTATGCTTATTTTCATTATCAACATAGACCCTCCTGATAGTGTTTTTATAGCCAGTTAAAGTCATTTTTCATATATAACTGGAGAACAGACGATTCCTAGAATGCTTAGTTAAGCAGTTATATGGTTAATAGATTCTGTTCTAACCACAGCCAATTTTACAGTATATGCTTGCCTAAACCTATTTAGTGAAATTTACATAGCAGCACATGGCGACAGGCATCATTTTATCAATATTACTATTGCTATTGCGTATCATTAATGTCATGATTATTTGAAAGTACCTTTTTTTCCCCACAGTGAGTTCGGTGTGGAGCGGGGGGAGTGGGGGAGACCCCAAAACAAAAATCAGTTTCTCCACCTCCTCTCCGGCGAATTAGGTGGCTTGTTCTGCCAATCCTTTGCACATATAACAAGCAGGGCCTTTAGCCCCTGCTGGTGTTTTTCTGACCCCCTTCTGCTTCCTGTTCTCTTTCTCCTCCTCACTCTTTTCCCCTCTCTCCTTCTGCATGGGATAGTTAGTCTTATCATACTATAACTCAGTCCGACACAAATATCCTAATGGTTGATGTAAAGTTCTGTTCCCTGAATACGAGAGGACTGAAAGTCCCTGAAAAAAAGGAGACATAATATATATGTGCCATAAACAAAGTGTCTGTCTTGCTCCTACAGGAAACTTACTTTCGCACTAATTCCATACCAAAACTGACAGGTTATTTTCCCACATGGTTCCACAGGACAAACCCTTTGTCCAAGTCAAAAGGGGTCTCAATTGCCTTCCACAGGTCTTTTAAGTCTGACACTTAATTCTCTCATTGACCTGTTAGGGTGGTTTATCTTTCTGCAGGTGTCCTGGGCGTCACACACCATGGTGATCGCGAACATCTATAGCGCAAACCAGTGACAGGGAAGATTTTATTCAAAGTGCCTACGTCAGCTCGAGGAATTTGCTGGCTCCTCTCCTGTGGTCCTGGGCGGGGACTTCAACCTACCTCTCGATCCATCCATAGATGTCTTCTCAGGTAGGACAACTTACCCCCTCTCTCACATACGGAGGACCAGGAGACTTATGCAGGACATGAGATTGGTGGACTTCTGGAGGGTTTTGAACCCTGTGTCAAGAGATAACACATTCTTCTCTCCAGTGCACACATTATATAGCAGGATAGACTTCTTTCTGGTATCACATTCTCTACTAGACATGCGAGTGAAGACGGAGATCGGGTCTGTGCTGTGGTCAGACCATGCCCCTGTATACTTTTCACTGCAGCTTAGCTCCTGCAGGGGTCGGGTTATACCTGGCGCTTAAACGAGCAGTTACTCCAAGATCCCGTATGCCTGGCAGACATTAAATGCACTATAAGAGAGATTTTATGTCAGACCACGAGGGAGATACCAGGGTCCCACCACTCAAATGGGAAGCCCTGAAGTGCACTCAGAGGGGTACTTATTTCCCATGGAACTCGCTTAAAAAAAGGAAAGAGCAGAGGCGCTCAAAAAAAACTTATCACAAATATCTTCCCTAGAAAATCAACATAAGCAAAACTTATCCCACATGTTTTTGTACAACTCTCTAACACGCAGCATAAATTACTAGCCATACTAGACCAAAAATCACGAAGCTTACAAGAGCGAACAAGGAGTTCGTTCTATCATCTGGGAGACAAAAGCGGAAAATTACTATCATGAGCATTGCACCCCCGAAACTTTAACACTTATATTCCCAGTATATCAGACCCAGCTGGGACAAGAGTTTATAAGGACCGTGATATCACAGACAGCTTTAGGAGTTATTATGAGTCTCTTTATAACCTTAAGGGCCACTTTGATGACTTGACCCCTCCACAGCTTCAGAATAAAATAAACAAATACCTGGCCTGCCATGGACTTCCCTGTGGTCTCAGACAATATCTTGTCGGAGATGGAAGAGAACTTTATGCTGGAGGAGGTGGTCAGGGTGATCAGAGAGGCCAAGCCGGGCAAAAGCCCGGGACCTGATGGCTTTGGAGTAGGCTTCTATAAACTTTTGGAGGAAGAATTAAGTCCTATCTTCCATTCAGTATCTAATTCCATTTCTGCCGGCTGCCCTCTGCCTCCCCAAGCATTGATGGCACATATTATTGTCACTTTAAAACCTGGGAAGGACCTAATTGCAGTAGCTACAGGCCAATCTCACTCATCAACTCAGAGATCAAACTTTATGCCAAACTAATCTCTAATCCATTAAAAGAATCTCCTCCCACCAGTAATAAATCCGGATCAGGTGGGATTTGTTCCGGGGAGGGAGGCCAGGGACGTTATCAGAACTGTCTCTCTGGAAGACTGGGCGCGGAGGGACCTATGTGCATCCTGTCAATTGATGCTGAAAAAGCCTTCAACAGGATGCACTGGGATTACATGTTCCAGGTCCTCTGTAGGTTGGGCCTCGGGGAGTCAAGGCTAAAACTAATATCCGCCCTCTATACTCATCCATTAGCACAGGTGAAGGTGAACGGCTCCCTGTCCTCACCCTTCCGGATCCGAAATGGCACCAGACAGGGGTGCCCTCTGTCACCCCTTTTTTACATACTATGAAACCTCTAGCCACAGCCCTGAGAAATAACCCTTCTAGAAGATGAGTTTGTTGGAGGAGAGGAACATAAAATGGCATTATTTGCCTATGACCTTGTGTATATTACATCCCCAATAGTCACCAACCCAAACCTGGTAGCCGAACTTAAGAGATTCGGACATTTAAGTAACTTCAAAATTAACTCAACTAAATCCGAAATTCTGAATATTTCAATACCCATGCTGGAGGTTAACCAGCTTAGCTCATCACTACCCTTTAAGTGGCAGAGGTATCACTTCACCTATTTGGGAGTCAAGATTCCTTCTGACACCGCCAATCTGTATAACTTAAATCCCGTTAGAGTGATGTCAGCCCTAGAGAGGCATTTGGAGACATGGAAGAGTCTTTTATCCTGGTTTGGCAAGATCAATGCTATCAAAATGGATCTCCTTTCCATACTCTTGTATGTCTTCCAGATCATCCCGTTTTGGCCGCCGGCCTCATACTTCTCACGTCGAAAGACCATGATCAGCAGATTTGGCAAATGTCCCCGCATTTCGTACATTACACTCACTAGAACTAGAGACAGGCGGAACAAGCATCCCGGATCTACGCCTATATAGCCACGCCTCCTTGGGAACCTGCGTCTTGGACCTATTCCACGGGAGGGGCCGCAAGAGATGGGTAGACATAGAACACGTTAGATTGGAGTTGGACCCGGTGGCACGGCTCTGGTCCCCTCCTCTGGTGGAGACGAGCTGGAGCGCCCCCTCAGTATTTTTAGTAAATCTGATTAAGTTTGTGAGACAAGGATCAGTAAAATTACAATTCTCTTCTGTCCCAGGACCTCTGACTCCCCTATATGATAACCCAGCGTTTCCACTTGGCATTCATAGATCTACTCTACTTCACAGAAGGAAAATGGAGCGTCCGATGGTAAAGGACTATGTAAGACAACACTCGGGTCCTCTCATTGTCAACTTTGGTCCCTGATCATCCCTCTCGGAGAGGTATGTGGCTCTTGTATGAGCAAATTAGAAGTTTCATTGGATCTCTTTCCCCTCGGAGTGCACTATTTAGATCGTTCACCCCATTCGAGTCCCTGTGCCTGGCAGATGAACCTCCAGAGCACACAATTTTATTACTATACGGAATATTCCTAAAAGCTTATATAATCAATGGTCCCCAGGTCCCCTTTTTCTCTAAGTGGGAGACGTACCTTGACAGGGAGTTATCCGGGGAGGAGCGAGGAAAAATACTGCTCTTCTCATACAAATCCTCCATATGTGCCTTGACCCAGGAGAGAAGCTATAAGATTCTCTCGAGATTGTAAATTTGTCCAGCCTCTATTAATGACATCTTCCCAGAGGTCCCAGACACTTGTTGGAGATGTGAGAACTTTTGCGGCACCTATCGCCACATTTGGTGGTCCTGTCCTCTGATCAGGGATTTCTGGGAGGCGGTCTTTGACCTTGCTAAAAAGCTCTCACCATTTAGTTAGCACTTCTATCATTATGTAAACTTTCAATCTCTAAATATAAGAAAAATATGCTGAGACATATTTTATCAGCAGCCAGATGGTTGATTCCAAGATTCTGGAAACAGAAGTGCCTACCTACCAGAGCAGAACTTTTAGCTGAACTCAACGACATTTGCAGAATGGAAGACTTGTTGGCGCAGACTATGGGGGGGTATGGAGGGGTTCATGGGGGTATGGTCAGCCTGGATCTTATTGCGAGATTCTCCTGACCTGTTGTCGTGGTTGGAGGGAACTAACTTCAGCGCCGTAGTTGGAAATTAATTCTTCCCGGAGATGGCCAACCACCCACGCAGTCCCCACGCCGCCCCTTACCCCTTTCTTTTTCCCTATTCTGTCTTCATTTCACTATTTTTCTAATCCATTGATAAACTTTATAATTTCTCCTCAATAAGTCTCTTACCTAGCCCTATCATCTTCTCTTTAAAATTCTCGTTTCATTTCCCATTTCAATTCTTCAGACTCTTGGAATTTCATTCCAAAATGTGTTGAGAGATCTCGTATCTCAGTTTTAACTGAATATTCCAATGCTCCATGTATTATTGTTACTTATACTATTATGAGACTAATAAAACTTGATTTAACCAAATTATGACACATTTCACACATGTAACATTGTTCAATAAAATTTTATTAGCTGTTCTCCTCTTTCTGACAAATGGAATGAATAATGCTGCCTGTTCATTACCAACTAGATTCATTTAGTAAGTATATGAGGCTCTCAGAAGCATATACATTTTTGTAAAAACAAATCCAGAAAACTAGCAATGGATAATAAGTACCAAACAATGTACTTGTTCAAGACCATAACTTTCATTGAAATTCCCACCTATTAAAAGAAGAATCCGGCGTGAATCTAAACACAGATTGTCATGAACATGGTACATGCAGCTGATAGTGTAAATGTACATAAAAACTCAGGACCATTAGAGGTGAAATTCCACACAAGGTAAACACATGCACATTACATAAAAATAACACACCAGGGACTCTTCAGAAGAGAGGAGAACACGCCTAGGTTTAATAAAGCAGCTAACCTTCCTTAACCCAGCAATTAACACAGCCACCAAAGTCTTGTTCATAATTCGTGTGAAAAGAAGATATGATATACCTCATACTCCTTCTCAAAAAAATAAAGTAAAATTGGAGGTGAGAAGAGAAAAATATATATATTTTATATTCATATATGCATGTGTGCAAGAAAAGTACTTCCATAGTTAGAGTTTAAAGAAAGTTTAATATTTTATTATAACAAAATAGGCAGTTATTGTGGGTAAAATATTAAAAATCTGTCCTCTAAGAATAAACATACAGCATTAAGTCTATGAATCCAATTCTCCAAGTGAGATGAAAAGATTATGTGTTCTCGTGTAGTGTTTATATACAAGACCAGACCTTCAAGAGGCTATGTTAATTACCTGAAGTTTTACTCTCGTTTCATAAAGGTGATCTTTAAAAACACAAAAAAACAAAAAACATTCAGTCTGTTAAATCATGTTACATGTACAAGATTAACCGAGTTAAACGTAAAATTCCTAGCAAGAAATGCTGGGATTAAAAAAATAGAATTTTATTACAACGTACGGTTTAGGTTATTCCTTCCATTGCAAAACTGTGTATAGTAATGCTGCAGCAATATATCTCAAAATCAAAAACCTCCGCCTATGTAGAGAACCATATCAAGTCAAAACAGTATAGAGAGAATGAAATGCATAGGCCAAACCATGCTATTAAAAGCGAAATTGTGCAAAGATGCTCACAATATAGTTAAGACCACTTATTTCATTAATTTTATTTTTCTTTATCTGAAAATTGTCTATAAAGCTTTTTTCGTAAAATGCATTTGTCATTTTCCCTTAAACATTAAGGAAATTTGCCACTTATTTTTTTTTTATTTTTTAACCTTTAATAACTGGTCCGGCCGTTCCACCTTAAATAAAACAAAACAAAAAAAAAAAAAAAACAACAAATTTGGGACATAATTAAAAGGAGTTAAAATATGACAATGTAAAAGGTGGAAGGAACGGCAGCAAATAAGTGGCGCGAACAGTGCCAAAAGAAATAGAGCCTGTTCGTATGGGATAAGGTATTGTGTATATGTACGGGCAGTGATGGGGACTTTGATGGAGTTCATTTCATGTCTCATAATTTCTCTTTTGCAGGTACCCAGATAAAAGTGCTGGACTGTTCTTCTATGATCTGTTTTACTTGATTGTAAATTTCCTCTAGCGTGTCTCCTTGAACAATCGCTAAAAGAAAAAAAATAAAAGTAAATAAACAAAGGGATTTGTCAGAGGGAATCTGAGGGCAGCAAAAAATGGTGACTGAGATCCAGAATCTAGGGATGTGTTACTCACTGGGCTTCATGATGCAGCTATGCTAGTCCTCTCATTGATGGGTTGTATCTAACCTGCGCTTGCACCACGAATTTATATACAGATTTCTATCTATTCTTCATTGTGAGAAAGTTGTTAATAAATGGTAAGGGAAACCGTAAATCTAAAAAGGACTACACAGCAGGAGCATCTCCTTGAGAGTACTAGCAGAGCTGCAGCAGATAAGGGTTTCATTAAAACTTCAGCAAGAAGCCCAGTTGGTGACACTGCAGGAATTGTGGTCTCTGCCCCTATATTATGCTGCTCTCAGATGGCATAGCATAGAACTCATGACAGATTCCGTTTAAAACAGGAAAGAACATTTTATTGATCAACCATTAAAAAGTCCACTACCAGACAACCCTTGCTTAAAGGGGTTTTCTAACAGATTAAAATAAACTTTAAAATTTAATATAATAGATTTTGGAATAATAATAATTGGATGTGTTTAAAAAAATATCCCTGTGATGTGATGAGAATCTTTTATATGTGTCCCTGCTATGTGCTGTGTAATGGCCGTGTCTGACCGTACAGGGACATGGTCTGATCATACCACATCTCCTGGGCAGAGGAGGATGCAAAAGAGTATACAGACATTACAGCATGGGATAATAGCAAATTCTTTTTGTGAGGTAAAGCATTTCCCTGCCAGATTTTAAAAAATATTTTACCTCAAAGAAACAGTAATTTGTCCCGTGCTGTAATGTCTTTATACTTTTTTGCTTCCTCCCCGGCCCATGAAATGTGGTATGATCAGATCATGTCCCTGTACGGTCAGACACAGACATTACACAGCACATAGCAGAGGCACATATATCAGATATCAGAATAGGAACAGTTGATTTTTTTTTTTTTTATTAACAAATTGAATTTTGGCAATTAATTCAACATTCCAAAATCTATTCGTTAAAATTAACTTTGTTCCTGGGACAACCGCTTTGATAGCAACCCCCCCCCCCCCCCCCAACATTAAAAATGGACATTTACCTTTCCAATAATGCTGGCACCATGATGCCTGATGGACAGGTGACATTATGTCAAGTGACCACTGCAGCCAAACAGTGACCACTGATCAACTGCTGCCTTTAAGTATCCCATTGAGGCAAATCAAATATAGTGGTAGCAGTTTTTCCTATAACTTTTTTTTTTTTTTAATATACATGGATCCAAAATAATCACAAGGACCATACCTATGTGCAGTATTCACACTATTCACGATGTATAGTGGATTCAAATCACCTTCCACACAATTGTTAACTTTATGATGTTACAACAAAAAGTCAAAAAGGCACGAGATGCTGTGTTTTTGCTTGTAATGATTGTTTTCACAAACTACACAAAGTAATTCAGGTAGTTGTGCATAAAGCAGTTTTCTCACGTTTACTTTAATAGTTGGATTACGCCTTTAACATGCACCTCCCATTAGGAAAACATATTCTGTGTTGCTTGATCTATGTGGCTGTGTGCAGATATCGCTATTACATACTTCTTACAATGACTGCCCTGCAGTTATTTTTTCAATCTGTCAGGACATCCACTTAATGTAACCAGCACCAGTGAGAGTTTATTGGAAAAGGCATCTTATTGGATGCAATAGGATTCACTATATTATGAAGTACCGGGAAGCAGAACTGTGCACGTATGACCACCAGCACTGGACTCATCAGTTGGATGTACCGAGGAAAAAAAAAAAAAAAATCAACACAACTATTCACATGTTGCGTGATCTAGAAGAGTAAAGTCATACATGGGCCAATCCAATTAAAAACAAAAATCAAAATCGTCACCCTACCCTAAAAACAATGATCAGTATATTTTCTCCCAGGAACAGCACAACTGTGGTCCATTAGCTCAGGCAGCCTGTCTGTAGGCAAGAGTGGTGCTGTTTCTGGAATAAAACAAAACACAGGCCCCTTTTTCTGGGACAACCATCTAAAATGCATCAGTACTTAATGCCAAAAAGGAACCATAAAGCCTACACTTTCCTGTCCAAAATATGCTCTAAGCCTTGTTGACTCTTGCATGAGATATGCAAAAAAAATAATCCTGAACTGAATTATCAAAAAGTAATTTGGAGAAAATGCAGGTTGGAGAAATTACCGTAAGCTTTCCATCGGAGCAGGGTTACAGCTGAGTGACATATATTCACACTATTGACACGGTCGATGATTCGGGTTCATCATGCAAACCCTAATAGTGTTCCTGTGGACAGATTATCCCACCTGAGCTGTGGATGTCTCCAGCTCCTTCAGAGTGACTATAAGCCTCTTGGCTGCTTCTCTAACAAGTGCTCTTCTTGCTTACGATGCCAGTTCAGATGGATGACCATGTCTTGGTAGGTTTGCAGTTGTGCCACACTTGTTCCATTTTTGAATGATTAATTGAAAAGTGCTCAATGGGATGTTCAGAGCTTGTTTTTTTTTTTTTTTTTTAAAGAACCCAACTGTGTTTTACAACGTTATCCCTGACCTGTCTGCTGTGTTCCTTTGTTTGCATGACGCTGTTTGAAACATGTGAGTGCAGTGCGATGTTGGGTGTGCGTGAGCTGAGACTCGGTGCAAATCACAGCATGCTGCGTATTGCACCGAGAGCACGATTTGTGCTGTAGAAAATTAAGCAAGAGGACACTGTCCCATAGATTAACATTGAAAAAAGAAAAAATGCCAGCTTACCCAGTTGATTAAATAGATAGGCTGCTATTCCATATAAGCGCTCAGCATCGGATAAATGGCAGGAGCTCTTGCCAGCAATTGATATGAAGGAAGGATAAATCCAGCGAGCCAGGCTTGTAATGAATAAAAAAATCTTTTTTCTGTATTTCAAACGTACATTAAAAATCTTTCCAATATAGCATAGTACAAATACAGGCAGAGATGAGAAAATTACTGCTGTAAAGCGCACGGCAAGGATTTTTTATTCATTACAAGTCTGGCTCGCTGGATTTATCCTTCCTTCATAGATTAACATTGGTGCAAGTGCAATCCAATTTTTTTATGGGATCGCACATGAAAATCGCAAGTGGACATGAGCCCTTATACTGAGAATAAATTGCACACAGGTGGACTCAACTGATTAGGTGACTTCTGGAGGCCATTGCTCACTCAGGATTTTATTTAGCAGTATTAGACTACAGGGGATGGAACACAAAGTCACGTCACCATTTCCATGGCATGATGCACAGAGTGCCTGTACTTGGCTTGAGTACCTTTAAGTGTACGTCAAACAGTTATATGTTTGATAATCAGCGGCTATTTAATAGTCTGTTTACACAGGCAGACCACATTTCCTGTGCACAGAATAATTAGTGGTAAATCAATCTGTGTGCAAAGGCTGCCAATATTCTCAGCAGCACATGCCCTTTTTTTCAGCAGTACAAGTGTAAACTGGACGTGTACTGCCGAAAACATGATTTTTCAAGCAGCCTTAAAGGGAACCTGTCATCAGAAATTTGGCCGTAAGATCCGTTGCTGTATCTTACGCCGTCCCCCATGCTCCTCCAAATCATCCCTCAGGACACCGCCCACTGCGCCCGAGGTCCCGTGCACGCCGGCACACCTAGTGACGTGGTCGCAGGCATGAGAGTATGAGCGGCGCTGTGATTGCATCGCAAGTGCCCGCCCATACTCTCGTGCCCGCCCTTTCCCCACTGCCTCCAGCGTTCTGCGCCAGCCCGACGTCACCTCCTTCCCATCGTACCCTGCAGCAGGAAATAGATGGGAGGGGCGGAGCATGCCACTACAGGAGAAGCGGAGAGGATCTGAGCGACGTACAGAGGGGAGAGCGCGCCCACGAGAGTATGGGCGCGCACTTGCGATGCAATCACAGCGCCGCCCATACTCTCGTGCGTGCAACGTCAACAGGTGTCCTGGCGTGCACGGGACCTCGGGCGCAGTGGGCGGCGTCCTGAGGGATGATTTGGAGCATGGGGGACGGCGTAAGATACAGCAACGGACGCCACACGGCCCGCCCCCATGGACGATTTACAAGATTTTCAAACCGAAAGGTACAGTTTTATAAAGTATTTATTTTGGTTTAAAAGGGGGCACAAAAAGTATAGAAACCTTACTAGAATGCAGCCCACGAGCTGCAGAGGGGGAAACATTTAGGTTGAAAGCCAAATTTCTGATGACAGGTTCCCTTTAAAAGTCATGTTCTCGGCAGCACGTCCTATTTACACAGAACAATGTTTTTTAAAGCAGCTCAAAAATCATTGTACCCAATGACAAGTGTGTTGCATGTCCGTGAGGTGACTGGCAGCCTGTACACTGCCTGGCTAGCAGGAAACTAGTGTTACAATGCTCATTGATAATAAGCCACTGTAAATCCAGCTCTGCTCCGATTTTCAAATATACAGTACACAGGGGGTTACTGACCCAGCAAAACCTCAGTCAGTCACTTGCCAAGTGTAAATGGAATCAGTCAGTAGGTTCAACCATTCAAAGCAATGTATATGAGCAAGCAGGTCAGAGAAAGATGAATAAAATGATATCTTGAAATTTGCAATCTGACGTCTTATTTTAGATTGATCCACGTTTTTTCTTAATAAGATGTAAATCAGCTGTTAAGCTCTGGAGGCAGATTCTAGGTGGGATCTTTATCTGGCCCATAGATCTTATTTTAAATGTAAAGGCCCAGTCACACACAGCGACTTACCAGCGATCCCGAAAACGATGCGACCTGATAGGGATCGCAGGTAAGTCGCTGGGAGGTCGCAGGTGAGATGTCACACAGTCAGATCTCACCAGCGATGCAGGAACAATACAGGTCGCAGTAGCGACCTGTATAACGATCTCAGCAGTCACTGGGACCCTGTCACACAGTGTCAAACACAGCGATGTGTCCTGCCCAGCAGGACATCGCCTTAGAAGAAAATGGCCTGGACCATTCTGCAACGACTAGCGATCTCACAGCAGGGGCCTGATCGCTGGTAAGTGTCACACATAACAAGATCGCTAACGGGATCGCTACTGCGTCACAGAAACCGTGACTCCGCTGCGATCTCGCTAGCAATCTCGTTATGTGTGACGGTACCTTAAGGCTGTGTTCACACACTGCGTTTTTGCTGCAGAAATGTCTTGAGAAATTCTTGTAACCTTTCTGCAGACATTCCCCAACCAAAAATAAATTAGCTGTGCGCACACTGAAATTCTTTCTGTAGATTTTCTTAAGAAAAAGATTGAGAATGTCACTTCCTTTCTGCAGCTAACTGCGTTAGTTACCATAGATATTGGCACAATAACGCAGGGAGCAACCAGCGGTAAAAACGCACCAAATCGCGGTAAAAACGCAGGTGCGCTAATCCTTCACTCAAGAAATTTTCTTAAGAAATTTCTTAAGAAAAATCCTTTTTCTAGTGTGCACATAGCCTTAGAGTGTTCAGCTTTCATTTACTTCAGCTGCAATTATGTTTGTAATGAAACAATTCACACCTCTTCTTTAAAATGAAAGGGGGCATTACCAGTGAGAGATATATAATGGCTGAAAATCTGCTCTTCTGATCTAACTGCAGAGCAGTGTGTGATTACAACAGTACAGCAGAGTTGTGCATGGTCTCATTACTAACTTATTTGTTGGTGTCCTCTCACGGTGCTGTCAGCTCTGCTTTACTCCCTTCCCCCTTCAATGGCTGTTTGTTACATGGAAGCTGACACACCCCTTTCACTTATTATATATTTATTCATTTATATAGCGCTATTAATTCCATAGCGCTTTACATACATTGGCATCACTGTCCCCATTGGGGCTCACAATCTAGAGTCCCTATCTGTATGTCTTTAGAAAGTGGAAGGAAACCGGAGTACCCGGAGGAAACCCACGCAAACACTGGGAGAACATACAAACTCCTTGCAGATGTTGTCCTTGGTGGGATTTGAACTCAGTACCCCAGCGCTTAAAAGAAGCTCTAGAGCAGACCTGGGTAATGGGTGGCCCGTGGTCCGCCTACTGTCTGGGACCGGCCCGCCCGTCTTAGATCAGAGTTGGAGGCGTGGCCTCATCTACGATTTTATGCCTCTGCCCCGCTCTCCCAGCCAGGAGCTATGTATCACGCAGTGCAGTGATAAGAGACTACCACGCCCCTGCACTCTCCCGACCGTGCCCCCTCTTGCTGCCTTCTATGGCATCTATGCTGCTGGCCACACCCCCTTTGCCTGCCCCTTCTACCCAGTATCCTCACATGTGACTGGCTCATCTCCACAGCAGCCACCTCAAAAACGTATGTTCTGCAACTGAGGTAATGTGAACCAGTAGCAGCAGGGAGAGTGCAGCGTGCCTGCAGGAGGAGAGTGCAGCGTGCCTGCAGGAGGAGAGTGCAGCGTGCCTGCAGGAGGAGAGTGCAGCGTGCCTGCAGGAGGAGAGTGCAGCGTGCCTGCAGGAGGAGAGTGCAGCGTGCCTGCAGGAGGAGAGTGCAGCGTGCCTGCAGGAGGAGAGTGCAGCGTGCCTGCAGGAGGAGAGTGCAGCGTGCCTGCAGGAGGAGAGTGCAGCGTGCCTGCAGGAGGAGAGTGCAGCGTGCCTGCAGGAGGAGAGTGCAGCGTGCCTGCAGGAGGAGAGTGCAGCGTGCCTGCAGGAGGAGAGTGCAGCGTGCCTGCAGGAGGAGAGTGCAGCGTGCCTGCAGGAGGAGAGTGCAGCGTGCCTGCAGGAGGAGAGTGCAGCGTGCCTGCAGGAGGAGAGTGCAGCGTGCCTGCAGGAGGAGAGTGCAGCGTGCCTGCAGGAGGAGAGTGCAGCGTGCCTGCAGGAGGAGAGTGCAGCGTGCCTGCAGGAGGAGAGTGCAGCGTGCCTGCAGGAGGAGAGTGCAGCGTGCCTGCAGGAGGAGAGTGCAGCGTGCCTGCAGGAGGAGAGTGCAGCGTGCCTGCAGGAGGAGAGTGCAGCGTGCCTGCAGGAGGAGAGTGCAGCGTGCCTGCAGGAGGAGAGTGCAGCGTGCCTGCAGGAGGAGAGTGCAGCGTGCCTGCAGGAGGAGAGTGCAGCGTGCCTGCAGGAGGAGAGTGCAGCGTGCCTGCAGGAGGAGAGTGCAGCGTGCCTGCAGGAGGAGAGTGCAGCGTGCCTGCAGGAGGAGAGTGCAGCGTGCCTGCAGGAGGAGAGTGCAGCGTGCCTGCAGGAGGAGAGTGCAGCGTGCCTGCAGGAGGAGAGTGCAGCGTGCCTGCAGGAGGAGAGTGCAGCGTGCCTGCAGGAGGAGAGTGCAGCGTGCCTGCAGGAGGAGAGTGCAGCGTGCCTGCAGGAGGAGAGTGCAGCGTGCCTGCAGGAGGAGAGTGCAGCGTGCCTGCAGGAGGAGAGTGCAGCGTGCCTGCAGGAGGAGAGTGCAGCGTGCCTGCAGGAGGAGAGTGCAGCGTGCCTGCAGGAGGAGAGTGCAGCGTGCCTGCAGGAGGAGAGTGCAGCGTGCCTGCAGGAGGAGAGTGCAGCGTGCCTGCAGGAGGAGAGTGCAGCGTGCCTGCAGGAGGAGAGTGCAGCGTGCCTGCAGGAGGAGAGTGCAGCGTGCCTGCAGGAGGAGAGTGCAGCGTGCCTGCAGGAGGAGAGTGCAGCGTGCCTGCAGGAGGAGAGTGCAGCGTGCCTGCAGGAGGAGAGTGCAGCGTGCCTGCAGGAGGAGAGTGCAGCGTGCCTGCAGGAGGAGAGTGCAGCGTGCCTGCAGGAGGAGAGTGCAGCGTGCCTGCAGGAGGAGAGTGCAGCGTGCCTGCAGGAGGAGAGTGCAGCGTGCCTGCAGGAGGAGAGTGCAGCGTGCCTGCAGGAGGAGAGTGCAGCGTGCCTGCAGGAGGAGAGTGCAGCGTGCCTGCAGGAGGAGAGTGCAGCGTGCCTGCAGGAGGAGAGTGCAGCGTGCCTGCAGGAGGAGAGTGCAGCGTGCCTGCAGGAGGAGAGTGCAGCGTGCCTGCAGGAGGAGAGTGCAGCGTGCCTGCAGGAGGAGAGTGCAGCGTGCCTGCAGGAGGAGAGTGCAGCGTGCCTGCAGGAGGAGAGTGCAGCGTGCCTGCAGGAGGAGAGTGCAGCGTGCCTGCAGGAGGAGAGTGCAGCGTGCCTGCAGGAGGAGAGTGCAGCGTGCCTGCAGGAGGAGAGTGCAGCGTGCCTGCAGGAGGAGAGTGCAGCGTGCCTGCAGGAGGAGAGTGCAGCGTGCCTGCAGGAGGAGAGTGCAGCGTGCCTGCAGGAGGAGAGTGCAGCGTGCCTGCAGGAGGAGAGTGCAGCGTGCCTGCAGGAGGAGAGTGCAGCGTGCCTGCAGGAGGAGAGTGCAGCGTGCCTGCAGGAGGAGAGTGCAGCGTGCCTGCAGGAGGAGAGTGCAGCGTGCCTGCAGGAGGAGAGTGCAGCGTGCCTGCAGGAGGAGAGTGCAGCGTGCCTGCAGGAGGAGAGTGCAGCGTGCCTGCAGGAGGAGAGTGCAGCGTGCCTGCAGGAGGAGAGTGCAGCGTGCCTGCAGGAGGAGAGTGCAGCGTGCCTGCAGGAGGAGAGTGCAGCGTGCCTGCAGGAGGAGAGTGCAGCGTGCCTGCAGGAGGAGAGTGCAGCGTGCCTGCAGGAGGAGAGTGCAGCGTGCCTGCAGGAGGAGAGTGCAGCGTGCCTGCAGGAGGAGAGTGCAGCGTGCCTGCAGGAGGAGAGTGCAGCGTGCCTGCAGGAGGAGAGTGCAGCGTGCCTGCAGGAGGAGAGTGCAGCGTGCCTGCAGGAGGAGAGTGCAGCGTGCCTGCAGGAGGAGAGTGCAGCGTGCCTGCAGGAGGAGAGTGCAGCGTGCCTGCAGGAGGAGAGTGCAGCGTGCCTGCAGGAGGAGAGTGCAGCGTGCCTGCAGGAGGAGAGTGCAGCGTGCCTGCAGGAGGAGAGTGCAGTGTGCCTGCAAGAGAGCAGAGCAGGGGAGAGAGTCCAGTACTTGTGTCTTTTCAGGTCCCCCTGTGCCTGCAATAGAAGCAGACACACAGGGAACTCAGAAGGCAGCTAGAGGACCCTCAGACTTTGCTGCTGCAGTGCCGCCAGCCAGTGGCCTCAGCGTCTTCCAGTGCCGCCAGCCAGTGGCCTCAGCGTCTTCCAGTGCCGCCAGCCAGTGGCCTCAGCGTCTTCCAGTGCTGCCAGCCAGTGGGCCTCAGCGTCTTCCAGTGCCGCCAGCCAGTGGCCTCAGCGTCTTCCAGTGCCGCCAGCCTGTGGCCTCAGCGTCTTCCAGTGCCGCCAGCCAGTGGCCTCAGCGTCTTCCAGTGCCGCCAGCCAGTGGCCTCAGCGTCTTCCAGTGCCGCCAGCCAGTGGCCTCAGCGTCTTCCAGTGCCGCCAGCCAGTGGCCTCAGCGTCTTCCAGTGCCGCCAGCCAGTGGCCTCAGCGTCTTCCAGTGCCGCCAGCCAGTGGCCTCAGCGTCTTCCAGTGCCGCCAGCCAGTGGCCTCAGCGTCTTCCAGTGCCGCCAGCCAGTGGCCTCAGCGTCTTCCAGTGCCGCCAGCCTGTGGCCTCAGCGTCTTCCAGTGCCGCCAGCCTGTGGCCTCAGCGTCTTCCAGTGCCGCCAGCCTGTGGCCTCAGCGTCTTCCAGTGCCGCCAGCCTGTGGCCTCAGCGTCTTCCAGTGCCGCCAGCCTGTGGCCTCAGCGTCTTCCAGTGCCGCCAGCCTGTGGCCTCAGCGTCTTCCAGTGCCGCCAGCCTGTGGCCTCAGCGTCTTCCAGTGCCGCCAGCCTGTGGCCTCAGCGTCTTCCAGTGCCGCCAGCCTGTGGCCTCAGCGTCTTCCAGTGCCGCCAGCCTGTGGCCTCAGCGTCTTCCAGTGCCGCCAGCCTGTGGCCTCAGCGTCTTCCAGTGCCGCCAGCCTGTGGCCTCAGCGTCTTCCAGTGCCGCCAGCCTGTGGCCTCAGCGTCTTCCAGTGCCGCCAGCCTGTGGCCTCAGCGTCTTCCAGTGCCGCCAGCCTGTGGCCTCAGCGTCTTCCAGTGCCGCCAGCCTGTGGCCTCAGCGTCTTCCAGTGCCGCCAGCCTGTGGCCTCAGCGTCTTCCAGTGCCGCCAGCCTGTGGCCTCAGCGTCTTCCAGTGCCGCCAGCCTGTGGCCTCAGCGTCTTCCAGTGCCGCCAGCCTGTGGCCTCAGCGTCTTCCAGTGCCGCCAGCCTGTGGCCTCAGCGTCTTCCAGTGCCGCCAGTCTGTGGCCTCAGCGTCTTCCAGTGCCGCCAGCCTGTGGCCTCAGCGTCTTCCAGTGCCGCCAGCCTGTGGCCTCAGCGTCTTCCAGTGCCGCCAGTCTGTGGCCTCAGCGTCTTCCAGTGCTGCCAGCCTGTGCACTCAGCGTCCCCAGGGCCAGTATGTGTGCCCCACAGGCCACTACTGTCAGTATGTATGCTACACAGGCCACCGGGGCCAGTATGTATGCTCCACAGGCCCCAGTAATGTGTATGCCCCCTATTGACCTCAGTAATGTCTGTCACTTACTGACCTCAGTAATGTGTATGCCTCCCACTGACCCCAGTAATGTGTATGCCCCCCACTGACCCCAGTAAGGTGTATGTCCCCAGTAATATCTATGCCACTTACTGACCCTAGTAATGTGTATGCCCCAACTGACCTCAGTAATGTGTATGCCCCCCACTGACCTCAGTAATGTCTATGCCACTTACTCACTTCAATATCTTCATTGAATCTTTGTATTGTTTAACTTACTGTTTGTTTATGAAGGGATAGTATATATACTATATACAGTATTTGGTAGAACTCAGTTAATTATATTAGTCCCTCTAAAGCCATCCCAATTTCTCATGCTGCCCACTGGAAAATTAACTGCCCACCCCTGCTCTAGAGGCAGGTTTTCAGGGAGCTCTATGCCAGGACCATACAGCTTAACAGCTCATTTACAAATTAAGAAAATTGTGGACCTTTCTTGAGTAAGACATCGGATCGCAGATATCAAGGTATCATTTTATTCAACTGTCTACAACCTAAATGCCCATATAGACGGCTTAGTAGGATATATTCCTACTGACAGATATCCTTTAATACATAAATATCTTATTATGCCTGGTTGTTGCCATGCCCATGCCAGGCGTTTGCTATTGTAAAAACAAAGATTGAAATGCAATTAAAATTGGGCATGTGCATGTTCTATATAGACGTAGGATGGGCTCTCAATTTCGATCGGTGGGCCTTAAAAACCTCTATTAGATAATCATATTAGAATATGTTAAAGAAATAATAAACAGACCTGTAAAATGTTCTGTGAATTCCTGCTCTAATTTGATTGCTCTCTCAAATGTCTTCCGTGCTTGGTCTTCTAATAGACGTTTGTTCATTTCCCTGTTTGAGTGTAAAAGCATGGCTGTAAGTATACACATTTTCAATATGAAATATATGACATCGTTAGGAAACTCAAACAACAATTTTGAAAACAGATTCCTTGGTATCCAAAGGTATTAAAGGGGTTGTCCACTTTTAAGAGCGTGAACCCCAAACACTGAAAAATAAACTCAGAAGGAACTCACACCCTGTGTGTCCAGGCACAATTCTCAGTCTTAAGGTGGCTTTACATGCTACGATATTGCTAGCAATTTCTAGCGATATCGAGCGTGTAAGCACCCGCCCCCGTCGCCCATGTGATATCGTGTGATCGCTGCCGCTGCGAACATTATCGCTACGGCAGCGTCACACGCACTTACCTGGTCGGCGGCGTCGCTGTGACTGCCGAACAATCCCTCCCTCAAGGGGGAGGGACGTTCGACGTCACCGCGATGTCACTAAGCGGCCGGCCAATCAAAGCGGAGGGGCGGAGATGAGTGGGACGTAACATCCCGCCCACCTCCTTCCTTCCGCATTGCGGCCGGTGGCAGGTAAGGAGACGTTCCTCGCTCCTGCGGTGTCACACACAGCGATGTGTGTTGCTGCATGAGCGATGAACAACATGGAAAAACAACCCTTACCGATTGAGTTTGGGACGACCTCTCCATGGTGAACGATTTTCACCATTTTTGAGGTCACTTAAGGTCGCTGGTAAGTGTCACACGCTGCGGTAAAACATTAACGATATCGTAGCGTGTAAAGCCAACTTTAGTGTTTTGCCTGCAGTGGTTCTGTCACATTGACGTCACCGTTGTAGTCGCTCACTGGCTCTGCCGAGGTAGATGGCACAAGTCGCTGAGCTCAGTGACTGACTACATTAGTAATGAACACTGTTGATGTAACATCACCCCTGTAGGACATCTCCTATAAGCAGAAAATCTCTGTACTATAGGCTTTTCCAGAACCCTCTGTGCAAACATAAAAAGGTGAGTACTTCCTATTTGTTGCTGATAGAAGTGTACAAACATAGTTCTATTGGATTACCAGGGAGAGCAGATTATTAGAACTGTGATGCTTACATAATATTTTCCACAGACTTAGGTTTGATGAAGATGGAGATTGGGTAGAGTTGGGCTATCTGTAATCGTTTAATGGCATTGCCAGAAACATCAAGTATGCAGTGCTTGCCCTGAAATACAGATTTTGTTAGATGTTTAGTACTAGAAAACAGCTCATTTATATAATGCTGGGGGCTAGATCTTACCCTTTCTGCAACCTCCCGCACAGACTGAACACTGGTGCCATAGAGATGGTTATTGTATTGTCCAGCCTCAATAAATTTGTGATCTTGAATGTCCTTTTCCATCTGCTCCCGAGAAGTGACAAAGTGATAATCTCTCCTGTCTACTTCATAATCCCTTTTTGGACGAGTTGTATCTGGAAAAAAGTATATGATTTACTTTATACGAAATACTATTAAGCATGTGAAAGTCCAACTGATAAAACAAAACAATTATCAGGAAAGGAAATTCTTAATATAGGTACAAATGTACGAGGAAGACTTTTCATCTTTAGCTATGATTAGAGATGGGAGAACCCGTGGATGTTTGAGTTCAGATTAACTTAAAATAAGAGTTAGAAAATGATATTAGTAATGACTAGGGGACTGCAAAAGTAAGCAAAACCGTGAATATAGCAGGACAATTATAATTACAGAGTTTCCATGCGGCTGTCACATGGCTTCCAGGGCCGCTCATTAAAAGGCGTTGTATTGGACATTGCAGCTATGGGTCTCTGAGCGTGCACAGAGACTCAAAGCGGCAACATCCAATACAGTGCACGCCCAGTGTGTGAATCTGATGAAGGTCAAATGACCGAACGTCATATGTTTATTTCACAAATTGTTATGCTTGTTAATAAAAATCCTTGAATTTTCTATGAGTTTGAGTGCCAAATTTGAAACACTTCTTTGTCTGCTCTGTAGGATAGCTCACATCATGCTGATTAACAGTCGGCTCTCTGCTGTTTCTTGGGGAGCCGGCTGTCAATCAGCATGATGTTAGTAGTCCCGCTTGATCTCCCGGATGAGAAGCCGCCCCTCTGTTGACGCAACGTCAGCAGCTGAATTGCTGGCAGTAGCAGTCTATAACCAGTCTGTGCCAGTAAACAAAGGTGTCGGACACCTCAAGCAGATAGGTAGCAGCTACCTACCTGTTCGTGCCTTAGGCACATTTTTTTTATTTTTATAGTCCCTGATATACCCTTTAAGGTGAACCTTTCAGCAGCATTAAATACTTAAAGTAATCCTGTGCTTAATTTCAGTACAATATATCCCCTTCTTCAGCTTTTTTCATGTGTACCCTTGAAGTAAAAATCAAGCAATGAATGATTTGTCAAAAATTCACCAACATTTAGGAAGCGGTAAAAAGAAATAATGAGCCAGTAACTCCTGCGCTTTATGCCAAAGAAATGGCTAACTAAACTGAAAATATAGATGACCAGAACACAAATGTGAAGACTTTAATATGTGGAATTACTCACGTGGGACACATGATCCAAACTTTTCGGGGAATTCAGAGATTAAGTCATCATTTATCCGGTCCTTCATTGGCCCTAGAATAATTACTGGCCTCGAGTAGTTCACTAGGCACACAAACAAGACAACATTAAAAATCTATAGAATCAAAGAAAAGCAGATAATACTGTGTAGTTATGTGTAATTTTTGAGCTGCAGTAAGAAGATGAAATTAGCACAGACTTAAAAGTTTGTTTTGAACAATAACCATACCGTTCTGTGATGTAAAAAACAAAAAAAAACAAACAAAACAGCATAACTTCTATTTAAAAAAAAAAAAATAAAATCTAACTTTCTTTCTAAGGTGAAAATGATTGAGAGAGGTTTCCTATCGCTGTCGGGTATGCAATAAATGAATGATGACTGCTACCTCCACAAATCCTAGGACATTACCTAGGCATTAGTATAAGAATGTATTACATTAAGCAGTCTGAATGGTTCTCATCAAGAAGGCAATAACTAAGTGCACAGAGCCTCCGTCAGCAGTTCTGTCAGATTTGGCCGCAAGAACAGTGCAGCAGGCAGTGCTGGAATAACGGATCCCATTAGAAGTCAACTTAAGTCTGTTAAGAGGGTTTGCTTATTGATATACCGTATGAGCAATTAGCGGTAAGCAATAGGTCTCAATGAAGCCGTATACATTTGATAAGGTGAATGTCTCACAAACCTTCTTGCTGACTGACGGGCTCATATGATAAAACATACTCTTCTTGACCACCTAATGAAAAAAAAAAATGCTATTAGGACAAACTTAAACATTTACTTGCTCCTCCAGTGATTAGCCAAGAATGTTTCATGTATGAAGCCGTCCTGGTTTCCGCTTCATCTAATGATTAGTCCTTTAAACATATTCCTCTTTTAGACAATCAGAAACCATTATAACCGCACACAAAATTCCCTTAGTGATTTACTAATCAGATGTGAGAGTAAGGCTGGGGCCACACGGGGATTACAGCGATCCCCTTGCATGACACTCGGCTCATGCTGGCAATACAGCAGAGCAGAATGTCATACGAGTGTCCCTGCGACTGAGGTCCAACCGTGTGAGCGGACCTCAGCTACGGGTGGCAGGCCAGCGCTGAGGAGGGGAGGGCCAGCACTCAGGAGGGGAGGGCCAGCGCTGAGGAGGGGAGGGCTTTATCTGCCTCTCTCCTCCGTAGCCGGCTATTGCCATTCTCGCACTGCACACCGGTGTACCGTGAGTGCAGTGTGATTTTTCTCTCACCCCATACACTTGAATGGGTGCGAGAGAAATATATAATAATAATATTTATTCATTTATATAGCGCTATTAATTCCACAGCGCTTTACATACATTGGCAACACTGTCCCCATAGGGAGTTTAGATTGTGAGCCCCAATCAGTATGTTTTTTTGGAGTGTGGGAGGAAACCGGAGAACCTGGAGGAAACCCACGCAAACAAGGGGAGAACATACAAACTCCTTGCAGATGGTGTCCTTGGTGGGATTTGAACCCAGGACCCCAGCGTTGCAAGACTGCAGTGCTAACCACTGAGCCACCGTGCCGCGCCATGCCGTCTCATTACAGTTGCAGCATGCTGCGATTGGTTTCTCGGTCCGATTAGGGCTGAGAAAATAATCGCTAATGTGTGCTGACACACAGGCTAATATTGGTCCAAGTGGAATGCGATTTTTTATCGTACTCCACTCGCACAGGTTTTCATGCCGTGTGGCTTAGACCTAACAGAGACAAATCACAGTATCATGGCGAAGAGGAAGTTTAAGGAACAACAAGACTAAGGGTAAAGACCATGTATAATTACATGATAAAGGTTGGAACTACAGTAATATTTCAGGGGCATGCCATCGCTGTACACATTACCTCAGACATCACACTAGTTTCATAAAACACAAAACTTTATTATAATTTAATAATTTTTAATATTTAGAATATTTATAAATTATGTGGCCTTTAAAGGGAATCTGTCGCAGGAATTCGCCAGACTATTTATAGGAGCATGTAGTTCTTTTAAAGACAAGTCACCAGAGTCCCCTGATGATTCAAATATGATGAAATGCGTCGGAACGAGGCTAGGAATGTTATAGGGGTTCCAAGGGTTAGATTTGGTCTGCGCTTGTTAGGGCAAAAGCTATAAGGGCAACAGTTTAAGTCAGTTTCCTTAAAGATGTATGGGGTCAGAGATAGCATGAAAATGGAAAGACCCATACAGAGGAAACCTTGATGTACCCCAAGCTACAAGGAATGGGTGAGATTGTTCCTATGTTCCTAAGAGTACCTTGAATATTGTGATTTCCTCTTTGAGGACCAATATCTAGTACCTTGGTTGTTTCTATTGAGTTTTTTTTTTATTATTTTTTATGTGCTCGTATAGTGGACCACTGTCCAACTTTGGGCTTAATAATCGCACTCAATTCTTTTGTGTATTTTATTTTGGTTTTTTTTTGTTAATTTTGTTATATGTCTATAGGCTCCTTGGCTACCATCTTTATTATCATATGGTTTAAGTCTGAGATGTCAGCAAACCAAGGAGTTTTGGGTTACTTGTTACCTAATCTAGGTTTTTATGAGTATTAGGATTAAAAGTTACATTTTAGCCTCTTAATTCTGCTTTGTACATATATGCTTAAGTGGCCTCCCTCCTTTTGAGGACTGCTGTTTGACTCAAAAAGACAAGTCCAGCAATATTACATGGCCAGTCTCTATGCCAGACCTGGGTAAGGGGCGGCCCCGCGGGCCACATCCGGCCCGCCTACTCTCTGTGACCGGCCCGCCTGGTTCAGGGCGTCCTTGCTGACCGGTCACTGATGAGGGCAATTTGACCTGTTGTCCGGAGCTCCAGGCTCCGGGAGGCGCGTGGTCAGATTGCCCTCATCACACGCTGCGTGCCGGCGTGCAGGGAACAGAGGACAGATCTTGCCGCGCCGCACAGTGCAGCAGCGGAACGCAGGAATCTCTCCTCTGTTCCCTGCCCGACACTTTTCTCTGTGACACACGCGCGCCTTGATATCGTCAGTACGGCGCGTGTGTCATTTGAAAAGTTCCCGCCCGGCAGGAGAAGAAGCTGCAGAGGCGGGGGCTGGTACGGAGAGAGGCAGCAGCGGGGGCTCCTAAGAAATCAGCATCGGCGCAGCCTGGCCATGTGAAGGAGAAGCTGCTCAGCAGGGGGGCTCATACGGAGGTGCCTGAGGACGGGGACGATAAGAAGAGAGGTGAGTGGTTACTTCTAGTAACCTGCGGGGACAATGGGGGCGGGGGGGGGTGTAGTGGTGTAGTATAATACAGGTGTATATAGGTGTGTAATATAATTCTACACCCCTATGTACACCTGTATTATACTACACCACTACACCCCTATATACACCTGTATTATGCTACACCCCTATATACACATGTATAATACAGGTGTATATGGGGTGTAGTGGTGTAGTATAATACAGGTGTATATAGGGGTGTAGTGGTGTAGTATATTACAGGTGTATATAGGGGTGTAGTGGTGTAGTATAATACAGGTGTATATAGGGGTGTAGTGGTGTAGTATAATACAGGTGTATATAGGGGTGGAGTATATTACAGGTGTATATAGGGGTGTAGTGGTGTAGTATATTACAGGTGCATATAGGGGTGTAGTGGTGTAGTATATTACAGGTGTATATAGGGGTGTAGTATATTACAGGTGTATATGGGGTGTAGTGGTGTAGTATAATACAGGTGTATATAGGGGTGTAGTGGTGTAGTATAATACAGGTGTATATAGGGGTGTAGGATATTACAGGTGTATATAGCGGTGTAGTGGTGTAGTATATTACAGGTGCATATAGGGGTGTAGTGGTGTAGTATAATACAGGTGTATATAGGGGTGTAGTGGTGTAGTATAATACAGGTGTATATGGGGTGTAGTGGTGTAGTATAATACAGGTGTATATAGGGGTGTAGTGGCGTAGTATATTACAGGTGTATATGGGGTGTAGTGGTGTAGTATAATACATTGTGTATATAGGGGTGTAGTATAATACAGGTGTATTTAGGGGTGTACTGGTGTAGTATAATACAGGTGTATATAGGAGTGTAGTATAATACAGGTGTAGTATATAGGAGTGTAGTATAATACAGGTGTAGTATATAGGAGTGTAGTATAATACAGGTGTAGTATATAGGAGTGTAGTATAATACAGGTGTAGTATATAGGAGTGTAGTATAATACAGGTGTATAAAGGGGTGTAGTATAATACAAGTGAAGTATATAGGGGTGTAGTGGTGTCGTTTATCACAGGTGTAGTATAATACAAGTGTAGTATATAGGGGTGTAGTGATGTAGGTTATCACAGGTGTAGTATATAGTGATGTGCTGCAGTTTATTACAGGTGTAGTATATAGTGATGTAGTATATTACAGGTGTATATAGGGGTGTAGTGATGTAGTATATAGTGGTATAGTATATAGAGGTGTTTATTACAGGAGTAGTGTATAGTGATGTAGTATATTACAGGTGTATATAGTGGTATAGTATATAGAGGTGTAGTTTATTACAGGTGTAGTGTATAGTGATGTACATTACAGGTGTAGTATGTGGTGGGTGTAGTGATGTAGTATATAGGGATTGTGTGTGTATGTATACACTGTGTATGTGTATATATATTATATACACACACAGTATATATGCATGTGTGTGTGTGTGTGTCTATATATATATTATATATATATATATATATATATATTATGTAGTGACAAAACACTGCAGAATATTTGTCACGGCAGAATGCAACGTGCGCATATATATATATATATAAAACCGAGTTAATTATATTAGTCCGGCCCTCTAAAACCATCCCAATTTCTCATGCGGCCCCATGGGAAATTTAATTGCCCACCCCTGCTCTATGCCGTGAGACTTCTGGCAAAGGAGTTGTCAGTCAGGAGCGGTAATAGAGCTGGAGTGGTAGATACTTCAGATTTACAGGCTCATTTACATATTAATCTAAACAATGATTTATCAGTAATGGAGGAAAGGACTGGCCATGTAAAACTGCTGGTGTACTTGAAAGACATGAACATATATTTTGTGATGTGAAACCCTGCTGCCAGATTCCCATTAATCTAGTATATTGTGTTTGTACTAAGCCTACAGCCATAAAGTAACTTACCATTGATAGGTATTTTATGTATTTGTAGTTCGAGAGGATATAAATGACTGGTGCTTAGTGGAAATCGGTCAGCAGCTTTCTGCTATGTAATCTGAGTGCAGCATGATGTAGAGGTTGAGAAACTGATTTCAGCGCTGTGTCAGAACTAGAAGGTTTGTTTCAATAAAATCAGTGTTATATCAGCAGAAGATTATCACTAGAGGACTAGATGCCTCCTATTCAATTGCTATGTGTTCCATACCCAAACAATTGATTACATTGATAGAAAACTGCTAACCAGAAAGCCAGGTTGTGTGTGAGCCGGGTTATAAAGAGCTCACAATTCTGATCACTGCTAGATCTGCAGCAGAGACAAGAACGAATTTTATCAAAATTACAGGATACAGATTAACAAGTGACATAGCTGGGAATCAGGGTCTCTGCCCAAATATCGTACTACTCTCAGATTACATAGCAAAAGCCTATTGGCAGATTCCCTTTAATAGGGTTAGTGCACTGTTCACAATTTTTGGGCTATACTTTAAATATAATGGTGTTAGTAATGGCCAAAGATGAGTGAATGTTACAGTATATCGGTCCAGACATAACTGTATAGAGGAATTTTCTTAGAGATCATTATGTCTCTGAAATATTAAACATCACTTTTAGTTTAACAAACACTGTAAAGATGCTGCAGAGAAATGATCAAATTGTGTTTTCTTACGAGACACCAACTAGAATAGGATACTCCTAAGTAAACCAAGATTTCGGGAGTACTCTGTACATACAAGTTTATTTACAACCTGTCAATAGAGTGAATGTGCACACTGCATTCACCAACGAGAAAGTATACTGCACATTCATAGACCCAATGTCGACATGTGCAAACCAACATGTCTATACAAAGCAGTCAAATGAGGACCTGTTCTAATATAGAGAACCTTTGTAAGTTACAAACACTTCATGCAGGAATGAAGAACCAATTCTTAAATGTAAAAAATGTATAGAATATCTACATAGTTTTTTCACTTTTTATTAATTTGAACCTGTCAGGTCCAATGTGCAGCCAGGACCACGAGCAGTTCTGGGTGCATATTGCTAATCCCTGCCTAACCATCCCTGTATACACTAGCATAGATAAGGGATCTTTAGGACAAGAATTTCTAAAGATCTTTTACCGTATACCAATGAGCGAAGGCCCTAGTCCCCTGGGTGTTAGTTCCCCTGGCTAGTCGGCAAATTTGCATGTTAGTACACCCCTGTGGGCGTGCGATCATACTAATGAATGCACAGCGTCAGAGGATGGTTGCACTCCCTCTCCGCTGCCATCGCATCAGATTCCTGGATTTCGGATCAGTGCGCATGATTCTGGACTGGTCTAAAGGGGAAGCTATTCTCCTTACCATGCTGTAACAGTGTGTCAGTCTCCGTAAGGAGAATAGCTTCCCCTTTAGACTGTCTTAGCCCCTCATACAGCCAGATCAGAGCTCATACTTTGCACTAACAAGGGACAACCATCCCGAAACACCATGTCTGAAAGTTGGCAAATGGAGGTTCTGATCTGGCATAAATCCTAAGTCATACGACAAGACTCGTTGAAGGGTCCCGTTGACTTCAAGGACTGCTACCTCCAATAAGTGGCACCAGAGTTAGTCTTACTCTTCCCTGAAGAGACAATTTGAATCCTACTCTGAGTGATGTCACCACAATTGTGACCAGATGGCTCACTATGAGCAAGCGAGAAGTCTTTTATAATGACAATCTATGGAGTCTCATTCTGAAGTTCCATAGGCTTATATTTAGAAGTCACTTTCAGGTCACGCAGAGCAGTGTGACCCGAACAGTCTGCAGAGTGGTAACGTCACTGAGAAGCGGAGAGGACCAGTGGTAGATGAGTATATTAATACACTCACAAAACATTACATGCGTATACACACACACACACATTTAATAAAACTTAATGGGAGTGATTGTTTAAAATGATAAACATAAACTAGGCATCACTTACCTGTGAAATACTCCACCCGCTGCTCCTCAGAGTCCTTTGTGGACCTGTGAACCCTGCAGCCAATCTCTAGCCTCAGCGCTCCTGAGCTGTCTATACGCGCATGTCCACTAAGGCCAGTGATTGGCTGCAGTCACGTTATAGACGGGACATCACTGCTAATATCCTGGAAACAAAGCCCTCTGTGGAGCAGCAGAGAGGAGCTACTTAAGGGGCATGGGCTTCCACAAGTAAATAAAGCTTAGTATATAATTATAAAACATTACCTACCCATACGACGACAGACAACTACAATAACAGGATATGTCGTCTAATTGCTATTAATCTAATGAACCCCTTTGTGCACAATGGCAACATGATTCTTCAGGCCACTAAGATTACATGACAACTTGTATAGTTTTTCTTATTCGTAGTAGTAAACAAAAAATATTACAAAACTGTATTTAAAAAAACCAAACCAAAAACCCAGAAGTAGTTTCTTGCGTGGCGAGTTGTGCGTCTTAATTTATACCATTTTGGAGTAAATAGTGTTTTGATTGCCGTTTGTTGCAGTTTTTTGGGTGTTTAACAGATAAATAATTTTATATCTTGATAGATGGGACTTAAATGGACAATCCAAACTATGCATATTTTTAAAATGGATTTTGTTTTAACTGGAAAAACAAGTGGGGAAACTATTTAGATATTTTTCTGTTTTAAAATTTCATTTTTGTTAACTTTTATAATTAACCTGTTAGGGGGACTTGAGCTTATCGCTCACAATAAAGACGGCGGCAATATATCAGTATTGCAGTATATATAGAAACTGACTATCTCCTATGAAGGCGAAACCTTCAGTAAGCACCCAGCCATGCAACCCATTGACACTTCACAGGTGGAAGGGTGCTAATGTACCTGTGCACCTGGTTGTACCCCAGTATAAACACTGTTCGTAGTTGACACTGCCATCTAAATAGTTACGTAGCAGTGATTGGCGATGGCTCCAGCATCCATTTGATGGACGTACACCCTATGACAGTTACATTATGCATGTGCCAATTTTTACTGCTCACTCCGCTCCATAAAAAAAACCAAAAAATAAAACAATGGTGGAAAGGCTTTTCTTTACCATTTCAGTCCCATTTTTAACTACCTTACACTGTAAAGTAAATGGGGTCATTCAAAACTACAAGTCATCCTGCAAAAAACAAGCCCTTATTTAGCTATGTCGGCAAAAAAATAAACTTATAGTGATTGCGATAGAGACTGTGAAAAGCGCAAAAAATAAAAATGGCCTAGTCTATAACAAAATGTGAATAAACTATGTATTCTATGCATCTCTCCAGTTACCGTATTTTTCGGACTATAAGACGCACTTTTTTCCTCCAAATTTTGGAGGAAAGTGGGGGTGTGTATCTTATAGTCTGAATATATGATTATATGGGGCTTGCTGGCTTGAGGGGCAAAAGGACGGCGGTGAACTGGACTTTACAATAACATGAGAGGGTCTCCGCTGAAGAATTCCCCGCTGGAGCAACCATGTGAGCCAGCTAATTAACCTCATCAATATGCACGGCTTCCCCACACCCACCTCTTACCACTAAAGTAAGTGCGCGCTGAGAGAGGACATGGGGAGCAGACCCTGCGTTACTTAGTTCCTGTAATAGCCGGCACACAGGGTCTCTCCGCAGCTGCCGGCTTCCTGCACCTGCTGGGGAGATTGCTCCTGCTATGTAATAGCAGGTAGACTGAGTGCTGGCGGCGGCTAGGGTATCAGCACCACTCTGGTGCTGAAATGACTGCCGCAGCCACCTGTTAACCTACGCTCAGTACAGTTACCGCAGCATGTCAGCCTAGCCCGGCCACGCGCTGGGGACCATGAAGTGGATAGTCTCCCGCCCCCTCCAGATGAAGTGCTGCCGTAAATGAAAAGCCAGGGCACAGGACAGCCCTCCCTCCCCCCACTGGTCCGGTGCGTCTTATAGTCCAAAAAATAAAAGCTCATCTGTCCCTTAATTTTTGAGCTAACATTCATCTGGAAGGAACTAGTGGACAGAAACAATATTACTGCAGGATCAGATTAAAGGTTTTTTTTTTTATCCCCCCAGAGGCCCAAAGGGCAGCAAGAGAGCTGTGGATGCAAAATACAGCATGAAGCTTGAAATCAAGGCTACTTTAAAAATTACTATTTATTAATTTGCATTTTAAATGCATGCAGAAAAGGAAAAAAAAATGCTGTAAAAGGAGGAGAAAATATTTATTTCCCAGAGATATTTTTTTGTTATACGACTCAAGAAAGCATCACACCGTACACTATAGCATATAAATTCAAAAACATATCCATTTACCATGTCAGCACATTCCCTTTAATGAAGCATGCTGAATGTGCGATCTGTCAGCAGGATTTTGCTATGTAATCTGAGGACAGCATGATGTAGAAATTAAAACTCAGAATTCAAAGAGGTGTCCCTTACTGCATGTGCTGTTGTCCACTCGATATGACTGTTTTAGCATCAGTACCTTATAAAGATCACTTGGACTACATTAGTTACAGCAATGTGTGAGCCATGGTCCAGCATGCCCCTTCTGTGATTAGCAGCTCACTGTCTACAGACATTGTAAACAGAACCTGGCGGGGGCAGTTTTTTCAGCTCTGCTGCATTGCTAAATTTAAAAACTCTGTCACAACTGCTTCACTCAGTAAACTAAGTGTTAGATCGTTGGAATCGGGGTCTCTTTTCCCACATTATGCTACACTCAGATGACGTAGCAAAATCTGCTGACAGATTCCCTTTAATCAGATGGGATGATACACATTGCCAAAGTTACAATTAAAAAAAGCCACAGTGGCTGTCAAAAGGACACCAAACATAGTAGTATGACACTATATACTGACTCAACTGAGACATGAGATGGTCTACATCACAGAGTGTGAGAACCTTTAAAGACAATTATAAAGTTGTGCATGCACTGATGACAGTAATCAGTAACGTACTGCTACAGAGTGCATTATATTATATGGAGGACTATGGAGTGCTTACATTATATGGAGGACAATTACATTATATGATGGACTATTCGGTATGCATTTTTCTATATGGAGGGGTCATTATATTACATAGAAAGCTGTGTTGAGGCCATTATACTATTTTGAAGGCTATGAGGGAAGCTTTATACATTATGGGGGGTTATTTGAGGGCCATTATACTGTATGCAAACAATTATAAATAAATATTTATGTGTGGTCCATTATAATGTGTGGAGGAATGCTGTTTGGAAGGTTAATGGGGGCCATTTTACAGTGTGAAGAGGTGTAATCCCATTTTATACTGCATGAACAGCTGTGTGATGGGTAACAGATGGAGTGTTATACTATGTTGGGGTCAACATACTTTGCCAAGATAGTTGCAGGGGGTACAGTAGGTTCATCATACAGTGTGTGCGGAGGAATTCACTGAGGGGGTATTTTGCAGTGTTTGTGGGGCACTCTAATCGCACCCATACAGTGTGATGCCAACAAAAGGAAAATCTAGAGGCTTCAGTAGGAGGAATATCACTTTCTAAGGGCTCCAAAGTTCTGAGATGTGCTCCTCTGTGACCCGGCTGAAGATTTTTTTTTTTTTTTGGGGGGAGGGGGGGGGAGGGGGGGGGGTCCAGACTAACCTACTATGGGGCCCCATGATTTCTATGTATGCCCCTAACAATAATTATACTTTTAAATTTTAAAGTTCTAAAAAAGTTAAGTGAATGTATTAATACATTACATATCTAGTACAGATCCTCAAATGCTGCCTATATGAAAAGCCTCACAATGAATTAACAGTTCTGCTGTTGTCTCTAGGAAAAGTAAACAAGCTTAGCTAACCTCCTGTAACGCCAGGAGACAATTTATCCTAAGGCATTTCAATGTGGAGTATAACGACTGAGCATTTCAATGTGGAGTATAACGACTGAGTGTAACGACTGCACTTCCTAGAAAGCAAAGGGACATGCCAAGCTTCCCTGTGGGTCATATTGATGATAGAATGCCTCATTCAATTAAAACAAAATAAAAAACACAAAATGTTAAAACATTGCAAAACTAGGTCAGTGTTCCATCAACTAAATTAACAAAATTTAGGGGTTAGGATGTATGTGCAATATTGTCAATGGGAATGGTGTATCGTAACTAATGCACAGGGGCATAAATGAGAAAGCCTACAGTTAGCCAGTGAGCTTGGCGTTGCGTGTCATGTGTGTCCCCAAGTAACTGGTTGGGCACAGTGCTATATGTAAAGGTCTACTTGCAAGTCTTTCACAAGGATCAATCTAATTAAAGCACAGTATTTGCATATTTACGTAGCCTTTCAAGCAGACTGATTGTGTGTGGAGATAGAATGGTGTTCATAGATAAACATACAATTTAAAATTCCGGACTATTATGGGACTTCTTACCATTTTTCAACAATTCGGCTAAACCAATAATGAAAAAAAGTTGAAATGAAAAACATGCAGCGGTGATGATCGAGAATTCAATCATGCATGTCAAAATTATACTTCTAGAAACCTCATGAAAACTTCCCAAAGAATAAGCAGAGTTAAAGCAGAATAAATAAAAGTAAATTACGAAATAAACTCAACATTTACAAAAAAAAAAAAAAAAAAAAAAAAAAAAAAAAAAAAAGAAGAAGAATGGGGCAGATTTATTATTATGGTCTTAAATTTGGACTGGAGGCGCCAAGTATCACAGTGTTGGTCCTGCTATACACACACCTCTGTCTAATGTAACATCACAAATTTGGATTACTTTAGACCACTTTCCCAGATAAGTGACCTCCACACACACAGGAAAGCAAGACCCCCGAATGAGATCCAAAAAGGGGTTAAAAACATTAAATGTGGGGCTAGGCATGTGGACCACAATTCTGACTTTATATGATTAGTAATTCTGCCCCACCGTTTTCTCGGGGTGAAAACATTGAGTATAATTTTTAGTGAGGAAGAATGCATTGAGGTTTCCAAGTATATCACGTAGATAGAATATTAATATTATAGACCTTGTGAACATCCATACTCATCTGTAATCAAGATTACTTTCATAATAGACAGCAGAAAAAAAGAAATTAAGGACAATTTAAATATCTTCATTATTAGGCAGAGTATAGATGACATGCAGGAAAAATGAGGTGGATCAATTAAACAGATATTAATTAATATGTAAAATTCACAATTAATCTATACTGTGCCATGTAACATTATAGAAACAAAAGCTTTGTACGCCACATATTTAAAACAACCTTCACATAAAATGTTTTATGTTATTCTGTATCTTAAACATTGGTTGAAAGAACAGTAAAAGACCAAGAGAGGCCTTAAGAATTCAAGAATCTTAAATCACTTACGGTAACTACTTTCACTATCGCTGGCATTAGAGGTTACATGTTCTGAAATGCAATGTAATGGGAGAAAAAAAAATGAGGGACACAAAACATATTAAATGGGCACAAAATGAGAAAAGCTAAATATTAAAGCAACACCAAACACTATTTTAGACTAAGGTTAAAATTAATGGATGGAGTTACACATACAACTAATGGAGGAAAGCATTAATCAAAATGAAATAAATGTATAGACTTATTTTTCATTACACATCCTGCCAGAGCGGAGTCTGCCTAGGAGAACTCAGGGGGGGATACTTGGGAGCAATGAGGGAAAGCGCTGAAGAGGGTGCAAGAAGATGTGAGAAGACAAACATTTAGGGGTTGTTTACTTCATTATTATTATTTTAATTGCCAAAATGGCAAAAATGTATGTACACCCCAACTTCCAGCATTTTGCCCAGCCCCATAGCGGTCTCTACTTCCTACTGTAGTGACCAGAACCCGACAGTCATGTGACCAGCTGCCACTAATCACAAGCTGAGGCCAATCACACCCGCTAGTAATCACAAGCTGAGGCAGGTCCCAGCTGCCTGCCGCTAATCACAAGCTGAGGCCAATCACAGCCGCCACTAATCACAAGCTGAGGCAGGTTCCAGCTGCTACTAATCACAAGCTGAGGCAGATCCCAGCTATCGCTAATCACAAGCTGAGGCAGATCCCAGCTATCGCTAATCACAAGCTGAGGCAGATCCCAGCTATCGCTAATCACAAGCTGAGGCAGATCCCAGCTATCGCTAATCACAAGCTGAGGCAGATCCCAGCTATCGCTAATCACAAGCTGAGGCAGATCCCAGCTATCGCTAATCACAAGCTGAGGCAGATCCCAGCTATCGCTAATCACAAGCTGAGGCAGATCCCAGCTATCGCTAATCACAAGCTGAGGCAGATCCCAGCTATCGCTAATCACAAGCTGAGGCAGATCCCAGCTATCGCTAATCACAAGCTGAGGCAGATCCCAGCTATCGCTAATCACAAGCTGAGGCAGATCCCAGCTATCGCTAATCACAAGCTGAGGCAGATCCCAGCTATCACTAATCACAAGCTGAGGCAGATCCCAGCTGCCGCTAATCACAAGCTGAGGCAGAACCCAGCTGCCACTAATCACAAGCTGAGGCAGATCCCAGCTGCCGCTAATCACAAGCTGAGGCAGATCCCAGCTGCCGCTAATCACAAGCTGAGGCAGATCCCAGCTGCCGCTAATCACAATTTGAGGCAGATCCCAGCTGCCGCTAATCACAATTTGAGGCAGATCCCAGCTGCGCTAATCACAAGCTGAGGCAGATCACTACTACAGCTAATCACAATCTGAGCCAGATCACTGCTGCAGCCAATGATTGGCTGAGTTGTCATTTCCTGTGTTGAGAGGATCCAGAAAATAGAGACTAGTAAAGAAAGCATTGCAACTGAAGCCGCTAGGCAATTGGTAATATTGGCAAATATATTAATATTTTTTTTACGCCATTCTGCCAGTTTTTAAAAGAAGTTAAATACAATTTTGGAGTGTTCACCCTTTAAAAACCATTCATAGCTTACGGTGGCGCCTACATAATGGGAAGAGTATAAGGCAGTCATCTCTACCTAAGAGCTACGACAATGTAAACCTGGCAATGTATTTTTAACAATGATGGCAGAAATTTTGTGACGTTTCCTTGAACATATGAAATATATTACTAAACAATTTTACTTATAATTTTCTAGTTTAAAATAACTGACAGTAGGCCAACACCAAAAGCTGAAGAGATATTAAAAGTATATTTAGAAGCCGTACTGAGGGGCTTGTGTTCATTTAATTGCCTGTAAACACCCCATTTACTGGCACTAACTAGTCACACCATCTCCAGCAAAATTCATAACATGAAACATCTAGTAGACCCTGAAAGCAGTGCTTTTCCTCAAATCAATATTGTTCATACTTTTAACAACATGGGGAAAAAACGGTCCAGTTGTTAGAAATCTGGAGACACAAACAGTAGATTATATTTGTGTGCTACACTTTTCCCCATCTGGACAGAATAGATGTTCTACTGACCTACTGTGTATATTAAACTCCCTTTTAGTTTGGGCACACAGGCAGTATCCCTATGCAGTGCATTTTACCATGTATGAATTAAAGTATTTTTTTTCTTCATTATTTTTAATTAAAAGTCTTTCTCTGTGTAAAAATAGGAAAACAGTCTTACACACCCCATGTGAATCCAGCGCTGCCGTTTTCCTAGGTCTTTGTTGATATGGCAGTCGCAGCGATGCCATGATTTCAACTCATGACTGATGCAGCCAATCACTGGCCTCAGGGGTCATGCCAAAGTAGACGGCGGGAGACCACCACGGCAAGCGATTGGCTATAGTGGTTGCATAATGTAGTCGTGATGTCACTGGTCATCCAGAAGCAAGTGAGACTGATGCTTTTATTTTTACACAGAGCAAACGTGTTGTAACGGGTAGGAAGACAGTGAAGTGTTATATCTTCATCATACTAGGCTCATTTATTTCATTTTTAAAGTTTTTCTTAAAAAAAACATTCCCTTTTAAAAAGAAAAAAAAAAAAAAGCCACCTGACGATCAGATCATTTCTTTGGTTGCAGCTCTTGGAAGTTTCATTCCATCATAGAAGGGCAATAGAGAGCTACATAAATACCCAACCAAGTAACACATGAAAATCAGGGACCACCAGAGGGGCAGTCTGTCTGCACTGGTCATAAAAAGCCACCTTTATAACTTGTTGTTGCTTTATATAATATAATAATAATAATTTTTATTTCTCTAGCGCCAACATATTCCGCAGCGCTTTACAATTCAGAGGTGACATGTACAGACAATATGAGACAATACAAAGTAACAAAATTAAGATACCGCTTTGCTGACAATCCTTTTAAAGGGAAACTCTCAGCACAAAATGACTGTTCAAATCAAGTACAGACGTACAGGCGTTCGTGCCTCATGGCGTGGACAGTCATTTAAATGCACCTTGCCACTTGCTTGGTTTCTCTCTATCGCCGCCCTTCTCTGGTTCAATGAAGCCAGGGATGTCAAAGAAAAAGGCAAAGGTGAAGATATAGGTGAGAATGTGCAATAAAGATTTGCCCCGCTATGATGTACGTGCCCCTGTGCTTGTTTTAAACAGACAGTCATTCTGTACTGACAAGAGTCCCTTTAACACAAAGTGTATAAACATTGGCAGGTGGAGGCCTTTAAATGACCGCCAATTGTAAACAGACGGTCAGGTAACATGTAGTCACAGGCCGGCTGCACTTACATGTACACAGAATGACAGTTAATATCTGTGGACATAACATTTCATTATTCTCGGCAGCACAGCTCTTGTTTCACAGGACAGTAAGCTGGTGACAATGATTTTGAAGCCCACTTAAAATTTATTTCACCTGACAAACGTTTTGCTCGTTCCTCAGGGGACTGGCAGCCTGTTTAGCCAGGTCAATAATAAGGAAATTAGTGTTCCTAGGAACACTCATTGTGGATTATATAGATCGATGCAAATTCGCCTTTAGAATGCGGTATTTAAACTGCAAAAATGCTGAGGTAATCGCAATTGCAGCTTCAAACCGGTTTAGACTAAAAAATAAAAAGGGAAGATATTTTAATCATACAAAACCCGACTTTTGAATTAAATAAAAATAAGAATTCATTAAAGCAGTCCAATGTTTGCTTTACAAAAAAATCTAAATCTTTCAAGTCTTCAAAACCTTTATTAAAGCCTTTAACTTAAATGTGTTCTCTGAGACTGAGCTAAAATGGCATCCCTGGTGTAATTAAAAACTGCAGCCTAGTCCAAGTCACATCAATACGGGTTGCAGACTGAAGATATACACCTCCCAAGAGCTGTGTGCCAATTGATAAGAGCTGTATCCCACATACCTCAGTTAGGCTATCATATGTGCCAAAATAGCTCTTCCTTGCTGAACACAATGCGGTTATATGCAGGGTGATTCACCTCAATGTTTATTTGTTTTCCGATACACTACCATAAAAGCTGTCAGACTCATGGTGGAGGGGAATGAAATTGGAGATCTCCACATCAAGAACAACATGGGTTAAAATATATCTTCACACAGATGACAGCTGACTGAGGTATATGTGATTCAGCTCTTGTGAGTTGAAACGTAAGCTGTACGTCTTCAGTCTGCAGCCTGTACTAACACATGACTAGGTTGGGCTGCAGTTTTAATATCAGGGGAGCCTTTTAACATCATACTCGGAGAAACACTTTAAAAAAAAAAAAAAATGAAGGACCACTATGAAAATGATATTACTCTTTTTAAAAAGGAATAACAGAATTATCCTTTCCAAAAAAGAGGAAATTGCTTAAAATTTAAGAATTATAACTCGGGTGGTGATGTTTCTGTCACTTACTCAGGCCTTTTGATCCCATGTCGTCAGGGACCTCCTGTAGTCCCAGAGAGCAAACAAAAACAAAGAAATAATCACAGAAAAGACTTGTCAGTAAAATATACACAAATGGCGCTACATAAAAAAGGCATTCCCAAGTTCAGGAAAAGGTCAAAGTTCAAAAAACAATTTGCCTCATTATTTCTCCAAAGATTTAAGGCATATTAGACATGATACCTGAACTTAGATAATTACTTACAGTATATTGGTTCAAAATTTGCCTGATCTTTATTACCTTCTATGATACAGTGCAGGCTTTAGAGAAAGACAGCAAATTTGTTACTTTATGCCATTAGAAGAGTCATCCACCAATATTCCCAGCGTGCACTGAACCTTTAAGGTGATTTTCTGTTGAGATCCAAAACCAAATACTGTTCTTGAAAATGCCTCATTTGTAACACCCTCCTTCAGGCTAGCAAACCTTTCTCCAGCTTGGACCATTATATCACATACTTACGGTCAACATCACTGGTTTCCATCTCACTCTGGTCCTTGTTCTTGTAGAATGGGAATTTTCGGGAAAAGAGGTTCTTTTTACGCTTGTCATTGAATGACTGCTGAAGAAGAAAAGGAGGGGCAAAACAAAGGATGTCTAATGGTCCATGTGTACAGTTGCCCCAACCTAGCAGATCTATGGATGCCGACCAGTGGTTCCATAACATGTAGCTTAAAATTCAAGGGTATCACAAAAATAATGCAATGAACAACATGTCAAGCATGGATTGTATTTATTAGTTCAGATGAAATCTGTAAACTACATCTAAAATATGCAAAATGTCAGAACAAAAAACCTCCTTCCCTCTAAAAAAACCCCCACTATATTCTTTCATTAATTAGGATTTTAAAACATTACTAGCTGGCCACCGCAGTATATAGCCTACATGTCACTTATGCAGCATTAATAATATTCACTTTTGCCATTTTTTTTTCTATATGTAATCAAAGTTTTTATTTAAATTGCTTTGTGTGACTTTTCTCATTAGTGGACAAATATGAGATAATATATTTTGTAATAGGTGGGCTTTCTATGTATGTGTAAAGATGGGAGGTATTGATGGAATAGAAATATTTAAAACCATTATCTGGCATGAGTTAACTGGACCAAGAACTACCATGGAAGATGGAGATTTGTCATCTGGAAGGTCCGGAGACCACTGGATTAGGTTACAGTAATGGTTCAGTAAGAGTGAAAGGGTGCTAACATTACTAATTGTTCCATTGCAGTGATCCCATTAATTTTTAAACGACAAGTATAATCATATGGTCTATCCATCAACAGAAAAAAATGGAGAATAAGACAAAACAAAGATAGGAAATATACGGGCAGTTATTGGAGGGTTGTTAGTCCACCACAAGTTAATCGTGATATCACACAGTGTAACGCCATTAAGAATCGTATAAGAAAGGTAGGAAAGAAGAATGAGCTAATGCCACCAGTGAATAACTTGAGGTAGGTAAATGTGTAAATGTAAGGTCCCCTCGTCTGACACCACTACAGATTGTGAACACAAGGGACGCAGAGAGGAATCACGGCTGTGCTCTTATCACAGTAACCAGATAGAAGTAGATCAGATGTAATGTAAACTATAGCAACCGGATGCACCAAGGCCGCTAACGATTTGTTAATATTTCTGAAAGGAGTATTGACAACTCTGTCCGTTTTGACTGTAATAATAAAGCAGTATACAGTGATATTCTTGGCATCAACGGTATACAAAACACTGACAGACCCTATAGTTACTCAACAGGGTTTATCAGGCACAACTAAGTTTGAGGTTGTTGTATTTTTAAAGGGAAGCCATCAGGCAATTTGTGCTGCCCAAATAGCAGTCAGTACGAGTCGCAGCCTGGTATATTACTCTCTGAAATACTCCATGTACTTTAAAGATCAAGCTGGGGACCATGGCTGGAGACGAGAATAGTACAGGTTTGCTCCTAGCTGGCTATTCCCAGGACTGCTGTAGGTGATAGACAGGTCTTGAGAAACTGGTCAAGCCCTTGCAGTGACACTGGTATATTTTCTCAGACACTACAGAGCATTTCAAAAGATTAATACCTGGCTACAGTCATGCAGGCAGGATCGGATTCATGCTGCCTGTGGATTGGGCACTACACTACCCATAGTTAGACTATAGCAGAGTGTCCCATCTCGTTAGATTAGTCTTACACCCAAGAATACTGCACTTGAAAGGGACCATGTCACCATGAAAATGCCGTCTATACTGTAATCTCCATGTTACAGAGCAGGAAGGGGCTGAGTAGATGGACATATGGTTTTGTGAGAAAAAGATGCAGTATAATCTGTCTTTTAATGATTTAATCCTCTGCTCCTTCTGGTATTTTGGTCCAGTGGGTGGTCTCTTCAGTGACTGACAGCTTTCTTTATATAAGTGTGCATACAGAGATAGCTGTCAATCACTGATAGGATCACAAATCCAAGAAAGAGCAGAGGTTTAAATGATTAAAACACAGGTAAAAAGGCATATTTACATATGGTAGAGGCTGCAACACTACTACTGCACAAAAGAAAGAAAGAAAATCTTAAATTGAATGTCAACTCTATGTAGTTATTGGAGAAAACCTTTGGCAAACTGAAAATAAACTGTCAGATGGGTCAAGCTGTATGACCATACTAAACAATATAAAGCAATGGAAAATAATCTATGCATAATTCAGACTATTTCCCACCGCCGAAATGACTGCAAAAGCCATCTACTCCTTACAGTGGGGTGTTGCTTGTTACTCAGTGACGGGGTGTTGGACAGGTGCTTTATTGGCCTATAACTAAAACAGGGGAAAATCAATGGCAGCCAGATGCTGCTTCTTGTGCTGTGGCTCTTCGCATTTGGTTTTCCACCTCTGAACACCTGCATAGTGACATGCAGAAACCTGTAGAGGGACAGTGAAAATGCCTCATATTTTAGAATTTATTCCACAGCACTGTACATAGGCAGCAATCGCCATCCAGCTGGGGTCAATATTCCAAGACCATCCTAACAGTGTGTTTTTGGAGTGTGTGAGGCAATTGGAGGAAAGGAAACCTATGGAAATATCGGAGAATATACAAACTACATAGAAATATTTCCCTTGAAAGGGTTATTCCTAAAGAAACAAAAAAAAGTTATCCATCACTAAGATGCCAGATAATTTATTGATTTCTGAGGATTCAACAGAATACAGAGATCTCTGCAGCACAATCTTGACCAGAGAAGAAGAGAGTAGAGTTGAGCGGATCGGTCATAATCCGGGTCCGGCGGATCAGAATCGGGTTGCCGCCGAAGTCCGGATCCGATCCGGAATCCGCAGCCATAAAAATCAATAGGGAATGGGATCCGGAACGAGAGAGAGAGAGTGCAAGAGAGAGAGAGAGAGAGTGCAAGAGAGAGAGAGAGAGAGTGCAAGAGAGAGAGAGAGAGAGTGCAAGAGAGAGAGAGAGAGAGCGCAAGAGAGAGAGAGAGAGAGAGCGCAAGAGAGAGAGAGAGAGAGCGCAAGAGAGAGAGAGAGCGCAAGAGAGGGAGAGAGCGCAAGAGCGCGCGAGAGAGCGCGCGAGAGAGCGCGCGAGAGAGCGCGCGAGAGAGCGCGCGAGAGAGCGCGCGAGAGAGCGCGCGAGAGAGCGCGCGAGAGAGCGCGCGAGAGAGCGCGCGAGAGAGCGCGCGAGAGAGCGCGCGAGAGAGCGCGCGAGAGAGCGCGCGAGAGAGCGCGCGAGAGCGCGCGAGAGCGCGCGCGAGAGAGAGCGCGAGAGAGCGAGAGCGCGCGCGAGAGAGAGCGCGAGAGCGCGAGAGAGAGAGCGAGAGAGTGCGAGAGAGAGAGCGAGAGAGTGCGAGAGAGAGAGAGAGAGAGCGCAAGAGAGAGAGAGAGCGCAAGAGAGAGAGAGAGAGCGCAAGAGAGAGAGAGAGAGAGCGCAAGAGAGAGAGAGAGAGCGCAAGAGAGAGAGAGAGAGCGCAAGAGAGAGAGAGAGAGCGCAAGAGAGAGAGAGAGTGCAAGAGAGCGCGAGAGAGAGCGCGAGCGAGAGTGCGAGCGAGAGTGCGAGCGAGAGAGCGAGCGAGAGAGAGCGAGCGAGAGCGAGCGAGCGAGAGAGCGAGCGAGAGTGCGAGCGAGAGTGCGAGCGAGAGAGCGAGCGAGAGAGCGAGAGAGAGTGCGAGAGAGCGAGAGAGAGTGCGAGAGAGAGAGTGCAAGAGAGAGAGAGAGAGCGCAAGAGAGAGAGAGAGTGCAAGAGAGAGAGAGAGAGCGCAAGAGAGAGAGAGAGTGCAAGAGAGAGAGAGAGTGCAAGAGAGAGAGAGAGTGCAAGAGAGCGCGAGAGAGAGCGCGAGCGAGAGTGCGAGCGAGAGTGCGAGCGAGAGAGCGAGCGAGAGAGCGAGCGAGAGAGCGAGCGAGAGAGCGAGCGAGAGTGCGAGCGAGAGTGCGAGCGAGAGAGCGAGCGAGAGAGCGAGAGAGAGTGCGAGAGAGCGAGAGAGAGTGCGAGAGAGAGAGTGCAAGAGAGAGAGAGAGAGCGCAAGAGAGAGAGAGAGTGCAAGAGAGAGAGAGAGAGCGCAAGAGAGAGAGAGAGTGCAAGAGAGAGAGAGAGTGCAAGAGAGAGAGAGAGTGCAAGAGAGCGCGAGAGAGAGCGCGAGCGAGAGTGCGAGCGAGAGTGCGAGCGAGAGAGCGAGCGAGAGCGCGAGCGAGAGAGCGAGCGAGCGAGCGAGAGCGCGAGAGAGAGCGCGAGCGAGAGTGCGAGCGAGAGAGCGAGCGAGAGAGCGAGCGAGAGAGCGAGCGAGCGAGCGAGAGCGCGAGAGAGAGTGCGAGCGAGAGTGCGAGCGAGAGAGCGAGCGAGAGAGCGAGAGAGAGTGCGAGAGAGCGAGAGAGAGTGCGAGAGAGAGAGTGCAAGAGAGAGAGAGAGAGCGCAAGAGAGAGAGAGAGCGCAAGAGAGAGAGAGAGTGCAAGAGAGAGAGAGAGTGCAAGAGAGAGAGAGAGTGCAAGAGAGCGCGAGAGAGAGCGCGAGCGAGAGCGCGAGCGAGAGAGCGAGCGAGAGAGCGAGCGAGAGAGCGAGCGAGAGAGCGAGCGAGAGAGCGAGCGAGAGAGCGAGAGAGAGTGCGAGCGAGAGAGAGAGCGAGCGACGCGGCGCGAGAGAGAGCGCTGCGCGAGAGAGCGCGCCGGCGAGAGAGCGCGCGCGACGAGAGAGCGCGCGCGCGAGAGAGCGCGCGCGCGAGAGAGCGCGCGCGAGAGAGAGCGCGAGAGAGAGCGCGAGAGAGCGCGCGAGAGAGTGCGAGAGAGAGTGCGAGAGAGTGCGAGAGAGTGCGAGAGAGTGCGAGAGAGAGTGCGAGAGAGAGTGCGAGAGAGAGTGCGAGAGAGAGTGCGAGAGAGAGTGCGAGAGTGCGAGCGAGAGAGCGAGCGAGGAGAGCGAGCGAGCGAGAGAGAGCGCGAGAGAGAGTGCGAGCGAGAGTGCGAGCGAGAGCGCGAGCGAGAGTGCGAGCGAGACGAGCGAGCGAGAGAGCGAGCGAGCGAGAGCGCGAGAGAGAGCGCGAGAGAGAGCGCGAGAGAGAGCGCGAGCGAGAGTGCGAGAGAGAGTGCGAGCGAGAGTGCGAGAGAGCGAGCGAGAGCGAGAGAGAGCGCGAGAGAGAGCGCGAGAGAGAGCGCGAGGCGAGAGAGTGCGAGAGAGAGTGCGAGCGAGAGTGCGAGAGAGCGAGCGAGAGAGAGCGCGAGCGAGAGAACGCGCGCGAGAGAACGCGCGCGAGAGAGCGCGCGCGCGCGAGAGAGCGCGCGAGAGAGAGCGCGAGAGAGAGCGCGAGAGCGCGAGAGCGAGAGCGCGAGAGAGAGCGCGAGAGAGCGAGAGCGCGCGCGAGAGAGAGCGCGAGAGAGCGCGAGAGAGAGAGCGAGAGAGTGCGAGAGAGAGAGCGAGAGAGTGCGAGAGAGAGAGAGAGAGAGCGCAAGAGAGAGAGAGAGAGCGCAAAGAGAGAGAGAGAGCGCAAGAGAGAGAGAGAGCGCAAGAGAGAGAGAGAGAGCGCAAGAGAGAGAGAGAGAGAGAGCGCAGAGAGAGAGAGAGAGCGCACAGAGAGAGAGAGAGTGCAAGAGAGAGAGAGTGCAAGAGAGGCGCGAGAGAGAGCGCGAGCGAGAGTGCGAGCGAGAGGCGAGCGAGAGAGCGAGCGAGAGAGCGAGCGAGGAGAGCGAGCGAGAGAGCGAGCGAGAGTGCGAGCGAGAGTCGAGACGTGAGAGCGAGCGAGAGAGCGAGAGAGAGAGTGCGAGAGAGCGAGAGAGAGTGCGAGAGAGAGAGAGTGCAAGAGAGAGAGAGAGAGCGCAAGAGAGAGAGAGAGTGCAAGAGAGAGAGAGAGAGCGCAAGAGAGAGAGAGAGAGTGCAAGAGAGAGAGAGAGTGCAAGAGAGAGAGAGAGTGCAAGAGAGCGCGAGAGAGAGCGCACGAGCGAGAGTGCGAGCGAGAGTGCGAGCGAGAGAGCAGAGCGATCGAGCGCGAGCGAGAGAGCGAGCGAGCGAGCGAGAGCGCGAGAGAGAGCGCGAGCGAGAGTGCGAGCGAGAGAGCGAGCGAGAGAGCGAGCGAGAGAGCGAGCGAGCGAGCGAGAGCGCGAGAGAGAGTGCGAGCGAGAGTGCGAGCGAGAGAGCGAGCGAGAGAGCGAGAGAGAGTGCGAGAGAGCGAGAGAGAGTGCGAGAGAGAGAGTGCAAGAGAGAGAGAGAGAGCGCAAGAGAGAGAGAGAGCGCAAGAGAGAGAGAGAGTGCAAGAGAGAGAGAGAGTGCAAGAGAGAGAGAGAGTGCAAGAGAGCGCGAGAGAGAGCGCGAGCGAGAGTGCGAGCGAGAGAGCGAGCGAGAGAGCGAGCGAGAGAGCGAGCGGCGAGAGAGAGTGCGAGCGAGAGAGAGCGCGAGCGAGAGCGCGAGAGAGCGCGCGCGAGAGAGCGCGCGCGAGAGAGCGCGCGCGCGAGAGAGCGCGCGCGCGAGAGAGCGCGCGCGCGAGAGAGCGCGCGCGCGAGAGAGCGCGCGCGAGAGAGAGCGCGAGAGAGAGCGCGAGAGAGCGCGCGAGAGAGTGCGAGAGAGAGTGCGAGAGAGTGCGAGAGAGTGCGAGAGAGTGCGAGAGAGTGCGAGAGAGTGCGAGAGAGAGTGCGAGAGAGAGTGCGAGAGAGAGTGCGAGAGAGAGTGCGAGAGAGAGTGCGAGAGAGAGTGCGAGAGTGCGAGCGAGAGCGCGCGCGAGAGAGCGCGCGCGCGAGAGAGCGCGCGCGCGAGAGAGCGCGCGCGAGAGAGAGCGCGCGCGAGAGAGAGCGCGAGAGAGAGCGCGAGAGAGCGCGCGAGAGAGTGCGAGAGAGAGTGCGAGAGAGTGCGAGAGAGTGCGAGAGAGTGCGAGAGAGAGTGCGAGAGAGAGTGCGAGAGAGAGTGCGAGAGAGAGTGCGAGAGAGAGTGCGAGAGAGAGTGCGAGAGAGAGTGCGAGAGTGCGAGCGAGAGAGCGAGCGAGAGAGCGAGCGAGCGAGAGAGAGCGCGAGAGAGAGTGCGAGCGAGAGTGCGAGCGAGAGTGCGAGCGAGAGTGCGAGCGAGAGAGCGAGCGAGAGAGCGAGCGAGCGAGAGCGCGAGAGAGAGCGCGAGAGAGAGCGCGAGAGAGAGCGCGAGCGAGAGTGCGAGAGAGAGTGCGAGCGAGAGTGCGAGAGAGCGAGCGAGCGAGAGCGCGAGAGAGAGCGCGAGAGAGAGCGCGAGAGAGAGCGCGAGCGAGAGTGCGAGAGAGAGTGCGAGCGAGAGTGCGAGAGAGCGAGCGAGAGAGAGCGCGAGCGAGAGAACGCGCGCGAGAGAACGCGCGCGAGAGAGCGCGCGCGCGAGAGAGCGCGCGAGAGAGAGCGCGAGAGAGAGCGCGAGAGCGCGAGAGCGCGAGCGCGAGAGAGAGTGCGAGAGAGAGTGCGAGAGAGAGTGCGAGAGAGAGTGCGAGAGAGAGTGCGAGAGAGAGTGCGAGAGAGAGTGCGAGCGAGAGTGCGAGAGAGCGAGCGAGAGAGAGCGCGAGAGAGCGCGCGCGAGAGAGCGCGCGCGCGAGAGCGCGCGCGAGAGAGAACGCGCGCGAGAGAACGCGCGCGAGAGAGCGCGCGCGAGAGAACGCGCGCGAGAGAGCGCGCGCGCGAGAGAGCGCGCGAGAGAGAGCGCGAGAGAGAGCGCGCGAGAGCGCGAGAGCGCGAGAGCGAGAGCGCGAGAGAGAGTGCGAGAGAGTGCGAGAGAGAGTGCGAGAGAGAGTGCGAGAGAGAGTGCGAGAGAGAGTGCGAGAGAGAGTGCGAGAGAGAGTGCGAGAGAGAGAGCGAGAGAGAGAGCGAGAGAGAGAGCGAGAGAGAGAGCGAGAGAGCGAGAGAGAGCGAGAGAGAGAGCGAGAGCACGTGAGAGAGTGTGAGAGAGAGTGTGAGAGAGAGTGTGAGAGAGAGTGTGAGAGAGAGTGTGAGAGAGAGTGTGAGAGAGAGTGAGAGAGAGAGTGAGAGAGAGAGAAAGAGGAAAAAAAAAACCAAACTGATTCGGATCGTGCACCCCGAATCCCGGGTACTGGTCGGACTCTGATCGGACTCTCAAACCGTGTGGATCCGGATTTTGTGGGTCCGGGTCTGCTCAACACTAGAAGAGAGCATGCTCTCCATTACTTGTAAAATAGTCTTCTGGAAATGGAGTACAGCACTCCACTTCTTTGGCAGTTTCAGAGGCAATAAATGGGCGCAGTTGAAGCATGCGCACCTTTGCTCTATCCTTGATGGAACTGCAGAAATCTATTCTTGGTGTTCCAGAGCTACAATTTTGGGGATACCTTGCTAATATGACAGGGGGGCCGACTGCTTGGATAAGGGATAACTTGTTTTGCTAAGAATAACCCTTTAATCAAATCGAAAGCTAGGGCCACTTGTGGGGGTCAATGAGGAGGGCTTGGATCATTAAAGTGCAACTTGCAGAGAAGAAAAGTCTATTTCTCATGTACTATAGACAGGGGTCTCAGTTTGGACATGCTGAAAAGCTGCCCTACAGAGTCTCTATAAACACTCGATCAAATTATACTTCTGTACGTATAGTACACGGTAGCGGGATTAATTATTTTCTATGATAATGACCAGTTGCTTTAGCTTACATTACAGAAACGTAACATTGATGGCACTATATTAACCAGGCACCATTGTAGACTAAGAATCTAGTGATGCAGATAGAAATTTTGCAAGAATAAAACCTAGTTCACCTCTCCATGTTAGAAAGAGTAAATCTATCTTTTTACCAAAGCTTTGATGATTTACCCACTTGATTAATATTAAGTTAATGAAGGTTGTGAGGTGTAAAGATGTGTCAATCTGCAATTTACAATTATGTTCTACATGGTCGACATTATCAAAGAAGTGGTGTGATACTAAGAAAACGATGCAGAAGAAAAAAGTTTTATAAAAAGAAAATGCAGTACTCTATCAATGGCAAGCGTATTTTTTAACTCATTTCATGCATTTTTGGGTGCAGTGTTAGTACACAGTCTGTGTACAACAGTTATACATTCAAAGAACAAGGACATCATTTAGTAAATTTAGTTAAATAATTCAGTCATTCTTATTGCATGCTCTCAAAGCAGGTTTGACACCCACTACATATAAACTTCTATCTAACACTGATCTACTATTCCTAAAATACAGAAACATGCATCGGGAAAACACAGAAATGGTTTATCATTTAATATTATTTTTAGGCAAACCACATACCATGTACACCAAGCATTATAAAATATGAAGGAACAATTCACTTCCGCGGAAGAAAAGCTTTTAAAATATTTTTTCATGATCGATAAATTCTTTAATATGACCATATGGCTAAATTTAGGTGTAGACTGTGATGTTCGGACTGGCCCACGGTTTCCCCATCTGACATGAAACCTGTGACCAGTAATGCACATCACTGTCTGTACACGCACCACGATTCAAGGACGTGTGAAATCAGTCTGAGGTCTCATTCAACCATCCATTGTTCATGGAAGTGTTCTATCCGTGTTTTTCAGGTATAGTCTTTAGCATTATAGGACATACAGCAGTTCATGTCTGTATTATCTGTGAACCATATGTCCATAAAAACATCATGGAGACGTCAGTTTTTGACCCAAGTCATGGAACAAAGTCAAATATAGAAGCGTCTGAAAGTGAAATCCTTCATGGGTAGGACAAACTTTGTAATTTAGGGATTTTTTTTTTGGTAGTAAACAAGAAAACTGTGATGAAACACATTTTAAAAAGTTACACTGACCAAACTGCTGAAAATCGGTCCAAATCATTCGATTTTTTTTACACATGTGAAAACAATGGACGTCTCAATGAGGCCTTTGGCCCAGAGTTCTTTAGAAACGCTGCTAGTAAGGGTTAGGCCTCATTCAGTTGTCTGTGTTGTCTCCCTTTTTTCACGGGCACAACACAAACGTTTTTATAACCTATGGTGCTATTCCGTTTTTAACGGTGTCACACATGAAAAGGGCCAATAAAAGTCTATGGGTCCATGAAAAACACATTGCACATGGATGGCATCCATGCACTGCACTTATTTAACATTGGAAAGGATAGGAGAAGCTTTGCCATTCATTTATTTCTTTATCCATCCTTGAAAAACACAGATGGTAAAAACAGACACACTGATGACCCTCTGGTACTGGTGTCCTCAGTGTTTTGGATATTTTTTTTTCACGGACGTGTTAATGAGGCCTAAGGAGTAGGGCTTTTGGACTCGTATGCTGAAGCACCGCACATGTGTTTGTTGCACAACATCCTCAGTAACACATGTTGTAAATTTCATCTACTATTTTCACACTTTGATGTACTTTTTTTTTTTTTAACATAAATACATGAAAATATATTGTATTTGACCATGATACAAGCTAAATGAAATATTTCTATAGCTCCCACCTTACAAATAATAAATCTGTCATCTTTATAGACCATGAAAATTCCAGGGAAGTGTAGTTTTCCTTTAAAGCAGAAGCACCTTCTTGCAGAAAACAGGACAACCCAAAGGCTACTATTAAATTACAGGTGTTATGTACTTATTACCACTAAGATTACAAAAAAATATATTGCATGGTATAGAATAGTGATCACAAAAAAGACTATTTTGGAGTAAAAATATATTTCACACAATGGAAAATAACTGAAATGTAACTTGAGCTTATGAGGCACTAGTGTTTGGATTTGCGTATGCAGAAGCATCGGCTAAAGTCACTTCCGGCAAGTCACAGCCTGGCTGCAGAATTCTGAGCATTGCATCTTTATGACCATTTATTTGCAGGTTTAAACCATTACAAATGTGCGTCATGAAATTAGCAGAAGCAGCATGTCCTGCATTAGCCGCCTGCATTTTCCACCATGCTGCCATAATGAGCTTTAAATATCTGCGACTTAGGAATCTGTGCCAACAATTAGATTAGGATAAAGATTAGGCTGACTTGAGGCAGGTTATTGGAATAAAAATCCCCTCAAGTCACAGTGTGATTACAATACAGCAGTCATGCAATATTTTTTTTTTTTAATTCACTGACAGGCAGATTTATATTATGTATAGCTGATGTACAATTTGACTACAAACACCTGAAGCCTAAATGCAGCTTGTTGCCATACCCCCATAACTGTGACATTAGGGGGACAAAGACAAACGGCACAGCATAGATGCATGCGGAACACTACTTACCCCCTTGTCTCCCCTGGCTTTAGAATTAAACTTTACAGTCTTTAACCTTGCTCGCTCCTTTTTCTCAACCCTAAAAGGACATTTAATATAAAGAATACAAAGCATCTGCATTAAGTGCTCGCATATTCATATGGTTAGATAATCTTTACTGCAGCTCTAGACTTTCATTTTGGGTAAATTTAATAAGGCCACAATAGGATAGATTCTCTTGTGTATTAATGGAAATTGAAAAGAATCATTAACATAGCAGACAGCTAATGTTACAATGACAGAAGAAATGATCAACAAAAGGACAAATGAAAACTATTTTCCAAAGAAGTGAGGATTATTCGGCAATGCCACATGTATGGCACAGATCCTGGGGATGCAGAGGCTTAGTCAGGAGCTCCAGACCAGCAGTATCCAGAAGGCTGGAGCCACACTTGAGAGTGACCCCAATGAGGATGGCATCGCACTGCCCGGACTGGCCGCCCACTCTCCTGACAGCTTCATGTATTTCTATGCAGCTGTACGCTCCTGTCTTGAGAGCAAGTGGCGGGTCCACATCATGTCATGCGATGCTCGAAAGTATGACTCCAGCCTTACACAATACCTGTGCCACCCAAGCAATAAAGTCCTAATAATAAAAGCCTGGACTTTTATAGATAAAAACAGGGTAGCAGTTATAGTTTTACACCTGTGTCTCTGTAATGCTGAGGGAAACCATATGACTTGCTAATGATTTGTGTCTGAGAAAAGTCATTTTATTTTTCCTCATAACATGGGTAGGTCAACTATAATCAGATTGACGGAGGTCTCACATCCAGCCGCTCCACCGATCTGCTATTACCATCTCCAGATGTGGCCGGATGGTCTTAGAGCACAGAGAGGACCACCAACGCTGCATCATAGCTTAGTGGCCGCCACTATGTACTACAGAACAGCTCCTATTCATCTGATAAAATACATACTGACGTCATTGTGTACTGTGAAATATATGAACTTGAGAGAACCAGCAACCTCATTACAGGACCAAGATGCACCATACCTTCGCTTGCTTGGAATGACTCCAATCTCTTCACTTTCCCCGGTTGCGGTGACTTGCCGTGCCTGCCACCATTCATCATCAGAGGCGTTGACAACATGCAGAATATCACCAAACTTAAAATTAAGGCCTTGGCTGGGGAGACCACTGTCTTTAGTCTTGTCATAATCAAAAAGTGCTCTAAAAAAATTAAAAAGGGCAGACATTTTCACATTCATCTATGCCATCATTTTTTTCAAACAGCATTTATTACTGGACATTCTTTAAACCCTGATGGTTCACAAGGAAACAATCAGGAATTTTTTCCATTTTTGTCCTCCAAAATGACAGCAAGTCAACAATTTATCTTTGTTATGTCACAAAGTTCCTATCAAAAAAACAAGTCCATGAGAAATGCCTTGGAGAAATAGCGCTAAGGGGCAATGTCTCTCCTTGTGGAAGAGTGACATGCCGGGGGGAGAGTGACATGTCGGGGTGAGATGTCTTATAAGCCATTCAAAGCTCATTTTGGGAAAGTAAATATGCAAATCACCTCTTCAGAGAGGAAGGGGACTTGCACTCTAGTGCCACCTTTTGGAAGTAGTATCCTAAAAGTCTATATCGACACTTTATTGAGCCTTTCCACATGACTTAGGATAAAAGCCAAATCAAACACAATTGAAGAAATATACATTTTATCTACAGAATCCTTAGCATTGAAATGTTTGTAGGTGTGTTCTATTAACCCGTTGTGTTAAAGAAAACAAAAACCAGTTGGTTAGAGTTAGGCTGTGCGCGCACGTTGCGTACAGTCACTGCAGAAATTTCAGATCTGAAGAGCACATGTGCTCTTTAAAATCGCTGCAGAAATGTCCGTAGTGAAAAAAAAAAAAAAAGCCGATTCCATGCGCTCTGCCTGCAGCTCCTGCCATAGACAGAGCAGGGGCTGCCGGCAAAGCGCACAGAAGAAGTGACATGTCACTTCTTAGAACGCAGCGCAGCGTAACTGCATGTATTTAGCGCAGCGTAACTGCATGTATTTACGCAACGTGCGCACATAGCCTTACTTGTAAATGCCGGAAGTGGAAGTCACATGAGCACATGTAACAGCAAATAACTGGAGTAAATTGTGAAGTTTCTTCATTTCTCAAAGGCTTTACTAATATGTGTGCTGGAAAACCCCTTAAAAAGTCTGATTAAAGTTTTACCAGGAAACTCCAATACATTATTGGGGAACTACTCTGTGCATTTTGGGTAAAGTTTCCAAAAAAAAAAAAAACCTTAAAAAAATAAATTATAAAAACACTCAGTTTTCATTCTTTTATTACTCATCGTTCTATGAAAACGTCATTTTTTTTTCTCCCTGTGAAAGGTTATTATACATTAATTTTATTATAGAGTATGCATCTCAGATTGCTGCACTGCATGCTCTGAGGTTTTTAAGTAGATAATTGGCATAACAGGAAATTCCACGTTCTTTCTCCCAGACAGAACAGCACTAGAACATCACTGTCACTACAGAGCCAAGTCTCACCACTTACAGTATTTGTGGTGGGATTTACAATAAGGTACATCTACAAAGAACTGCTGAGACTTAAAGAACTGGTAAAAAAAAAAAAAAAAAGTTTTTGCTCCTCTGTCTGCTTCTTGAAGAAATGCATATCCAGACATTAAGTTTTATAGTCTAGATGTTTGGGTAAAGCTATCATTTAATGTTCATTCTAAAGTAGGCATTTGGGTTGTCTGAAGGAACACTTCATTATATTCGGGAGCACTCACTGTACGCTTGTGACGTGTTTTATAAGTCGGCAATCCTCAATTATTTACAGAGCTAAAACACCTACTTGTTATTAAAGAAGCACACTCATCAAAGTTTTTATCCAATTAATATATTGCAATCAAAATATTATGCGACACTGTAGTTAAAATAGCTTATTTTGTCCTTCTACCCAGTTAATCATTTTATTTTCCATTAGGTCTATGATATCACGTGATTAAAAACAGACTAGCAGAATTCTTCTAAGCTCTATGTAGAAACAGGAAGTCTCATTTCCATGCATGAATTATCACTGCAAAGTCCCTCACAAGGTGGGGGATTACTCATGCAGAGAAAAGACTTCCTATTTCTACATAAAGCTTAGAAGGCTTCAGCTAGTCTGTTTTTAATCATGTGATGTCATACACCTAATATAAAATAGATGAATTAACAGGGTAGAAGGGCAAAAAAAAAAAAGCAACTGTAAGTACCCAGTGCTATACACCATTTGCAGAATAATTAGGTAAGTTTTGTTTTAGGGGATTTTTTTTTTATTATTATTGATCAACAACTATGTTCTCAATCTACCCAAAAGACTCAAATATCAAAGCTTAATATTTTTGGAAGTTACAGAGGTTTTTTTTTTTTTAGATTTGGCTATCTTAGGAGGATATCTGTTTGTGCAGGTAACTATTACTGTGCAGAATTATTAGGCAACTTATTAAAAACCAAATATATTTCCATCTCACTTGTTTATTTTCACCAGGCAAATCAATATAACTGCACAAAATTTAAAAATAACCATTTCTGACATGCAAAAACAAAACCCCAAAAAATTAGCGACCAATATAGCCACCTTTCTTTATGATGACACTCAACAGCCTACCATCCATAGATTCTGTCAGTTGCTTGATCTGTTTACGATCAACATTGCGTGCAGCAGCCACCACAGCCTCCCAGACACTGTTCCGAGAGGTGTACTGTTTTCCCTCCCTGTAGATCTCACATTTTATGAGGGAGGACAGGTTCTCTATGGGGTTCAGATCAGGTGAACAAGGGGGCCATGTCATTGTTTTTTAATTCTTTTAGGCCTTTACTGGCCAGCCACGCTGTGGAGTAGTTGGATGCGTGTGACGGAGCATTGTCCTGCATGAAAATCATGTTTTACTTGAGCGATACCGACTTCTTCCTGTACCACTGCTTGAAGAAGTTGTCTTCCAGAAATTGGCAGTAGGTCTGGGAGTTGAGCTTCACTCCATCCTCAACCCGAAAAGGTTCTACAAGTTCATCTTTGATGATACCAGCCCATACCAGTACCCCACCTCCACCTTGCTGGCATGGAGTCGGAGTGGAGCTCTCTGCCCTTTACTGATCCAGCCTCTGGCCCATCCATCTGGCCCATCAAGAGTCACTCATTTCATCAGTCCATAAAACCTTTGAAAAATCAGTCTTAAGATATTTCTTGGCCCAGTCTTGACGTTTTATCTTGTGTTTTTTGTTCAAAGATGGTCGTTTTTCAACCTTCCTTACCTTGGCCATGTCCCGGAGTATGGAACACCTTGTGTTTTTCGATAGTCCAGTAAAGTTGCAGCTCTGAAATATGGCCAAACTGGTGGCAAATGGCATCTTGGCAGCTTCAAGCTTGATTTTCCTCAATTCATGGGCAGTTATATTTTGTGCCTTTTTTGCCCAACACGCTTCTTGCGACCCTGTTGGCTATTTGCCATGAAACGCTTGATTGTTTGGTGATCACGCTTCAAAAGTTTGGCAATTTCAAGACTGCTGCCTCCCTCTGCAACACATCTCACAATTTTGGACTTTTCAGAGCCCGTCAAATCTCTCTTCTGACCCACTTTGCCAAAGGAAAGGAAGTTGCCTAATAATTAAAGACACCTTATATAGGGTGTTGATGTCATTATACCACACCCCTCCTCATTACAGAGATGCACATCACCTGATTACTTAATTGGTAGTTGGCTCTCAAGCCTATACAGCTTGAGTAGGACTACATGTATAAAAATTATCATGTGATCAAAATACTCATTTGCCTAATAATTCTGCACACAGTGTATGATTAATGCTCTATATTAGGAGGATAAAAACTTTGCTGAGGGTGCTTCTTTAAGAATGAAGCATTCCAGTAGAGAGAAAGTCATTGAAGAAATGATCTAGTAGCCAATAAATCTCAGTAGAGAGATACATCATTTTATGTATTACTATTGGTAGCACAATATATCATTAAATGAAAAAAACAAACAAAAAAACAAAAAAAAACCAACTCAAATTCTTAGCCCCAATGGCATGCTAGCTAATTCTCCCTGGTCAACACTGCAAAAACACATCTCACAGAACTTATCAAGGACATAATGCTCAGGAATTGTACTATACTGCATTTAAATTGCCAGTGGCATTGTTCATGGCTAGAAGCATTAGATGCAAGATGACACTTGGATAATAAAAATAGGAGTGACGTTTTTTTTATGTCACAGAGACTAAAGGACAATCTATGTAATATACAATAAACTTGGAATATTCCAACTACCGTGTATAAATATATAATTTTTCATTGTAGACATTTAAACAAATCACACAAATATTTATCTTTTTATACACACAAATTTTAGCACAGACCCTGAGATCCAGTGTGAATAGGGCATTGCACTATTCAGTCAGTATGAGCGGCGGCTGTAAGCATGCCCCAGCAGTTTGACTGATGCACTGTAGAGCTAGCTGTTAAACCACCGGGGCATGATTATAGTGCTGTAGCCAACAAACCAGCACACCTGTATGACAAAGCCGGAAAATCCGAGGATGAATACATTTCGCTTTCTCCCACTTGCCGCACTTTCAGTAAGGCAGCAGGGTCCTTTAATCTGCAGGTTAAACCTACATCTGAGGGTTAACCGAGTTATCAGATCTGACAGGTTCCATTTGAAAAATGGTCCACATAAATCAACAGCAATAAACATTTTTTTCTTTTGTGATTATATTTTCAATGAAATAAGATAGGTATTTTAGGGTCTCACCTGACATACAGTGACCGTTTCTGACTTGTTCGGAGAGAGCCCGACCCTGAGCTGACGCTGCTGTTCATCATCTGTTCCCTAAGATCGTGTATTTTTGCTTCAAAACGACTATATTCTGTATAGAAGGAAAAAGTATACAATACACAAATACCTGTAACTATTTAGTTATTTGCAAAAGAGCAGTAATATGCTTACAACAAATGAATAGAACAGAATGTGCATTAAAATTTACACAAACCGTGTGAGCTTCCCCTTGAAGGGGTTTACCCACAAACGAAGTTCATTTTAATGAATAGATTTTGGAAAAATAAGTTCCACAATTGAGTGTATTAAAGAAAAAAAAATGTTCCTGTGCGGAGATAATCTTATATAAATGTTTAAATGTTGGCACCCTTGACATTGTTTCAGAAAATGAAGTACTGTATTTTTTCAGATTATAAGACGCACTTTTCCTCCCGAAGGTTTGGAAGGAAAATGCGGGGTGCGTCTTATAACCCGAATGTAGCTTACCGGGAGGTGGTGGAGAGGGGTAGCAGGGGCAATGCTGGTGGCCCCTATGCTAGCAGCTGCTGTGCTGGGGGCCGCTGGCATTGTGGGCTGCTGGTGCTGTGGGCTGCTGAGGCAGGGGCCATCCTTAAGTCAAAGGTGTGGCTTAAAATAATGGCGCCTGGAGTCAGCGACAAATATCTCATCTGCGCACGCACCGCCGACCTAAAGATGGCCCCTGCCTAACCTTGCCACCCCCAGCACAGCGGCCCACAGCCTACAGCAGTTTCTGGATCTTGCCTGCCTCAAGCAGTGAGCAGCGAGCGTCTGGGACACCTGCTTCACCATCGCACTACTCCATCACCGCCCCTGCCTCCTCTGACCCTGCTCCACACCACCGGATTATAAAATGGACCCCTTTTCTTTTTTTTTTTTAATTTTGGGTGCGTCTTATTATTGCAATTACATATGTTTTGTTTTATATATGTATTCATTTACTTTGTGAATGTTCGAAAGAGGAAAAAAAAAAAAAGAAAAAGGGCAAAGTGGACATAACTTCACGCAAAATCCTAAAAGTGGGCTGGACAAAATTTTTGGCACCTTTGCAAAATTGTGAGTAAACATCTTTGTTTCAAACATGTAATACTTGTTCAAATTCACCTGTGGCAAGTAAGTGTGGGCAATATGAAAATCACACTTGAAACCAGATAAAAAAGGGAAAAGTTGACTTAATCTTTGTATTGTGTGTCTGTGCATGTCACACTAAACATGGAGAACAGAAAAGTGAACAGAACTGTCTGAGAAGTTGAGAATCAAAACTGTTCAAAAATATAAACAATCTCAAGGCTATCAATCCATCTCCAGAGATCTTGATGTTCCTTTGTCAAAGGTGTGCAATATAAATAGAAAAGTTTACACCCCATGGTACATTATCTAATCTCCCTGGACGTGGACGGCAGAGAAAAAAATTGATAAGAGGTTGCAGCGCAGGATAGTCCGGATGGTTAATAAGCAGCCCCAACCAAGTTTCCACAAAATTCAAGCTGTAATGCAGGCTCAGGGTGCATCACTGTCAATCCAAACTATGAGACCAAAATAGAGCTTTTTGGTAAAGCACATCATTCAACTGTTTACCGAAAATGGAATGAGGTTCACAAAGAAAAGCACAAAAGTATCCGCAGCCAAAAATGGAGGAGGTTGAAAAATGATTTGGAGTTGTTTTGCTGCCTCTGGCACTGGGCACCTTGACTGTGTGCAAGGCATCATGAAATCTGAAGACTACCAAAGGGTTTTGGGTCACAATGTAGTGTCCAGTGTCAGAAAGCTAGGTTTGCATCCTAGATCATGGGTCTTCTAGCAGGACAATGACCTCAAACATACTTCAAAAAGCACCCAAAAACGGATGGAAACAAAAGCCCTTGGATTTCTGAAGTGGCAGCAATGAGTCCCAATCTAAATCCCATTGAGATCTTAAAATTGCTGTGAAATTATGTTTAATTTGTCTCTCCTCCTGTACCAGTCTGTGCCTTGTATTATTCATGATTATTGCACTTGTCCCTATTATGTATACCTCTTTTCACATGTACAGGTGCCATGGAATAAATGGGGCTATAATATTATATTAATAATAATAATCTAAATGTTCTCCTTTGCAAACTAATTATTAGAAGGCTAAGGTGGTTATTTGTGTCTCTTTACCTCCAGCTCCTTCCCCTCTCCTCCCCATAGACTTATGGGCAGCAGCTGTAATTTGATCCCTCACTAAAGCCAGATATAAAGACAGGTTTGAAGAATATTTGATTGCAAATTATAAAAGCAGGAGAGAAGGGTGTCCACAATCAGGACTCATTGCGTCCTAGACACAGCGGGTCCTGACCTGCGGGTCCGCAAGTCTCCTCTGCAGGAGAACAAAGGAGACCGCAGCTGCTTGTACCCACGATCAGGGTTCAGTGCGCTGCGGTCTCTCGCTTGTGTTCTCCCTACGGAGGACGCATGCAATTGCGCAGGAAACAATTGACATACTGCAGTCTGGAAAGACGCACCACAGGTCAGTGTTTGCTACGGAAAAAAACAAGCACAATGGGCACGGGATTTCTAGAAATCCATCCACTATGCTCGTACTGTAGAAGCACGCTGCATCCAAAACGCTGCAAACACTGATCGTGGGCACGCAGCCTAAGAGAAAAGAGATGCATTTTTCTAATTTAATATATTACAAAGTTTCTTATTTACACTTCTGCTGTTGACTTATGAAAAAATAAAGTTTGTTATTCTCTGTGGTTCTAAGAAGGTACACAACTATTAGATGAAATTAAAATCACCTTGTTTTTCAGCATACAATAAATTTAACGCCATCAATTTATCACCACTAGTAGTTGGCTAGTCATTGGTAGCATGACAAGGCTTTTGCACTGCAGGGCAAAGGAAAATTGGAGATGACCAATTTAGTATAGAGTCAGGGGCAATATTATCTGGGAATAAAAGGTAATGTTACTGCCCAAATCTAGAATCAGACTTGACTGCAAGACAAAGTTTAAAACTAAAATAACGGATGCCAGTTCCGGCGCTGTGATGTAAGGGTGCAGGAGACTGAGCTCCACATCATCCCCAGCCACAGACCGACGTTACAGAGCGTGCACAACCTGGAGACTTTGAGATCAGAGCCATAGGAGGTTGGGTAGCTCCGGTGCATGGAGCAGTACCTGCTGCAGAGCAGAGAAAAGACTGCTGGATCCCAGGCAGCGGCGAAGAGGAAGCTGGAGCAGATGGCCCAGATAGCACCGGGCATGCTGCGGGAAGAACACCAGGGAGGTGACCAGCGGGAGATTGAGGAGGAGGGTGCTGCGCAGGACCCGGGGACAGAGAGACAACCAAAGACCTGGGTCAGCAGATCGATTACACCCACTTAGCCAGTGAACTGGCAGCTCACTTGGCAGGAGAGTTAGGCTGGGGCCACATGTGGATTAGTGCAAGTGCTCGTAGGACACTCGGCTCACGCTCGCAGCACAGCGGGACCAGAGTGTCATGCGACTGTGGTCCGATCCTGCGATCAGACCACACCTGTGGAGAGGAGGGCCAACGCTGCAAAGGAAGAGGGGGGGGGATTTATCTCCCCATTTCCGGCTGATGTGAGAATCGCATTGCACTCCGCTGTAATGCGAGTGCAATGCAATGTTTCTCTTGCGCCCATAGACTTGAACGGGTGCGAGCTTAACAGGATTGCATTCCACCTGCAGCATGCTGTGATTGTTTACTCGGTACAATTCGGGCGGAGAAAGGAAAAAAACACAAAAACGCTTCCCCATAACATATTGGTCCGAGTGGAATGCAATTTTTTTATCGCATTCAACTGGCTCCTTATTACTCGCCATGTTTGCTTACCCTTAAAAAAAAAAAAAAAAAAAAAAAAAAAAAAAAAGAGTCCCTGGCAGCTACAATACAGACAGCGATGCCCCCCCCTGCAGTAGCAGCTCTCCCAGCAGTGAGTCATAATATGAGAATATGAGAAGCAGAACAGAGATTCGGATGTGGAGGATAAAATACCGGTGCTGCAGGGTCAGCTGCACGACATGGAGGTGGGGGCACAATAATGAAGGAGAAGCTGGATGACCTAGAGCGTGGCTCCAGAAAGAGCAACTTGAGGCTCGTGGGCTTACTCCATACTCCATCTCAGCAAAGCACTTGGACAGTATCTACGAGGCCGAGCCTCCTGAAGTGCTGGGATTAACCCATAAGTGCAGAGTGGTGAGAACGCTCAGAGTGGGCCCCGTGAGAAATCAAAAGAGTCCTACACAGAGAGAAGGGCATAGAGGAAAATAAGTCACGACAAGTTATAGTGAAATATTTGGAATACAAAGATTAAGAGGAAATCCTTCGGGCATTTAGGACCCCTTTACGCATACAAGCACAAAGTGTTAATATTTGGAAATTACTCGGCAAAAGTAACGCGTAAAAAAGGCATTCAAAAAAGTATGCAATACACTGCAAGAACATTTCATTTTAACTCTTTTATCCAGCACTGCTGAAAGTGAGAAAACAGGATGGATCCTTTTTTTACATTCAAAGACCCCACTGAAGCGGAGGAGAAACTGGGGGTAGATCCCGAACAGGAGCAAAGACAGACTGGGTGGCAGTGCGGTTGCTCCTCGCATGCCACCTTAAGGGAGTGAGCAGCAGGAGCAAGCCAGACTACGTAGCGACTGGACAAGCATCGAGGAGGATCGGGGACATTGACACTCGGGTAGACCTAAGGAGCAAAGGCCGACCACAAACAAGCCCGGGAAGCAGGGGAGAAGGGCTCCATGGAAGGGTCCAACAGATAGTTAGACTATAACTCTGTCCTGGGGATGATGGGGGTGCTACATGGGAAGGGGGATGCATGGAGCATTGCTGACCATCTTTGTTGTGCTCCTCCTCTACCCTTTGTGACCCCCCCTCTTTTTTTTTTTTTTTCTTTTTTTCTTTCCCTCTCACTCTTTCCTTTCCTGGGTCCCATATCCCTCCTTTCTTCTCTGGCTCTCTCCTTTCTCCCCTCGTTTCGCATCTTCATCTTTCTTCTCTCCAAGTGTGTACAGCTTTTTTTTATATGAGACAAGATCCATCGGGGTAAGACAGAACTGTCTAGTTCCATCCAGTTTGATAACTCAACATTTGTTTATTTGACTGGGAAGGTGAAGGGGATGGAGGAAGATCACAGTAAAAAGGGAAGTCATCTGTAAAGTGTTAATTTCCAGGGTGAGGGAAGGTTTGGAGCTCTTGGTTTGTGGGCTCATTTTGATGTTAGGTTTGATATATGTACAATACCAGAACACTCATGTTGGGGGGTTGTAGTTACACTCGCTACAATAGGGTCACCTCGGGAGACAGAGGTTTGAAATCTGAAGGGGTTTTTGAAAATGGTTAAAATCGTAACCTGAAACATGAAGGGGCTAAAGGTCAGCACACAAACGAATGATGGTCTTGCGCCATCTGAAGAGACTAAAGGTGGATATAGCTATGCTTCAGGAGACACTTGAGTCAGAGAAATTTCTTCCGTATGAACAAACTGTGGGTGGTGTTTAAGGGTCAGAATCTGCGGGACGGAAAGCAGGGGTGTTGATACTAATTAACAAGCATTTCAACCATACAGTGGTATCCCAGGATATTGATGAAGTGGGGAGATATATCCATCTTAATATCACAAGCCCATTGGGTGACTTCAGTATATATAACATTTACGCGCCAAATGTTGATCAGAACCCATTCTTCTCTTATATTACAAACAAAATCTTGGCAGACACGGCACAAAATAAGGTGGTGGTAAGGGATTTCAATACAGGGGGTCAGGGGAGCAGGGTAGAGGGTTTGATGAAAAAGCTTCTGGAAGATACAAAAACCCAGGATAGCTGGAGGCTACATCACCCACATGACTGTGAATATACCCATTACGCACATCCACATGATGCATGGTCAAGAATCGACCATGTTCTCGTCAGCCAAAATCTAGTGCGAAGGATAAGAGGGTGCGGAGGTTGAAAATGTGGTAATTTCAGATCACAGTTCGGTATCGGTTAATGTGCTAGAAAAAATTCAGAGGGGGGTGGATTATATTTGGCAGTTTCCAGCTTTCTTACTTTGGGACAGCAAGTTTCATAAGACATTAAAAGAATGGTGGGAAGAGTTTTCCATGACCAACAGCGAAAATGAGGAGGAAGTGATGTTATGTTATAATATACAGAAATATCAAAGTTCATAGTTTTGCCCTTCACATACACGGAATGGTACCTTCTGGAGGATATTCAGGGTACCCTAGGGAAATTAACGGTTCTTATATAGGAGGTGGATGCAAATGCACTGCTATACATGGGAGCCTCGCGAGTGTGGCAAAAGTAGTGGAATGAGTGTACTGGTGGTAACATTAACAGTTTATAGGTTATACAATAAAGGTTGCTTTAAGGATTGGTAATGCAGTTTTAAGAGGTTGAAAATCCTCAAAAGCAGGGAAGGTACCGTATTTTTCGGACTATAAGACGCACCGGACTATAAGACGCACCCTGGTTTTAGAGGAGGAAAATAAAACTAAGCAAAAAAATGTGGTCATGACACACTGTTATGGGGCGAGGATCTGCTGCTGACACCTTTTATGGGGGTAATGTCCCCAAATTCTCTACTAAGGTACCCCATCCTAGTAATGATCCTCCTGCCTTGTATATCATCCTGCTATAAACCCCCATCCTGCTCATATTCCCCCATCCTATTCATATTCCCCCATCCTGTTCATATTCCCCCCATCCTGTTCATATACCCCCCATCCATCCTGCTCATATACCCCCATCCTGTTCATATACCCCCCCATCCCTCCTGCTCATTTACTCTCCCATCCTGCTCATATACCATCCTGGTATATGGCCTGTATCCTATAGCACAGAGAAAAAAAAACAAACGTTTATACTCACCTTTTCCTCACTCCCTGCAGCCGATCATCTTCCTCTCTGCACCACAGACGTGTGTGTGTGTGTGTGTGTGTGTGTGTGTGTGTGTGTGTGTGTGTGTGTGTGTGTGTGTGTGTGTGTGTGTGTGTGTGTGTGTAGCCGTTCCCCTGCAGCACGCGATGTCTTCCTGTCTGTGCCGATCAGCTGACCGGCACAGACAGGAAGACATCGCGTGCTGCAGGGGAACGGCTCCACACACGGGGATGGGTGAGTGCACAGATTCACTGCACCCCGCGCTGATCATGACGACGCGCGGGGAGCAGTGAATACAGCCGCACATGATCACTCCAGGCTGTAATTGCCAGGGGTGATCATGCGGACCGGCTCTTTACTATGCGCGCGTCCCCGCTCGTCCTCCCGCCCACCTGTCAGCGCCGGCTTCTGCGCTGAGAAATGGGCGGGAGGATGGGCGTGCATATGTAATGAGCGGGCACACGTGGTCACAGCAGGCTGCTACAGCCTGCTCGTGCCCCCGATGACCCGCTCCACCGCAGCACCTCATTCCCCGCAGCCACAGTCAGACCATAAGACGCACCCCCAACTTTCCCCCAACATTTGGGGGAAAAAAAGTGCGTCTTATGGTCCGAAAAATACGGTATGTGTTGTTTATACTTTCTATATCAGGCATTGCCGGTGTGTGAAATTTGAGAATTGAAATAAAGTTTGTGTTAAAAAAAAAATAAAAAAAAAAAACAAACCCAAAACTAAAATAACTCGGTATGGCAGCACATACATATTTAAGATGATGAAAATTATTTCAATCACAATGCTTGATCGTCGGGGGAAAATGAAAATATTAATTTTAGTCTGACTAATCCCACGCCGTCATGGTTTGAAATGAAGCTTGCTGTGATTTTTTTTGGTCTAGCCTAAAAGACTCTCGCAGAAAGAAATTTTCTGAAAGGTGGTTTGTTTGTTGCCTAATGTTACTAAACATCAATGGCCAGGCTGAATAACTATAACGGGCAACATGGACTAAACTCTGTATGGCTGTGTCAGCACTATGATCCTTCAACAGCAACATACTTTAAATGTGTAGAATTATATTAAGGAGACCTACTGTATTTTTCAGACTATAAGACGTACTTTTTCCACCCAAAATTTGGGAGGAAAGTGGGGAGTGTATTTTATAGTCCAGATATGCCTGGCTTGCTGTGGGGGAGGAAGGGCGGTGCAGTGTGACGCAGGAGGTAGGAGCAGAGTCGTCGCTGCAGGAAGCCGGTGGCTGAGGTTAACACAAGTGACCGCTATTAAAGAAAATTAATATTCACTGCTCGCCAAGCCCATAATCCCACACGCCTCTTGGTGCTTAAGCTAGTGCAGCTAGCTTACTACAGCTACTGGGGTGATAGTGTGTCCACTATTAAAGAAAATGGGAAGTGTGAATATTCATTTTAGAATAGCCGGCAGCTGATGCCTGTGTGTAACTGGGAACACGTTGCATTGACGTCATGCACTGCCCCGCTTACATGCCAAAGTCAGTTGCTAGCATCAGGAGAGGAGGCTGCGCATCGATAGAGCGGATAGAAGGGGAGTAGAATTCTTTAATTTTTTATGTGTATGGCATTAGGGGAGGCATATATACCAGGATGGGCCCATGATGGGGATTATAAATACCAGGATTAGGGGCATATATACCAGGAAAGGGCCTAGGATGGGGGACATTAGTACAGAATTAGGGAACATTACCCCCATAACAGTGTCACTGTGTCAGCAGCAGATCCCCCATAACAGTGCATCATGACCACATTTTACTTCTATTTTTTTTTCCCTATTTATTGCCTCTAAAACTTAGGTGCGTCTTTTGGTTCAGTGTGTCTTAATAGTCTGAAAAACAAGGCAATTAGCAATCTTTAAATTCAAGAATTACATTGTTTTTTTTATTCAGGAATTAAAAAAGCAAAACAATAACACTGCTTACCTTCTGGACGGTATTGTGCAATAATTGTCACAGTTTGACCAGCATTTTTCAGAGCTGCTGCTGCTTGTTCATGAGTTGCTGCTCGAAGATCAACACCATTTACCTATGAGATTAGGAATAAAAGGTCATAGCACCACATTATAAGTGTCAGAATAGCAGTAAACAAAGCCATATTCAAGTTTATGAAACAAAAACAAAAAAAAAAAAAAACCCTGAAAAATCTTTATTAACCGGCAGCGCATAATAGACATATTTACATGAGCAGTCCATGTACAATGGGTTTTAGGGTCCTGGACACTTGATCAATTCCAGGTTTGTCCAGTATTTTCATACTGATTACTTAACCTTAGGAAAGGTCATCAATATCAGATTGGTGCGGATGTGACATCGGCACTCCTTGTAATTTTTTTTTTATATAGCACAATACGCCTACATATGTTTTAATAAAATACCCCCCCTATGGCCACATAAATGATTAGCTGTTTACAGATTCGTCTCCAGAAAATTACGTGACATTAGCTTTAATAGTCACAAAAAATAACTAACTATCTGGGATGCAAGTACATGTTTTTGTAGTGGACAAACCCTTTAAGTAAACCATATCTTACCGCTTTGTAGTTGTATGAATATATGCATGTATAGCAGCGCATTCACTTGCATTGCATTTGGTATTTTTATGGTTACAACAAAAGCATCACACAGTGCAACTTCCCATTACATTTGCCATTCTGTTAGATTGATCTACTTTCTATTTGTGAGTGACACAGTTGCCATCTCCTGTCCTAGGGCAAAATTAAATCCATACTTTAATCCCTTACACCACTATGTTCATGACTGATAAAATCAACCTGCAAAATTTCTGTTTATTAGTTGAGGCATGTACAAGATTTAAAGAAACCATTCACCAGTACACCAGTAGAAGATATTTGGAAAGAAGGAAACTTTCAATGAAATGCCTAATTCACTGTAAACAAAATAAACAATGCAGTTAAAAGGGGTTCTCCTAGAGATCAAATGGTGTTCCTGGTATAATTCCAAGTGCGGCATGTCCTAGTCAAGTGTTAATAGGGGCTGCAGATGGAAGATATTTAGCTCCCAAAACTTGTGTGTCAACTGACGAGCTGCATCACACATACCTCAGTCAGCACAGGCTGTCATATGTAAAGGAATCTCTCTTCCTCGCTGAGCACTACAGGGTTGTGTTAGTTTTCCAGTCTCCATGCACTGCTATAAAGCCATCAGACTGACAGAGGAGGATAAAGCTAGAGATTTCAACAATTTGGGTTAAAATAGTTCTTCACACATCACAGCCGGAAGCTGACTATGTGTGATACAACTCTGAGCTGAAAAAACAGGTCTAGCTAACAGAAAAAAAATCACCGGTCACAGAAAATCACAGATAACAAATCCTTTAGTACATATGAATTATGTGTGGCTGCTTTTCTTCTGTGCTCTAAGTAGTTAGCTTTACACACCCAGTCCCTGCAGCTGTTCTACTTACCGTATTTTTCGCTTTATAAGACGCACTTTTCCTCCCCAAATTTTGGGAGGAAAATGGGGGGTGCGTCTTATAAAGCGGTAGCGGGGGGGGGGGGGGTCCTGTCTGAGGCGATCGGGCGGGTGCCTGTGGCTGCATGCAAGCGCCCGGGTACCTGTACTTGCATGCAGCGGCAGCCGGTACCCGTGGCTGTGTACGGGCGGCAGCGGGTGCTGTGTGGGGTCGGCAGCCAGGTACCTGTGCTTGCATGCGGTGGCAGACGGGTACCCATGGCTGTGTGCGGGCGGCAGCCGGGTGCTGTGTGCGAGCGGCAGTCGGGTGCCCGTGCAGGTACTCGGCTGCCGCCCTCACACAGTCACCCATCTGCCGCCCGCACACAGCCATGGGTACCCGGCTGCCACCGCACGCAAGCACAGGTACCCGGCGGCTTGTACGCGGGGTGGGCGGGCAGCCTGCTGGCTGCCACTCTGTGCATGCGGGGCGGGCGGCTGTGCAGCTTACCAGTTGTCCGCGGTCCCACTTTCAAATGATGGCGCCGGTGGAGCTCTTGGATGAGAGCTCCATCTGCGCACGCGCTGCTCCGGGAGTCAGCGCGTGCGCAGATGGAGCCCTTGGATGAGAGCTCCATCTGCGCATGCGTCGCTCCGGGCGCCATTACTTGAATCGGGACCGCGGACACACTCCACCACTGAGCCGTCGCCGCCGCTCCCACTACTGAGCCGCCGCTGCCACCACTGAACCGGGACCGCGGACACACGCCACCACTGAGCAGTCCCTGCCGCTGCCACCACTGAGCAGTTGCCGCCGCTCCCACCACTGAGCCGCCGCCGCCGCTGCCACCACTGAACCGGGACCGCGGACACACGCCACCACTGAGCAGTCCCTGCCGCTGCCACCACTGAGCAGTTGCCGCCGCCGCTGCCACCACTGAACCGGGACCGCGGACACTCACTGCACCGGCCTGCTGCACGGCTCACACGCCACGGCTGCTGCCGCCACCACGGACCCCACGGATCCTGCCACCGCGGACGCCACCGCGCCTGCAACCACGGCACCTGCAACCACGGACCCCGCTGCCACTGACCTGCCGCGCCTGCCAGCACAACCTGTGCCTCCTGTGACCCCGCTTCACCACCACTGCTGCCCCCCTCCGGTAAGAGAACACCGGAGTATAAGACGGACCCCATTTTTCTTTTTTTTACCTTTTTTATGTCTAAGTTTGGGGTGCGTCTTATATTCCGGTGCGTCTTATAAAGCGAAAAATACGGTAGGTGTCCACATATCACAGTTTCTGGCTGGCAATCTCAGGGCTCAAATTATACACCTGCTCTTTAGGATATAGAATGTGATTTGGATGTACAATCAAGTATTATGCAAGATATAGCCAGGGAACACTGCAAAAATGTTAATAACTAAAACATACCGACATAATACGGTCCCCTTTCCTGAGCTCTCCACTTAAATCGGCAGGACCCCCTGCAAGGATAAAGGAGATAAAGATTCCTTCACCATCTTCACCACCAACAATGTTGAAACCTAGACCCGTGGCACCTCGAAATAAAATTATTTTCCGTGGTTCCCTGCAACAAAGACAAAACAATTGTGTTCCCTATAAATGAAGAATCATCCCAAAATCCGGTTAAGTACATTAGAAGAAAAAAACACAAAACCTATGGCAATAATAGCTAACATTAGAAGAAAACATTTTTAATCTGTTGATAGTTTTAGCAAGGAGTATATACTGTTCTGCTCAAACTTTATTGGTGGCAATAACAATAAGTATATAATGTGGAATATCAACTGAAAAAAATGAATTAAGTGAAACAGCTTTTTTGCATAGACCACTCGTGTTAAATACAAAAGAGCAAATGATAAATAATTTAAAACTAGTGATGGGTGGACTCGCAGATATCCGGGATCTGCGGCTCCAACCGGGTATTTAATAAAAAAAAAACAAAAAACCCAAATCCTGGATTTGATCCCAGATCTCTGGCCGAACACTAGTTCCCATATAAGTCTCTGGGGACATAAAATCAGAAACTTATAAATGGTGGTAGAAGGGATAGAAGAATTGGAGCAAGCAAGTTATACTTACAGAGTAACACTACATCCGGGGCCGCTCATTAACCTCACACATATGCACTGTTTCCCCCGCCCACCAGCAGTCCCCGCATCTGATTGAAAGCAGTCAGAGGCTGTCACACAGGGTGGGGAATAAGTCTGACTGAAATCAGAGACAATATGTGTGTGTGTCTATACTGCTGTAAAAATAAAAACAAAAAAAATCAGACTAGGGTCCCCCCATATTATGATACGCAGCACAGATAAATCATACGGCTACAGGCTGCAGCCCCCAGACATGCGCTTATCTTGGCTGTGTCTCAAAATAAGAGAGACCTCATGTGGCTTTTTAAAAAGAAAACTTAAATTTAAAAAAACTGGCGTGCGTTCCCCCCCTAATTTTCATACCCAGCCATGATAAAGCTGCCATTTGGTATTTTCAGGCTGGGGAGACCCATGTTTATTGCCCCCCCCCCCCCCAGCCTAAAATTAGCAGCCTGCAGCAATCAAGGATTGTTGCATTCATTAGATGCAACAATCTCAGCACCTTGCCACCGCACCAGGGCAATTGGGATGAGCTGGCTAATTGGCGTAATAAGGGGTTAATAACAGCTCACAACTGCCACTAAGCCTTAGTGTGTCTCTATTTTATTTCAAATAAAGGTTTTTTCAGTGTTTGTGTTTATTTTTTTTCACTTACAGATTAGTAATGGGGGAAGTCTCATAGACCCTCCCCATTACTAATCTAGGGCTTAGTAACAGCTGTGAGGCAGTTATAAACCCCTTATTACATCGATTGCCACCGCACCAGGGTAATCGAGATGAGTCGGGTAAAGTTCCTGGATTGTCGCATCTAATGGATGTGATAATCTTGGATGGTTGCAGGCTGCTATTTTTAGGTTTGGGGGGCCCCAATAACCATGTACATCCCGAGCCTGAGAATACCAGCTTCCAACTGCTGGCTTTATCATGGCTGGGTTTCAAAATTGCGCGGACCGCACACTGTTTTTTAAAATAACTTATTTAACTAATTAAAAAAAAAAAAAATGCATGCGGTTCTTCATATTTTGATACACTGCCCAGATAACTAGCACAGCTGAGGGCTGCAGCCTGTAGCTGTATGCTTTATCATGGCTGGGCTTCATAATATGGAGGGACCCATTCCCAATTTAATTTTTTTTACACCAATCTAAATGCAGACAGCGCCTCTGACTGAAAACAGTCAGACACGCTATCACACAGGACGGGGGTGCTGTCTGACTGCAACCAGAGACGAGAGACCAGAACTATCGGTGGGGGGGGAGCCGTGCTCATGCATGAAGATAAATGAGCTGGCCCCAGAAGTACAAAGTGTACAGAATTATTAGGCAAATGAGTATTTTGATCACATGATACTTTTTAAACATGTTGTCCTACTCCAAGCTGTATAGGCTTGAGAGCCAACTAACCAAAAAAAGAAAAAAACGTACCATATTTTTCGGACTAGAAGACGCACTTTTTACCCCCCAAATGTTGGGGGGGAAGTGGGGGGTGTGTGTTATAGTCTGAATGTAGGGCTGCGGGGAATGAGGGTGCTGCGGTAGAACGGGTCATCGGCGGCACGAGCAGGCCCGCTCATTTCATATGCATGCATCCTTCAGCACATTATCTCTCAGCGGTGAAGCCTGCACTGACAGGTGGGCGGGGTGATGGGCGGGGGGTGCGCACATAGTAAAGAACCGGCCCGCATGATCACCCCTGGCAACTACAGCCTGGAGTGATCATGTGCGGCTATATTCACTGCCCTTCCGCACATCATCTGCCCGGGGGGGCAGTGAATAAGTATGGTATACTCACCAGTCACCGTTGCCCTACAGCATGGGTCCCCAATTCTAGTCCTCAAGGGCCGCCAACAGTGCATGTTTTCAGGATTTCCTTAGTATTGCACATGTGATCATTTAATCACCTGCACAGTTGATGATTCCAACACCCATGCAATGCTAAGGAAATCCTGAAAACATGCACTGTTGGCGGCCCTCGAGGACTGGAGTTGGGGAACCCTGCCCTACAGCATCCCAATGTCCTCCTGTCTGCCAGCCAGCTCATCTGTGTAGAGAACAATGAGCACAGGGATGGCGTCATCCCTGTGCGCACCACTAGTCTCCACACACATCAGCGAGCCGGCAGACAGGAGGACATCGCAATGCTGCAGAGGAACGGCTCCACACAGGTCAGCGGCGCTGCTGCTGACATAGACAGGAAGACGAGCGATGCTACTGGAGTGAGGAAAGGTTGAGTATAAATGTTCATATTTTTTCTGTACCATAGGATACAGGCCATATACCAGGATGGGGGTATATAGCAGGATGAGGGCATATTATGAGCAGGATAGGGGCTATTTAGCAGGATAAGGGCATATAGCAGGATAAGGGCATATAGCAGGAAAAGGGCATATAGCAGGAAAAGGGCATATAGCAGGAAAAGGGCATATAGCAGGAAAAGGGCATATAGCAGGATAAGGGCATATAGCAGGATAAGGGCATATAGCAGGATAAGGGCATATAGCAGGATAAGGGCATATAGCAGGATAAGGGCATATAGCAGGATAAGGGCATATAGCAGGATAAGGGCATATAGCAGGATAAGGGCATATAGCAGGATAAGGGCATATAGCAGGATAAGGGCATATAGCAGGATAAGGGCATATAGCAGGATAAGGGCATATAGCAGGATAAGGGCATATAGCAGGATAAGGGCATATAGCAGGATAAGGGCATATAGCAGGATAAGGGCATATAGCAGGATAAGGGCATATAGCAGGATAAGGGCATATAGCAGGATAAGGGCATATAGCAGGATAAGGGCATATAGCAGGATAAGGGCATATAGCAGGATAAGGGCATATAGCAGGATAAGGGCATATAGCAGGATAAGGGCATATAGCAGGATAAGGGCATATAGCAGGATAAGGGCATATAGCAGGATAAGGGCATATAGCAGGATAAGGGCATATAGCAGGATAAGGGCATATAGCAGGATAAGGGCATATAGCAGGATAAGGGCATATAGCAGGATAAGGGCATATAGCAGGATAAGGGCATATAGCAGGATAAGGGCATATAGCAGGATAAGGGCATATAGCAGGATAAGGGCATATAGCAGGATAAGGGCATATAGCAGGATAAGGGCATATAGCAGGATAAGGGCATATAGCAGGATAAGGGCATATAGCAGGATAAGGGCATATAGCAGGATAAGGGCATATAGCAGGATAAGGGCATATAGCAGGATAAGGGCATATAGCAGGATAAGGGCATATAGCAGGATAAGGGCATATAGCAGGATAAGGGCATATAGCAGGATAAGGGCATATAGCAGGATAAGGGCATATAGCAGGATAAGGGCATATAGCAGGATAAGGGCATATAGCAGGATAAGGGCATATAGCAGGATAAGGGCATATAGCAGGATAAGGGCATATAGCAGGATAAGGGCATATAGCAGGATAAGGGCATATAGCAGGATAAGGGCATATAGCAGGATAAGGGCATATAGCAGGATAAGGGCATATAGCAGGATAAGGGCATATAGCAGGATAAGGGCATATAGCAGGATAAGGGCATATAGCAGGATAAGGGCATATAGCAGGATAAGGGCATATAGCAGGATAAGGGCATATAGCAGGATAAGGGCATATAGCAGGATAAGGGCATATAGCAGGATAAGGGCATATAGCAGGATAAGGGCATATAGCAGGATAAGGGCATATAGCAGGATAAGGGCATATAGCAGGATAAGGGCATATAGCAGGATAAGGGCATATAGCAGGATAAGGGCATATAGCAGGATAAGGGCATATAGCAGGATAAGGGCATATAGCAGGATAAGGGCATATAGCAGGATAAGGGCATATAGCAGGATAAGGGCATATAGCAGGATAAGGGCATATAGCAGGATAAGGGCATATAGCAGGATAAGGGCATATAGCAGGATAAGGGCATATAGCAGGATAAGGGCATATAGCAGGATAAGGGCATATAGCAGGATAAGGGCATATAGCAGGATAAGGGCATATAGCAGGATAAGGGCATATAGCAGGATAAGGGCATATAGCAGGATAAGGGCATATAGCAGGATAAGGGCATATAGCAGGATAAGGGCATATAGCAGGATAAGGGCATATAGCAGGATAAGGGCATATAGCAGGATAAGGGCATATAGCAGGATAAGGGCATATAGCAGGATAAGGGCATATAGCAGGATAAGGGCATATAGCAGGATAAGGGCATATAGCAGGATAAGGGCATATAGCAGGATAAGGGCATATAGCAGGATAAGGGCATATAGCAGGATAAGGGCATATAGCAGGATAAGGGCATATAGCAGGATAAGGGCATATAGCAGGATAAGGGCATATAGCAGGATAAGGGCATATAGCAGGATAAGGGCATATAGCAGGATAAGGGCATATAGCAGGATAAGGGCATATAGCAGGATAAGGGCATATAGCAGGATAAGGGCATATAGCAGGATAAGGGCATATAGCAGGATAAGGGCATATAGCAGGATAAGGGCATATAGCAGGATAAGGGCATATAGCAGGATAAGGGCATATAGCAGGATAAGGGCATATAGCAGGATAAGGGCATATAGCAGGATAAGGGCATATAGCAGGATAAGGGCATATAGCAGGATAAGGGCATATAGCAGGATAAGGGCATATAGCAGGATAAGGGCATATAGCAGGATAAGGGCATATAGCAGGATGGGGGCATATAGCAGGATGGGGGCATATAGCAGGATGGGGGCATATAGCAGGATGGGGGCATATAGCAGGATGGGGGCATATAGCAGGATGGGGGCATATAGCAGGATGGGGGCATATAGCAGGATGGGGGCATATAGCAGGATGGGGGCATATAGCAGGATGGGGGCATATAGCAGGATGGGGGCATATAGCAGGATGGGGGCATATAGCAGGATGGGGGCATATAGCAGGATGGGGGCATATAGCAGGATGGGGGCATATAGCAGGATGGGGGCATATAGCAGGATGGGGGCATATAACAGGATGGGGGCATATAACAGGATGGGGGCATATAACAGGATGGGGGCATATAACAGGATGGGGGCATATAACAGGATGGGGGCATATAACAGGATGGGGGCATATAACAGGATGGGGGCATATAACAGGATGGGGGCATATAACAGGATGGGGGCATATAACAGGATGGGGGCATATAACAGGATGGGGGCATATAACAGGATGGGGGCATATAACAGGATGGGGGCATATAACAGGATGGGGGCATATAACAGGATGGGGGCATATAACAGGATGGGGGCATATAACAGGATGGGGGCATATAACCGGATGGGGGCATATAACCGGATGGGGGCATATAACCGGATGGGGGCATATAACCGGATGGGGGCATATAACCGGATGGGGGCATATAACCGGATGGGGGCATATAACCGGATGGGGGCATATAACCGGATGGGGGCATATAACCGGATGGGGGCATATAACCGGATGGGGGCATATAACCGGATGGGGGCATATAACCGGATGGGGGCATATAACCGGATGGGGGCATATAACCGGATGGGGGCATATAACCGGATGGGGGCATATAACCGGATGGGGGCATATAACCGGATGGGGGCATATAACCGGATGGGGGCATATAACCGGATGGGGACATTTATACAAGGATGTGGATCATATACAAGGCAGGAGGATCGTTAACAGGATGGGGTACCTTAGTAGAGAATTTGGGGACATTACCCCCATAACTGTGTCCGCAGCAGATCCTCGCCCCATAACCATGTCATGACCATTTTTTGCTTAAAATTTTAAATTTTCCTATTTTCCTCCTCTAAAACCAGGGAGCGTCGTCTTATAGTCCGAAAAATACGGTAAATCAGGTGATGTATTTCTCTGTAATGAGGAGTGGTGTGGTGTAATGACATCAACACCCTATATAAGGTGTTTAATCCTTTCCTTTGGCAAAATGGGTCAAAATATTTGACGGGCTCTCAAAAGTCCAAAATTGTGATATGTCTTGCAGAGGGATGCAGCAGTCTTGAAATTGCCAAACTTTTGAAGCGTGATCACCGAACAATCAAGCGTTTCATGGCAAATAGCCAACAGGGTCGCAAGAAGCGTGTTGGGCAAAAAAGGCGTAAAATAACTGCCCATGAAATGAGGAAAATCAAACGTGAAGCTGCCAAGATGCCATTTGCCACCAGCTTGGCCATATTTCAGAGCTGCAACGTTACTGGAGTATCAAAAAGCACAAGGTGTGCCATACTCAGGGACATGGCCAAGGTAAGGAAGGCTGAAAAACGACCACCTTTGAACAAGAAACATAAGATAAAACATCAAGACTGGGCCAAGAAATATCTTAAGACTGATTTTTCAACGGTTTTATGGACTGATGAAATGAAAGTGACTCTTGATGGGCCAGATGGATGGGCCAGAGGCTGGATCAGTAAAGGGCAGAGAGCTCCACTCCGACTCAGATGCCAGCAAGGTGGAGGTGGGGTACTGGTATGGGCTGGTATCAAAGATGAACTTGTCAGACCTTTTTGGGTTGAGGATGGAGTGAAGCTCAACTCCCAGACCTACTGCCAGTTTCCGGAAGACAACTTCTTCAAGCAGTGGTACAGGAAGAAGTCGGTATCGCTCAAGAAACACATGATTTTCTTGCAGAACACTGCTCCATCACATGCACCCAACTACTCCACAGCGTGACTGGCCAGTAAAAGGTCTAAAAGATGAAAAAATAATGGCATTGTCCCCCTTGTTCACCTGATCTGAACCCCATAGAGAACCTGTGGTCCCTCTTAAAATGTGAGATCTACAGGGAGGGAAAACAGTACACCTCTCGGAACAGTGTCTGGGAGGCTGTGGTGGCTGCTGCACGCAATGTTGATCGTAAACAGATCAAGCAACTGACAGAATCTATGGATGGTAGGCTGTTGAGTGTCATCATAAAGAAAGGTGGCTATATTGGTCACAAATTTTTTGGGGTTTTGTTTTTGCATGTCAGAAATGTTTATTTCTAAATTTTGTGCAGTTATATTGCTTTATCTGGTGAATAAACAAGTGAGATGGGAATATATTTGTTTTTTATTAAGTTGCCTAATAATTCTGCACAGTAATAGTTATCTGCACAAACAGATATCCTCCTAAGATAGCCAAATCTAAAAAAAACAACCCACTCCAACTTCCAAAAATATCAAAGCTTAATATTTTTGGAAGCTGGAGTGGGTTGGGGTTTTTTTGGGTTGATTGAGAACATGGTTCTCAATCAACCCAAAAAACAACTTTTGATGTTTCTTGTGCCTGTCGGTCCTGAAGAAGGGAGCTGAGTCTCCAGAAACGCGTAGACCTGTGCAAAATAAAGTTACATTAATCCAACATATTCATCAGTGATCATTGGCGCGGTGAAAAAAAAAGCCCTTTTCTACCTCTCTCTGTTATCGGTCGCCTGGAGTACTGCTGCCGTGATCTGGATTTTGCATGCTGTTATAGGAGTTGTGACTTAAGTAGGTTTGCTCATTGTATATACCCTGCATATATTAGGGTAAGACCCTATAGCACTTTTCTTTCCACAGCCTTTTATCCTATGAGATAGCCAATGAATGACTTCAGTGTTTTAAAAAGCCACATGGAAGGCCCTGTTCCTGTGTCACAATCGTGAAAACATAGGCGCTGTCTGATGACATCAAAATTGGTATTCTTTGCAAACACTAGATTTTGAAAGTGTGTAACGCCATCTACAAAGACCTTGGTATACCTGTTTCAACAGTGTGCAATGGTTTTAAAAAAACTGCCAAGCATGGAACTGTCAAGACCCTCCCTGAGTGGGGGGCGGGGAAGGGGAGAAAAATTCTCAAGTGAGGTCTTCCAAGGTTGGTGCGAATGTTGGAAAAAAAAAACAAAAAAAAAACAAAAAAAAAAAAAAAACAACAAACCAACCAACACCACACTACATCAAATATCCAGAGAACCGAAGGCCTCCCTGGTACAGTCTTGGGTCATGATTTCAATAAGTACCATATGCTGAAAGAATTAATTGCTTAAGAAAAGATATAAGGAGGAACGACTGATCTTTGTCAAAGAGTACCTTGACAAACCATAATCTTTGTGGAAAAATGTTCAGTGGACAGATGAAGCAAAAATAGACCTTTTTGGCAATGCAAAGCAATAGTTTGTTTACAGATGGCGCAATGAAGTTTATAAGGAAAATAACACCCTACCAAGAGGCAAGCATGGTGGAGGACCCATAATGTTCTGAGGTTGCTTTGCCACTTCTGCTCCTGGAAGCACTTCTGCTCCTGGAAGCCTTGACCGTATCACAGGAGTCATAAAATCAGGCAATCAAGAGATTTTAGAGTGAAATGTCCAACCCAGTGTAAGAAAACTTGGTTTGAGTCGAAGATCATGGCTCCTCCAGCAAGGCAATGACCCAGGGCACACATCCAAAAGTACACATGAATAGTTGAAAAAGATAAACAATCTGTTTTAAAGTGGCCTGCAATGAGTCCTGACCTCAATCCATTGATAACCTTCTGCCATTGGGAAGAAGAACCCTGCAAACATTCAAGAGCTTGAACAAACTGCAAAGGAAGACTGGAAGAAAATACCAGCGGAAAAGTGCAAGAAGCTTATAGATGGCTACAAGAAACATTTGGAGACTGTCGTCAATGCCAAAGGGTGTGCAACCAAGTATTAATTAGGGGGCTTTACTGCTGCACATGCTGCTTATTCTGTTTCTTCTTTGAAATTGCAACATGTAAGTTGGCAATGTTTTATTGTTGTATTACTTTGGACCACTAATTAAAAAATCTTAAGGATATAACTTTGGTATATTTCTATTTATTTCTGAAGATATTGCCGATGTCAGTCTTCTCAGCTGTTTGTGGATGACGAGTCTTATGTCATTCACGCAGGCCGGCATTGCGGTCTTGCGAAGACGCACTTTGATCTGCCTTACTGAGAACAGATCAAAGCACTGTAATGTGAAGGCGTGAGGAAAGGTCAAAGACCGCCCATGCATGCGCGCTACAGTACTTTGATCTGTTTTCAGCAAGGCAGATCAAAGTGCGCCGCCGCAAGACTGCAATGTCGGCCTGCGCGGATAACGTAGGACGCGTCAACCACACGGGGCTGAGAAGAAGGATGGCGATCGCGCTGGACAAAGACCAGCTTCGCCCATTGGACCAGACCACTCACTAGCTGAGTGTAATAAAGGTGTTTTTTTATGTTATACAGAGTGGCCTGGGCTCTTATATACAGTATATTCCAGAATACTGTATGTAAGAGCTCACTGGTGGTGGTGGTGGTGACTGCAGCTCATAAGGGACAAATCTGGTGACAGGTTCCCTTTAAAGAAATCCAAAGAGATCGAAATTTCTGCTCTTCAATGTGATTTCAAAAGCACCACAGACAAATCATCAAACAGTCTCAAAAAGCAATGTCTGGTTCTTACCGTGTTAAATCATCATCTCCAAGCATTCCTTTTGGGACAGGGGAATATCGGCTAGGGGATGGTGGTAAGGGATGTCCAATAAATCCTGGTGAATTGATATGATTATCCGTTTGCTGAGAATAAGCTGTGAAAAAATCATGAACAGTGAGATACATTTGTATACAGATATACACCAAAAGAGATTGATAAAAAAAAAAAATGTAATATGCGCACACACACACACACTGTGTGTATGTATGTATGTATGTATGTATGTATGTATGTATGTATGTATGTATGTATGTATATATATATTATATATCTCTATATATATCTATCTATATATCGCTCTCTCTATATCTATATATATCTATAATAAATAAAAAAAATCTATGAAAATGAACAAATAAGGTCAAACATTGCTGCTTTTCTGCTTCCACAGAATAAAAGAAAAAATAAAACTCATGAAGCAGGCCTGAACAGAAATGATGGTACCCTTGAAAATAATGTGACAAAAGGGACATGTTATATCAAAGTGTCCCCTAATTAGCATCATAGATGTCTACCATCTAGTAATCAGTCAGTGGGCCTGTATATAGGGCTATAGATACTCACTGTGTAGTTTGTTGACATGGTGTGTACATACATTCATATATACATATATATATATATATATCTATATATCTATACACACACACACAGCCCCACTATATATATATATATATATATATATATATATATATATATATATTATAATAGCTAGATATATATATGTATATATAAATTTATTATATACACATTCACACACTACACAGCAAAAAACATGTGTATTATACTCCTATGAAATGAGTTTAGGTGCTTCAGCTACACCCACTGCAGCTTGGGGCATACAATAAAGCACACAGAAAGAGGCAGTGTAGTAGTATTGGTATGGGTCATATGAGGAGCTTGATATGCACTGACAGAGGAAGCCACCTTTACCATAAGTAACTTTGAGCAGCTTATTCACAGCTAGATCTATCGACTGAACAGTTACTGCCATGAATATGATATTGGATCTAGGAGTAAACACAGCTGTCAGGAGGCTGCAGACCACACAAACTTAGGCCTCCTTCACACATTCGTATAAAACACAAATGTGAAAAACAGGTATAGGTGTTATCACTGTTTTCAATCAGTGTGCATCCATATTTTTCTGCTATGGAGAAAGAAAGAATGAAATTAAAAAGCTTCATCTATATTTTGTAATGTTAAACATGTACAGCAGACAGATGGCACACTAATGACATCCGTGTGCTGTGTGTGTTTTTCACGGACACAGACTTGTATTAGCTCATGTCATATGTGCTGCAGGAAAACAAAACACGTCCGTGTGGTTCACACAGATCCATGGAGCCTGTGTGAAAACACGGACATGTGAAGGTCACTATAGGTTATAAAACTTATGTGTGGCATCCTTGGGGGGGAGGGGGTGGGGGGGAAGGAATGCATATACCAGAAACATGTACATATGGAGGGGACCTTACAACAAGGCGCAGAGCACTGATGCAATCGACATATAAACTGTGCAGAAGCCCTAGATCACATGTGCAATACTAAGCTTCTATGGGAGTAGGATTGTGCTACAAAGAAAGGTGTATAAGCACATGAATTGATGACAATTGTGCATAGGAGCCTAAGTAGTCTGCACAAACTGGAGTCAACCCCATCTAAAGGCCGCTTTATACGCAGTGAAAGAACCCGCCCCCATCGGTTGTGCATCACGGGCAAATCGCTGCCCGTGGTGCACAACATCGCTAACACCCGTCACATATACTTACCTTCCCAGCGACGTCGCTGTGGCCGGCGAATCGCCTCCTTTCTAAGGGGGCGATTCATGTGGCGTCACAAAGCGGCCACCCAATAGAAGCGGAGGTGCGGAGATGAGCAGCCATAACATCCCGCCCACCTCCTTCCTTCCTCATTGCCGGCGGCCGCAGGTACGATGTTGTTCCTCGTTCCTGCGGTGTCCCACATAGCGATGTGTGCTGGCGCAGGAATGACGGACAATCTGCGTACAGCAATGATATCTGGGATTAGAATAACGTGTGAACGATCAATGATTAGGTGAGTAATTTTGATCGTTAACAGTCGTTGCTGCGTTTCACAGGCAACGTCGCTAACGAGGCCGGATGTGTGTCACGAATTCCGTGACCCCAACGACATCTCGTTAGCAATGTCGTTGCGTGTAAAGCCCCCTTAACAATTTTGGGAAGAATTGGAAATGGCAGTTGCAAGCCAGGCCTTCAGCAAAATCCATATCTGACTTGAGAAATACTCATAGCTGCAAATACACAAACTTTCAAATCCACCAAAATCTTGTTTAACCCCTTCAGCCCCAAGCCTATTTTGACCCTAAAGACCAGGCCATTTTTTGCAATTCTGACCAGTGTCACTTTATGAGGTTATAACTCTGGAACGCTTCAGCGGATCCCGGTGATTCTGAGATTGTTTTTCGTGACATATTGGGCTTCATGTTAGTGGTAAATTTAGGCCGATATTTTTTGCATTTCTTTGTGAAAAAAACGGAAATTTCGCGAAAATTTTGAAAATTTTCAAACTTTGAATTTTTATGCTCTAATACCAACGAGACATATCACACAAAATAATTAATAAACAACATTTCCCACATGTCTACTTTACATCAGAACAATTTTGGGAAAAAAAAAAAAATTTAAAGGAAGTTATAGGGGTTCAAAGTTTATGAGCAATTTCTCATTTTTACAACAAAATTTACAAAGCCACTTTTTTTAGGGACCACATCACATTTGAAGCGATTTTGAAAGGTCTACATGACACAGAACACCCAAAAGTGACACCATTCCAAAAACGGCACCCCTCAGGCTACTCAAAACCACATTCAGGATGCTTATTAACCCTTCAGGTGCTTCACAGTAACTAAAGCAATGTGGAAGGAAAAAATGAACATTTTACTTTTTGCAACAAAAATGTTAATTTAGCCTCAAATATTGCATATTCACAAGGGTAGCAGGATTAAATGAACCCCCAAAATTTGTTGGGCAATTTCTACTGAACACGCAGATACCTCATATGTGGCGAAAAACCACTGTTTGGGCGCACGGCAGGACTCGGAAGGGAAGGAGCGCCATTTGACTTTTTTGAACAGAAAATTAGCTGGAATCGTTAGCCGCACCATGTTGCGTTTGGAGAGCCCCTGAGGTGCCGAAACAGTGGAGCTCCCCCACATGTGACCCCATTTTGGAAACTAGACCCCTCATGGAATTTATCTAGATGTTTATTGAGCACTTTGAGCCTCTGGGGGCTTCACAAAAGTTAATAGAGTTGAGCCGTGAAAATAAAAAAAAAATTTTTTACCACCAAATTGTTACTTCAACCAGGTAGCTTTTTTTTTCACAAGGGTATCAGGAAAAATTGCACTATAAAATGTATTGTGCAATTTCTCCTGAGTACGCAGATACCTCATATGTGGTGGAACTCAAATGTTTGGGCGCACAGCAGGGCTCGAAAGGCAAGGAGCGTCATTTGACGTTTCAAACGCAAAATTGTCTGGGATAATTAGCATATTCCATGCTGTTTGGAGACCCCCTGAGGTGCCGAAACAGTGGAGCTCCCCCACATGTGACCCCATTTTGGAAACTAGAGGGGGGGGGCAGCGGCATATAAAGGGAGCATCTGTGATTGTGAGACGGCGGCTGGGATAGGGTGGGGGCGGATGGGAGAGGGCGCAGTGGATGCAGGAGCGGCAGAGGATGGGGGGAGGGGGGGGATGGGGGGATGGGTGGGAAGGGGAGTGGGAGGTGAGATTGGGGATAGTTACCCTACAGGATGGATCTAGGCAGCTGGATCACAGGAGATGAAGGAGGCAGCAGATCGGGGAGGGTGAGAGGTGGGGGAGGGAGCGCAGCGCAGATCACGGAGGAGACAGGTGAGCAGCGCACAGATCACGGGGGTGAGAGGTGGGGGAGGGAGCGCAGCGCAGATCACGGAGGAGACAGGTGAGCAGCGGACAGCAGATCACGGGGGTGACAGGTGAGGGAGCACAGATCACGGCGGTGACAGGGGAGGGAGCGCACATCACGGCGGTGACAGGGGAGGGAGCGCACATCACGGCGGTGACAGGGGAGGGAGCGCACATCACGGCGGTGACAGGGGAGGGAGCGCACATCACGGCGGTGACAGGGGAGGGAGCGCACATCACGGCGGTGACAGGGGAGGGAGCGCACATCACGGCGGTGACAGGGGAGGGAGCACAGATCACGGGGTGACAGGTGAGGGAGCACAGATCACGGGGTGACAGGTGAGGGAGCACAGATCACGGGGTGACAGGTGAGGGAGCACAGATCACGGGGTGACAGGTGAGGGAGCACAGATCACGGGGTGACAGGTGAGGGAGCACAGATCACGGGGTGACAGGTGAGGGAGCACAGATCACGGGGTGACAGGTGAGGGAGCACAGATCACGGGGTGACAGGTGAGGGAGCACAGATCACGGGGTGACAGGTGAGGGAGCACAGATCACGGGGTGACAGGTGAGGGAGCACAGATCACGGGGTGACAGGTGAGGGAGCACAGATCACGGGGTGACAGGTGAGGGAGCACAGATCACGGGGTGACAGGTGAGGGAGCACAGATCACGGGGTGACAGGTGAGGGAGCACAGATCACGGGGTGACAGGTGAGGGAGCACAGATCACGGGGTGACAGGTGAGGGAGCACAGATCACGGGGTGACAGGTGAGGGAGCACAGATCACGGGGTGACAGGTGAGGGAGCACAGATCACGGGGTGACAGGTGAGGGAGCACAGATCACGGGGTGACAGGTGAGGGAGCACAGATCACGGGGTGACAGGTGAGGGAGCACAGATCACGGGGTGACAGGTGAGGGAGCACAGATCACGGGGTGACAGGTGAGGGAGCACAGATCACGGGGTGACAGGTGAGGGAGCACAGATCACGGGGTGACAGGTGAGGGAGCACAGATCACGGGGTGACAGGTGAGGGAGCACAGATCACGGGGTGACAGGTGAGGGAGCACAGATCACGGGGTGACAGGTGAGGGAGCACAGATCACGGGGTGACAGGTGAGGGAGCACAGATCACGGGGTGACAGGTGAGGGAGCACAGATCACGGGGTGACAGGTGAGGGAGCACAGATCACGGGGTGACAGGTGAGGGAGCACAGATCACGGGGGTGACAGGTGAGGGAGCACAGATCACGGGGTGACAGGTGAGGGAGCACAGATCACGGGGTGACAGGTGAGGGAGCACAGATCACGGGGTGACAGGTGAGGGAGCACAGATCACGGGGTGACAGGTGAGGGAGCACAGATCACGGGGTGACAGGTGAGGGAGCACAGATCACGGGGTGACAGGGGAGGGAGCGCACATCACGGCGGTGACAGGGGAGGGAGCGCACATCACGGCGGTGACAGGGGAGGGAGCGCACATCACGGCGGTGACAGGGGAGGGAGCGCACATCACGGCGGTGACAGGGGAGGGAGCGCACATCACGGCGGTGACAGGGGAGGGAGCGCACATCACGGCGGTGACAGGGGAGGGAGCGCACATCACGGCGGTGACAGGGGAGGGAGCGCACATCACGGCGGTGACAGGGGAGGGAGCGCACATCACGGCGGTGACAGGGGAGGGAGCGCACATCACGGCGGTGACAGGGGAGGGAGCGCACATCACGGCGGTGACAGGGGAGGGAGCGCACATCACGGCGGTGACAGGGGAGGGAGCGCACATCACGGCGGTGACAGGGGAGGGAGCGCACATCACGGCGGTGACAGGGGAGGGAGCGCACATCACGGCGGTGACAGGGGAGGGAGCGCACATCACGGCGGTGACAGGGGAGGGAGCGCACATCACGGCGGTGACAGGGGAGGGAGCGCACATCACGGCGGTGACAGGGGAGGGAGCGCACATCACGGCGGTGACAGGGGAGGGAGCGCACATCACGGCGGTGACAGGGGAGGGAGCGCACATCACGGCGGTGACAGGGGAGGGAGCGCACATCACGGCGGTGACAGGGGAGGGAGCGCACATCACGGCGGTGACAGGGGAGGGAGCGCACATCACGGCGGTGACAGGGGAGGGAGCGCACATCACGGCGGTGACAGGGGAGGGAGCGCACATCACGGCGGTGACAGGGGAGGGAGCGCACATCACGGCGGTGACAGGGGAGGGAGCGCACATCACGGCGGTGACAGGGGAGGGAGCGCACATCACGGCGGTGACAGGGGAGGGAGCGCACATCACGGCGGTGACAGGGGAGGGAGCGCACATCACGGCGGTGACAGGGGAGGGAGCGCACATCACGGCGGTGACAGGGGAGGGAGCGCACATCACGGCGGTGACAGGGGAGGGAGCGCACATCACGGCGGTGACAGGGGAGGGAGCGCACATCACGGCGGTGACAGGGGAGGGAGCGCACATCACGGCGGTGACAGGGGAGGGAGCGCACATCACGGCGGTGACAGGGGAGGGAGCGCACATCACGGCGGTGACAGGGGAGGGAGCGCACATCACGGCGGTGACAGGGGAGGGAGCGCACATCACGGCGGTGACAGGGGAGGGAGCGCACATCACGGCGGTGACAGGGGAGGGAGCGCACATCACGGCGGTGACAGGGGAGGGAGCGCACATCACGGCGGTGACAGGGGAGGGAGCGCACATCACGGCGGTGACAGGGGAGGGAGCGCACATCACGGCGGTGACAGGGGAGGGAGCGCACATCACGGCGGTGAGGGGACGAGCAGCCGATCATGAGGGAAAGGGGCCGGGCAGCAGATCGGGGGGGACCGGTGGCACTGTGGCAGATGGAGGGCGGCGGATCGGGAGGTGTGGGGGTGAGTGTGCGGGCAGCAGATACGAGGGGTGGGGGTGCGGGTGGCAGATCGCGGCGGAGGGCAGCAGCGGCGGCAGATCGGGAGGTGTGGGCAGCAGATACTGGGGGTGCGGGTGGCAGATCGCGGCGGCGGATCGGGAGGCCGGTTTCATACAGTGCAATGGCAGCGCGGCAACTTCCGGGTCCCATGCTCCGGTCTCATAACAGCATGGGACCAGAGCTTGTCGCCCTGCCATTGCACTGTGTACACTCACTGTGCTGGCGTGCTGCAGGGACGATGACGGGGGCGGTCACCGGCAACAGGTCCACTGTGATTGGAGAAATCGGTCACAAGGCCGATCTCTCCAATCAGAGCTACTGGAGCTGGGGGAGGGTGATCCAGTGAGGTCACCCAGCTCCAGTCAATGGCCAGTGCTATAGCTGCACTGGCCAGGGCTGGATTTCAATGTTTCAGTCACTTTAAGTGGCTGGAACATTACAGTGGCTGTGATTGGTTGAGCGACGTTCGTCAGCCAATCACAGCCTCTGTAGGTCCGGGGAGGAGGCACCACCCCTCCTGAGGTCAGGTACAGGTCCCCTCCTCCCCGAATCTGCGGTTTATCCTAACTTTTCGCAGTCACCGGAGGCTCCGGTGCCGCGATTACGCACATGACGGAAAGATCCGTCCTTGGTCGTTAAGGCCCAGGGCACCATGACGGATCTTTCCGTCCATGGTCGTGAAGGGGTTAAAAGCAAGATGAGTGGAGGCTCTCAATTCTGTATATGGTAGGTGTTATAATAATATTAGCAAATACCTCCAATTACAAATGTAGTATTGTATCTTAAAATAGTATCAATAAAAACGTAGTCGTGCCCAGCAAAAAAATAAGACCTCATACAGATCCATCAGCTGAAATCGTTACGGGTCTCTGAAAATGGTGATGCAATCAAAATAAATATGTACATTGTGAATTTATCACACAATGTATGCTGTAAAAACAATTCCCAAAAAAAGAATATCACAACAGCAAAAAAAAAAAATAAATAAATAAAATTGCAATTTCACGAGTTAGAATTTTTTTGTACCCTGCTCCAGTATACTGTATTGAAAAACTAATGACGTCATTCACTGTAAAACACATCCAGCAGAAAAAAAAAAAAACAACCCACCAAAAACGTCTGAAGTGAAAAATAAAAATGTTATGTCCCTTGAAAGAAGGGGAGCAAAAAAGTAAAATGGCAAAAACTGAAGTTGGCCATGTTGGGAAGAGTGTAAAGAGAAAATCTACTTTGACAAACTGGCTGGGCACTTCTTCCTGCCTTGCTCCAGTTGATGGACAGTTCACTAAATGTGTATCATTTTACTTCGGGAGAGACTTCAGTCAAAGGAATCAGGAGCAGGGAAAAGCTGGCAGTTTTACACAGTATGTTTTCTCTGACACGCTGCAGCATTTCATAGTAAACATATCTGGCTGCAATCAAGCACTCAAGACCTGACACGGACTGCCTGTGGTTCCCTTCATTAAGACTAGCTTGAAAAACAGGGTCTCCATGTATATTTATAACATATAGATAACCTATTTAAAGGAGCAATCCCACAAACAAATGCCCACCTATCACCCTATGTAATGGAAGGTATGCCCAATAACTAGATGTAATTCTCCAAGCACCTCCAAGCTAGTCAAGCTAAACGAGAAGGGTCAGGGGGCAATAAACACACATGTCTTTATAACATATTAACCACTTACAATTTGTGATATCTGGGGGAGCATAGCTGTCATTCATAAACATGGTGGTCGGCTTTGCTACTTTGAGATACACAAAATCTGAAGTATTTTTTAAAGCAGTCACAGCTTCTTCATGAGAAACTTCTTCCAAGCACACCGTATTTACCTGCAAGAAAATAAATAAATTAGAAGTTTAATACAGTCTTCTAAAGTGACGGCATATAACTAGGATCACTATGACAGGTGGGACCCCCACAGATAAGGAGGACGGGAGGCTTGGCTTACATTCTTGTTGTGCGTGTTTTTGCATTTACCTTAAGAATAAGGTTAATTCGGTTTATAGATTCAGTCTATGGACACACAAAGTGTAAACAGGGGAAAAAAGGAAAGATATTCATACAGGGCAAATGCTTATAGTGACACATTGCTCTGTCTTCACCTAACCTTGAACTTGCTCTGTTGGGACCTTAGTGTTATGCAGAATAGCTCTGTATTCCTGTCCTTTGGTACACGAGGCGATGTATACCGTAATAAAATGAATACATTCCCGACAGCACTGCTATTGGCAGGAAATCTCAAGGCCACTATAGCACAATAAAAGTGCAGAACTATGTTCCTGTGAAGTGGAAAACTGGCCAAACTGTGCACCCCACTTTGAAATATGTCAAAGACTAGTGATTCGTTTGACGCTAAATAAAAAAAAAAAAGTGGAAAAAAACCCCAAAGTTCTCGAGTTGACTCATGTAAAATCTTAATTTTGTATTCGATGTTGGGCAACCACCACAATATTCACAGAGGTGATGCCCTATAGCCTACCTAGCAGTATATCAGTCTGCTATTAGGAAAAGGTGGATAAAAACCCATTTGTGCATAAGGATAATTAACTGTACAAAAACAACAAAAAAAAGGTACTAGGAACGGCATAGACGCCGTTGTATTTTACCATTGAGTGATACATAGTGTGCATTCAATTTTGCTGACTGCTTTCTGCCAACATACAGTTAGGCTATGTGCCCACAGTCCGCTACCCGTGAATAAAGGGCTCATGGAGACTGTAGTAGATTTTCATCTGAGAGAATCGGATCGGTTATGCAAATTGCACTCTGATCAGAGTACCACCATAATGTGCTCCGATTCCCTCAGATGAGGGGATAGAACGGAGGATTTTTTTTCCTGCATCAGTAAGCAGAAATCAGACTACACTAAGATGTCATTGGAGTGCAGTCCACTGGTTTCTACAAAATCATTCACTTGCTTGCCAAAGTGTGATCCGAATATCAGATCAAACTTGGGTATGCAGCAAATTTTTTCCTTGGACAGATAGTCTTTTTTTTTTTTCCCTCGGACAAAGGAAGAAAAAAAAAAACAAACAAAAAAACAAAATCGGACATTGTGCATGCCCCATAGACTAGCATTGCTCAGATTGCGAGCTGATGTTTTGTCGGATCCCTCTTGGACCGAAAATATGCTTGTCTAGCCAAATCCTGAGTGACCAATTGCTGTCAATAATCAGCGACCGTGTTTCTCCGCAAATAAGACACCGTCTTATATTTTTTGCCTTAAAAAATGGGCTAGGGCTTATTTTCAGGGTAGGGATTATTCTCAGGGAAAAAGCACTGTTGGGGGTACATTTAGCCTCCTAAAAAGCAGACCCCCCTTACCAGGAGATTCATAGTTACCAGACCCTGAACATCTGCGTCGCTTCCAGGTCCTTCTGCAATCCTCGGCGGGCGCTCCCAGCAGGTATGCATGCGGTCCTCCCCTGCTTCTGGCCAACACTCACATACATCAGATAGCACGCACACACAAACACACCCCCCATCCGGGGATACAGATTGCTTCCAGCCTGCAGTGCAACGCACCGATGTGGTGAGTGTTTGTGCGATCTGATGTACGTGTGAGTGTCCGTTCCACTGCAGGTCCTCCCGTTTGGCACCTGGTAAGTATGATTGCGGGGTCTGTTTTCTTTCTATAATGAAGTATCCGGCAATATTTTTTTAGCTGCATAGACACTTCCCTATTGGGCGACTAGGGCTTATTTTCGGAGTAGGGCTTACAGTCGGAACAGAAAATATTCAGATGCCTTCATATATTTCCACTCCGTTTCATTGCAGCCATTTGGTAAATTCAAAAAAGTTCATTTTTTTCTCAATGAGAGTTTTCTCAATTTTTTCTCAGGGAGAAAAGCCTTGGTGAGAGACTTAAAGAAGAACCCCAAGATCACTGTGGTTGAGCTCCAGAGATGCAGCGGGGAGATGGGAGAAAGCTTCACCAGTCGGGCCTTTATGGCAGAGTGACGCAACGGAAGCCTCTCCTCAGTGCAAGACATATGAAAGCCCACAGAGTTTGCAAAAAAACATATGAAGGACTCCCAGACTATGAGAAATAAGATTCTCTGGTCTAATGAGACGAAAATAGAAGTTTTTGGTGATAATTCTAAGAGGTATGTGTGGAGAAAACCAGGCACTGCTCATCACCTGCCCAATACAATCCCAACAGTGAAACATGGTGGTGGCAGCATCATGCTATGGGGGTGTTTTTCAGCTGCAGGGACAGGACAACTGGTTGCAGTTGAAGGAAAGATGAATGCAGCAAAGTACAGCGATATTCTGGAAGAAAACCTCTTCCAGAGTGCTCTGGACCTCAGACTTGGCCGAAGGTTTACCTTCCAACAAGACAATGACCCCAAGCACACAGCTAAAATAACAAGAATGGCTTCAGAACAATGCTGTGACCAATCTTGACTGGCCCAGCCAGAGCCCTGACCTAAACCCAATTGAGCATCTCTGGAGAGACATGAAAATGGCTGTCCACCAACGTTCACCATACAACCTGACGGAACTGGAGAGGACCTGCAAGGAAGAATGGCAGAGGATCCCCAAATCCAGGTGTGAAACACTTGTTGCATCATTCCCAAGAAGACTCATGGCTATACTAGCTCAAAAGGGTGCTTCTACTCAATACTGCGCAAAGGGTCTGAATACTTTCCGTACCCACTGTAAATCTCATTGAAAATCTGCGATGACTTGAAAATTCCTCTTCACCGATGTGTCCATCCAATCACAGAGTTTGAAATGTTTGCCCATTCTTTTTTGCAAAATAACTGACTCTAGATGTGCAGAACTGGTACAGACATACTCCAAAAGACTTCCAGCAGTAATTGCAGCAAAAGGTGGTCCAACAATATTATGACTTAGGAGGCTACATAGAAAATGCATGTCAATTTTAAGATTTATATTTTTAAAATATTTAGAAAACCATGTTTAATTTACTTGGGATTTTATGTGATGAAACACTAACAATATATATTTAAAGCTTATGGTTGTAACGTGAAAAAAACGTAGAAAGTTTCAGAAGGTATGAATACTTTAAGGCATTGTATGTCTGAACATGCTTATGTTTTTTAAACCCAGTCATGACTGATTACATATTTTCTTCATCAGTAGTGACTTCGCCTTTGATGAGGGATCACACGTTGAGCCCGCATCTTTCCCTGCACTTGATGGCTAATTTAACACTGATCCCACCTATCAGCGCCCATCACGTAATCGAGCCGATGAGTGGTCATGAGAGCCAAGGGTCAGCTGATGATCCCTGTTATGATCCTCTCGTGAATGCTGGCTGCGAGCCAGCATTTGTAGGAGATCGTGATTTTAGATTAGCAGAGCAGTGCTGATGCACTGCTTCATGTAGCGCAGGCAATCAGTCGATCAAAAGTTAAAATAAAAAAAATGTTTAAAAGCATAAAAAAAAATCATTTAAAAAAAAAAAGACTCGTTCAAAATAATTCCCCTCTTTTGCCGCATTAAAAATAAAACAAAATATACAGTACACATAGTATCCCCATGTTTAAAAATGTACAATCATCAAAATGTACAAAATTTAAAATAAATTAATCTAATTGGTAAACGGTCTAACGGGGAAAAAAAAAAAATAAAAATGCATGAATCACTTTTTTCTTTGTTGCTGCAAACTGCAATAAAATGCAATAAAAGCGATCACATTGTATCTACCCTAAAATGGTAGTGCTAAAATTACCAGCTATGGGGACAAAAAAAAAAAAGCCAAGAAAAAAAAAAAAGCCAAGAAAAAAAAAAAAAACTGTACGTTTGGTATCTACGGACTCGTACTGACCTGAGGAATCATATTGCATAGTCACTTTTTCTCCATATACTGAACACCATAAATTAAAAACCATTGTGGAATTGTAATTTCTTGGCAATTTTTGAACAATTGTTTTTCCAGTTTTCCAGTCCACTATGTGGCTGAATAAATGGTGTCATTCAAAAGTACAACTCATCCTGTATAAAACAAGCCCTCATATGGCTATACTGACTGAAAAGTAAAAACATTATGGCTCATGGAAGGGGGGGGGGGGGGTGAATTTATCTCCACATTTGTGAGGGGGTTTTGGTTCTTCCTATGCTGAGGAGCATCTTTAAGCTATAAATAGGACATTACCGGTAAACAACCACAAGATGATTAGACGAAAATAAAAATTGTGGGCAAAGGGAGATTAAAGTGTTCTGTTCAACACAAGCCCTAATTATATTAATTTTATAAATACACAATTTCAAAAAAAGTGCAAAATGCCAAATACATACAATTATCTGCACTTAAAATGTAGCTTACCATTTTATGCCAAGAGCAAAAAACTGTTTAGGACAAATGCCCTCATTAAAACACAATAAATTATTCAATAGTCTGTGAAATAGTTTATGAACGACTACTTATGTGCTGGAAAAAGGCACACAAAGTCCATTCTGCAATAACTTAAAAAAGGTGAACACTTATCATTTCCAGATCCTAAACAGTTTAATTACGGTGATAATGTTGACCCTAATCACAGCGGCATTTTTCAGCGCTGACCTGTGGCAGTTAATGTGGTAGTAGTAATTCAGGAATGATCCAACATATATCAGTGATTCGAAGGTTCTTTTTTCCTTTCAACACGTGGGTTCACTTGTGATCACAGTTTGTACTGTGAGAATCTGGCTGTGACCTCCGGTGAACTCACTGACATCACTACTTCTCACAGCCGAGGGCTCCAGGTGGCGGTCAGTGTTTCCCGGAGTCTACAGTGATTGGTCATGTTTTCTATCACTGCAGCTTCAGGATGTAGCAGAGCCAGGATCGTCGTAGAACGTTGTATGAATTATGTTGAACCTGCAGGGGTGTTTTGGGGGTTTGTACAATATATTTGAAATAAAGGATTTTTCGGTGTTTGTGTGTTTATTTCTTTTGACTTACTGTGTTAGTAATGGGGGGGGGTGGCATAGACCCCTATCTATTACTAATCTAGGTGTTGATGGGAGCTTTTTCTTTTTCAGAAATCATAGCGGTCATCAGCCCCATATATCACCCGTATTGCCACCGCACCATAGCAATCAGGATGAGCAGGGTAAGGAGGGAGAATTGGTGCATCTAATGGATGAGCAAACTCTGGGTGGCTGCAGGTTAGTATTTTTATGCTGGGAGGGGCCAATAAACATGGCCCTTCTCACCCTGAAAATATCAGCAGTCAGCTTTACAGTAGGTGGTTATCAAAAATAAGTTGGAACCCTATGCAGTTTTTTTTTTTTTAATTATTTAATTAAAAAAAAAAATATATATATTATATAACCAGACAAGGTAAAACAGAACGCTGGGGGTTGCAGCATGTAGCCGTCTGTTTTACCCACGCTGATTAATAAAAATAGGGAGGGTGCCCACGGCATTTTTTAAATGATTTTTACACTACCAAAAAGTAAAACTACTGTAACCAATCACAGACGCTGACAAAGAGGGTAAGGGGTGTGTATAGCAGTCTGCAACCAATCAGACACTGGCACAGAGGGTGTGTGGGGGAAGCAGTGAATATTCAAGAATCTTAATGAGCGGGCCAGGAAAAGTGTGACTGCAGTGTTATCTTCTGGGAAACACTGTAAGTATAACTATCCTGCTCATACCTCCATCTGCATATAAAGGCGAGCTAAAGGCTAACTTGGCACAGTAATCTAATTTATCTTAGTTCCTTTTTTAAACCTTTAATAATGTAAGTTGGTTACATGATCTTATTCTGGCCCACCGTGCAGAGATTTCTCCTCTAAAAAAAACTATGAATTCATCTCCTTGTACAGAGAAATTCCTGTGAATTAAACAATTACATCTACAAAATCCCTCCAGGCGGCTAGGTGTCGGACTGCTTCGTTCCCCACAAAGCTTTGTCCTCCTCGTATGTATGTATGCATGCATGCATGCATGTATGCATGCATGTATGCATGCATGTATGCATGCATGTATGCATGTATGTATGCATGTATGTATGCATGCATGCATGCATGCATGCATGCATGTATGCATGTATGCATGCATGTATGTTCAACCCAGCAAGGATTGCTGGTGAAGAAATCATTTTTGCCCTATATCAAATGGACAGCAGTTTTATAATCCAGGAGACCAGTGGTATAGTAGGTACATACATACAATGATTAACAACAGACTACTACAGTGTTTCTTTACCATTTTAAGATCACCGTAGCAATGTATACTTACTGCAAGAAGTTTATCCCCAATCTGAAGCTTGCCATCTTTGTGGGCTGCACCACCCTCAATGATTTTTGTGACGTAAATACTGTTGTCACCAGGGATGTGCTGATTTCCAACACCGCCAGCTATACTGAAGCCAAGGCCTGTAATAATAAAAATATACAATCACATAAATATTTAATCTTGCAAATAAAACAATATCAATGTATTAAAGTTTTCTTTATAGAAAGTGTTGATGCATCAGAAATTTACTTCTCTATGTAAGTATACTTTTGGTGGACCACTGAGCTGTGCTGGTGCATCTGATTTACTAGTTGTATTCTTCATGTACTAAACAGTTAGGATTGTATATTACACACCCGACACGGTCAAATCAGCACTGATAGTGTCAGACTGTCAGAATATAATGCTTTGACAAGAAGAATGGTAACACAAGGGTCTTGAGAAAGATGTTCTTAATGAAAAATGAAAGCATTTTACAGCCAAGCCAAATCCACTATTGTATCAGAAAAAGCACAGTTATTGGTGAGATTAAATAAGTATATACTGGAAAAAAAAATATAGCCCACTCTTTAAATTAAAGTAAAGCAATCTCAATCAGTAAAGGCTCCATCACAAGTCAGTTTTCTTGTGTGAATGCTGTTTGTCATGGATAGCATTTGTACCCGCTATTGTCTATGGCGCTGTTGGCATGTCCGATGTGTTCCTCAAATTCAGTAGTCAGCAAAAAAGCAGAGGCTTGGCCAATATTGATCCAAATGTTGGGAGTAAACTCGATTATACAAATCTATGGATCCGTAGAACAAAAAAAAAAAAAACAGACAGCACTCAGTTTGTGTGTGGTCTGCTTTTCACGGACTATCTTTGATATGAGAAGGTTGAGAAACCCTCAGTTTTTTTTTTTTTTTTTTAAATCAGAGAAAAAAAAAAACCTGATGAAACTGACTAGTGTGGATGTGCTCGGCACTGTTTATTACGCGATCGAGCATTAGCGTAATCAGGTACTTGCGGAGCACGGCCGAATATTGAGGGTGTTATGATATTTCATCTGTGAAACAAGGACCACAAGGCACAGGCTTCACTGCATGATGTGTGCAGGCCCCTGAGGGAGAGTCATTCACAGTCTCTGAATGGCTCTCCTGGGGGATAAAACAAAGTACTCTGGACGTAGTGTGACAGAAACCCGCAAAACCCTCCCTCCCCCTGGAAATGCTCTGTTTATGGCTGCTGTATGTGAGTGGAGACCCAAACAGGCCAATCATTGACTTTCCATAATGCTCGCTAATCGTCTGAAGTTCGTGCGAGAGCCTGACCAGCTCGAATCGAATGGCAATGATTGGAGCAGTATAGTGCTTGCCCATCACTAACTCAGACCAAACCCTGATGTTACAAATTGAGACACTGATCAAACACTGATGACACTCGGACCGTTATTTTTTTGCATATGAGAAAAATCACTGATGTCTCAGTGAGTCCTTCATTTGACTGCCTGTAAGCTGCATGATAACATCACCTACACCGTGTGCAGAATTATTAGGCAAGTTGTATTTTAGAGGATTTTTTTTTATTATTGATCAACAACTATGTTCTCAATCAACCCAAAAGACTCAACTATCAAAGCTTAATATTTTTGGAAGTTGGAGTGTTTTTTTTTTTTTTTTTTTTTAGATTTGGCTATTTTAGTGGGATATCGGTTTGTGCAGGTAACTGTTACTGTGCAGAATTATTAGGCAACTTAATAAAAACCAAATATATTCCCATCTCACTTGTTTATTTTCACCAGGTAAACCAATATAACTGCACAAAATTTAGAAATAAACATTTCTGACATGCAAAAACAAAACCCCAAAAATGAGTGACCAATATAGCCACCTTTCTTTATGATGACACTCAACAGCCTACCATCCATAGATTCTGTCAGTTGCTTGATCTGTTTACGATCAACATTGCGTGCAGCAGCCACCACAGCCTCCCAGACACTGTTCCGAGAGGTGTACTGTTTGAAAAGGTCCCACAAGTTGATCTTTGATGATACCAGCCCATACCAGTACCCCACCTCCACCTTGCTGGCGGAGTGGAGCTCTCTGCCCTTTCCTGATCCAGCCTCTGGCCCTTCCATCTGGCCCATCAAGAGTCACTCATTTCATCAGTCCATAAAACCTTTGAAAAATAATTCTTAAGATATTTCTTGGCCCAGTCTTGACGTTTTATCTTGTGTTTTTTGTTCAAAGGTGGTCGTTTTTCAGCCTTCCTTACCTTGGCCATGTCCCTGAGTATGGCACACCTTGTGCTTTTTGATACTCCAGTAACGTTGCAGCTCTGAAATATGGCCAAACTGGTGGCAAATGGCAGCTTCACACTTGATCTTTCTCAATTCATGGGCAGTTATTTTGCGCCTTTATTTGCCCAAGACGCTTCTTGCGACCCTGTTGGCTATTTGCCATGAAACGCTTGATTGTTCGGTGATCACGCTTCAAAGTTTGGCAATTTCAAGACTGCTGCATCCCTCTGCAAGACAACTCACAATTTTGGGCTTTTCAGAGCCCGTCAAATCTCTCTTCTGATCCATTTTGCCAAAGGAAAGGAAGTTGCCTAATAATTAAGCACATCTTATATAGGGTGTTGATGTCATTACACCACACCCCTCCTCATTACAGAGGGGCACAAAATCTGATTTACTTAATTGGAAGTTGGCTCTCAAGCTTATACAGCTTGGAGTAGGACAACATGTATAAAAAGTATCATGTGATCAAAATACTCATTTGCCTAATAATTCTGCACACAGTGTATGAATTCCTTCATGGAAGATGTCAGACAACCCCCCTATTCACCACCAAGAAGTCCTCTGACCTCAATGTTCCTCTGTATTTTCCCTATGCCGGTAAAGTTTTCATTTCTGCCTTATAAAGGAGACATTTACATTTCCTCAGACTCTTACTGCCTGTCTATACTAATGAGTGTGCAGTCTCTTGGTAATCCTATAAGATGCTGCTTCATCCTGTGCTCCTTCACACTAGCTTATGAGGGCTGTTAAGAAGAAACCAATAGCAAGTGTCAGAGAAGACAGGGTGAGGCTGCATCGCCAACCGAGCAGGGGCATGGGGATGAGACCCTGCCCCTCTGCAAAGCTAAAACGTATCAGGGAAACCATATCAGATGAGAAGAATGAAATGGCACGTCAACTAAAATACGTAAAACACAAGATCAGTTACATTATTCTTTAATATTAGGCTATGCTGCATTACATGTGCAAAAAAAGAAAAAAAAAAACCACTGATTTGTAATATTGTTTTCAAACTACTCACGGCCATTGTGATTACAAATATACAAAAACATACGACTCTTGTGAAAATCCCAGGCGGTAAATTTGGCAGACGCTCTATGTGTGATGTCTATATGTTAAAGCAATAATGACTGGCAATCATAGTTCATCACTGACAAAGCAGATCGTATTCTTAATGAAATTCTCACGTTTGGTAAACATGGTCACAGCTCTAGGAGCAATTTTGTTACTTAGTGTTATAACAGTCCTGAGCACCATTTGGCCATTATATTATGGTTAGAGCTTGTGAATATCAATTTCACATGTTTACATGTGAGCAAATACTACAAAACATTAAATATTTCTTTATTCTACTTGTTGGTTTTAGCGTGAAAAAATGAAATTTCTGAAGTGATGACATTTTCAGGCTTTTAGGATATCATGAGCTGCATTTCAGCCTCAGAGCCTTAATATTGGTGATTATGATACTATATAGGGTGGCTCAGTGGTTAGCACTAGTCTTGCAGCACTGGGTCTTGGGTTCAAATCCCACCAAGGACACCATCTGCAAAACGTTTGTATGTTCTCCCCGTGTTTGCGTGGGTTTCCTTCGGGTACTCCGGTTTCCTCCCACACTCGTGATGCCATTGTATGTAAAGTGCTGTGGAATTAACAGTGCTATATAAATGAATAATTATTATACATTTTGATGATGAACAAAAATGTGAGTAAAACAGTGGATTTTTCACTGCATATTTGCTTGCGGAAAATCAGCTGCATTTTACAGTGCCAGCAAAGTGCACGCGATATTGAAAAATCTCAGGAGGAGCTGCGGGTTTGAGGTCTGCAGCATGCCAGTCTGTTTCACCCAGTGATTCTTCCACGCACCATTTTTGCACCGGTAAATACAGCTGCAGGTATCACTGTGGGACCTTCCATGTAAACATAAGCCTCAGATCCCTAAATCAACGTTATGCCAATGGATGTGGAGGCAAACACACAGAATAACCGCTCTGGCATTGACCAGCGGATTAGAAAATACTATGGAATATGTTCTGCTTGAATTAAAAAAAAAAAATATTTTTTGTACACTGGACACTTTTTGCGTGATTGGAATTTTAAAAACTGCCCAATAAAGGGCGAGATGCGAGTATTGCAGATTACGGCGGCCTTTTTTCAGTTAGCATACATATATATTTAAATGTAAAAGAAGAATATGGCTCTTAATCCAGTAGAGACATGCGGCTGGTCTGTACCACAAGCTATGCAAGTATCACCCACCTAAAACTGTCAATGACGAGCCCCTCCATCTCCTCAGAATTGTCATGTTCTGCAATGCGCTTTTCTCCGGTTGCTTGGCAACCTTATCAGGGAACTAAAGAGTATCTGGTGCCCACAGTCCAGATACAGAGGCTGCTCAAGGTGCCAGACTACAGAGCACGGCATACTGAAATCTAGAAAGATCAGACTGTAGACTTCAGAGGAAACAAGGTTACGCTGGCAGGGGGTCTGGGTACACCAATGTAGTAACTACAACCCTCAATCATCTGCTGGCGTTATGTGCAGGGTGCTGTGCGTAATAAGTGGAATAATAAAGGCATTGTGCAGTGAATTAATGAACACTATGGATTTTCCACTTACCTTTGGGGCCTTTAACAAGCTTTATCTCCATTATTTTCTCAGTTATTGGCTTTCTTCTTCTTACATATAGACGCACAATAGATCCTGCCTCCTTTAACGCTTCAACAGCTTTACTGTGTGTCACATCTTGAACGTCCACATCATTCACCCGTAATATACAGTCATTAACTCTAAGGAGAAGCGTGAGAAAGAATAGGTGGATTTACAAAATGCAATAACTAGACATGGGAAGAAAAAACAAAAACGTATTATATCAATTAAATAAAGCAAAACAAATTAATTGAACATATAGAGGCTTATACAGGAGGGAAGAATTGGAAGTACTTAAAGAGACCATGATGGATGAACACAGAACTTTACACTTGCTGTAGACCGAGGCCTCGTGGCCAGGGACCTGTCTCCTCTTGTACCAGTCTGAGCCTAGTATCGTTCCTGATTATTGGACTTGTTTTTATTCGGTATACCCCTTTTCACATGTAAAACACTATGGAATAAATAGCGCAAAAATAATAATAAGAAATATATATATCAAATGGAAAGAGAGGGATGTATCTAAATAAAAATATAATGCTGTCAGCGGGGACTGCAGGGCAAGCGTTAGAAGCGCTAAAAACAGTAATGAAGCGAGGCTTGCAAAGAAGACCAGAAGCAAAGGTTTTTGGGGTATGTCAAAAGCAAAAGAAAAGTCAAAGATGCTATAGGATTTTTACTAGCTGAAAAGGGTGAAGTGGTCAAATATGATGTTGAGAAGGCTGTACTTTGAAATTCCTATTTTGCATGTGTGTTCTCTAACATCAACTGATCTTTACTCTGCTATTGAAGGAAGAAATTAATCCCCACTCACTATAAACCGAGAGATGGTGAGGGAACACTTAGCTAATTTAAATATCCTGGTTCAGATTAAATACTTCCCAGGGTACTGAGAGAGATAAATCAAATAGCAGAACCACTAGCCAGAATCTTTGAAAATTCCTGGAGAACAGAAGTCCCAAAAGATTGGAGAAGGGCAAAAGGTATCCCTATCTTCAAAAAAGGAACAAAGATGGAGCCAGGAAATTACAGGCCAGTGAGCCTTACTTCTATTGCAGGAAAGTTCTTTGAACAAATTATTAAACAGCATGTTTGTACCGTATTTTTCGGACCACAAGACGCACCGTTTTCCCCCCAAATGTTGGGGGAAAGTGGGGGGTGCGTTTAATGGTCTGAATGTAGGGCTGCGGGGAATAAGGATGCTGCGGTGGAGCGGGTCATCAGGGGCATGAGCAGGCTGTGGCAGCGCCTGCCGTGACCACGTGGGCCCGCTCATTACATATGCACGCCCATCCTCCCGCCCATCTCTCAACGCTGAAGCCGGGGCTGATAGGTGGGCGGGATGATGGACGGGGGGTGCGCATATAATTAACAGCCGGCCGTGATCACCCCTAGCAACTACAGCCTGGAGTGATCATGCTCGGCTGTATTCACAGCTCCCCGCGCATCATCATCAGTGCGGGGTGCAGTAAATCAATGTACTCACCTGCAGCATCGTGATGTCCTCCAGTCTGCCTGCCGCGCTGTGTGGACTGGAGACTAGCGGTGCTCACAGCGATGACGTCATCGCTGTGCGCACGTGTGTCTTCACAGCCGCGCCGGCAGACTGGAGGACAATACATCGCAGTGCTGCAGGGAACGTGGCCGGCTCAACACAGCACTGCCGTCACAGACAGGAGGAGGAGCGACGCTGCGTGGAACGAGGAAAGGTGAGTGTAAACGTTTATTTTTGTGTGTGTGCCGTAGGATGGGGGTATATGAGCAGGATGATGGGGGTATATGAGCAGGATGGGGCCATATACCAGGATGATGGGAGTATATGAATAGGATGATGGCATATAGCAGGATGATGGGGGTATATGAGCAGGATGATGGCATATAGCAGGATGATGGGGGTATATGAGCAGGATGATGGGGGTATATGAGCAGGATGATGGGGGTATATGAGCAGGACGATGGCGTATATAGCAGGATGGGAGCACATACCAGGATGCAGTATATAGCAAGATGGGGCTATACCAAGATGAGGGACATAAATATATACACAAGGCAGGAGGATCATTACCAGGATGGGGTACCTTAGTAGAGAATTTGGGGATATTACCCCCATAATAGTGTCAGCAGCAGATCCTCGCCCTATAACAGTGTCATGACCACATTTTTTGCTTAAAATTTTATTTTCCTATTTTCCTTCTCTAAAACCAGGGTGTGTCTTATGGTCCGGTGCGTCTTATAGTCCGAAAAATATGGTAAGTACTTGGATAAGAATACAGTAATTAACCAAAGCCAGCATGGGTTTGTAACAAACAAGTCATGCCAGACTAATCTAATTTCCTTCTATGATGGAATTACTGACTGGGTAGATGAGGGAAATGTAGTAGATATAGTATATCTCGACTTCAGCAAAGCATTTGATAAAGTATCTCATACTATCCTTATTGAAAAAATGAGCAAGTATGGAATTGACAAGGCTACGGTTAGGTGGATTCATAGTTGGCTCAGTGATCGTACTCAAAGTGATAATAAATGGCTGTACATCCAACTGAGAGTGTTTCAAGTGGAGGTACCACAAGGGTTTATCTTGGTCCCAGTGTTATTAAACATTTTTATAAATGATCTAGGTAAGGGAACTGTAGGTAAACTAATCAAATTTGCAGACTATGAAAAACAGAGGGATAAGTACCATTAGAGAAGAGAGAAAAGATTCAGAAGAATATAGATAAGCTGAAACAATGGGCAGCAACTAAAAGAATGATATTTAACAGGGAGAAATACAAAATTCTATATCTGGGCAAGAAAAACTAAAAACATCTACACAATGGGAGGAATAGAACTAAGTGACAGCAACAGTGAAAAAGACGGGTATAGTAATAGATCACAGACTACACGAGTCTCCAGTGTGATGCTGCAACAAAAAAAGGCGAACACAGTTATGGGATGCATTAACTGAGTCTAGATCACATGAAGTAATTCTACCCCCTCAACTTTTTGGTCAGACCTCATCTGGAATACTGTGTTCAGTTGTGGGCATCACATTTATTTAAAACACACAAAAAAAAGAAACAGAAAAACTGAAGCAAGATCAGAGAAGAGCTACCAGTATGGTGAGTGGACTGCAAACTATGTCCTACGAGGAACACAAAGGACCTGGGAATGTTTAACTTGCAAAAAAGAAGGTTAAGAGGAGCATTAATAGCCATCTACAAATATCTGAAGGGATATCACTGTGTAGAGAGATCATTCTTATTCTCATATGCTCATGGAAATGCAAAAAGCAATGAAATTAAACTGTAAGGGAGAAGATATAGTTTAGATATAAGAAAAAAACTTTTTGACAGTGAGTGCGATCTACGAAACAGGCTGCCACAAGAAGTGGTGAATTCTCCTTCAGCGGAAGTCTTCTGAGACTGGACAGACCCCTGACCTATTCAGTTTTGAAGTGACTTTGGAGGGACATACAAATTGGGAAAAAAAACAAAAATTACTTACTAGTTACAAAAAGGATAATATGCTTATAATTCTGAATGTTGCATTATTAAATATCTCAGAAACCAGAGCCAATCTGGCAAAACTGAACTCGTATTCTTAATCCGCACCATAAAGTTAATATAAAACCAGACATTATTGGCACCAAGATCACTGTACACCAGCGCTATCATTCAAAGTTAGAAATTTGACAAAAAAAATAGCAATTTTCAGTTATTGTTCTAAATGAACACAAAAAATAACCTAAATTTAACATTATCATAAGATATAATGTGTCACGATAAAAAAAAAAAATCTCAAAATCACTGAGATGTTGACACATTGCCACAAAGAGAAACTAGTCAGATTTGAAAAATGTGGTCTGGTCACTAATAGAATAATATATCTCTTCAATTTATACATTTATAGCCAAGATATATAAAGATGTACACCTGATAAATATAACATAAAAAGTATAGATTCATTTTAAATATATGACATTTAAATACACCATTCCAGCGGTGTCTGGGCTTGCATTCCCGGGGCTCACATGAGGTTATGGCGTCACACAAACCCCGCAACCAATCACTGCCGGCTTCTCTCTCCACAACTTTGGACGCAGGAGCAATCAATAGGAAGTGAGTAGCAGCTACAGTGCTCACTGACTGTTGATTAACTCATTTGTCTTAAGGCGGGGAGAGCGAACCGGCGGTGACTGGGTGCGGGGTTTCCACGACGTCACAACCTTAGGTGAGCTCCAGGAATGCAAGCCCAGACACCGGTGGAATGGCGCCACCACCGGAGGAGTGCATAGGCTTTACTTTAAATGGGGGGAAACGTTTGAAATGAGAAGGGGGTTAACATAATGGTGCTTTATTTAGTCTTAAATCACCTAAATTGTACCTACCGTAACCTTCCATCTTGGGCTGCTGCACCTCCAGAAATAATTTTTGTAATAAAAATGCTTGTATCCTCTCCAATGTGTGGATTATCGGTACCTCCAGCAATGCTAAAACCAAGTCCTGATGTTCCCTGCAATTAAGATCAACATAAGATTGATTATATCAAAAGCAGCTATGCATGTCATGCCTCCTTATCACAAATGACCTGAAAATACACAGATGTATGTGGACACAATATGGACTGAACATAGGAGGATGTAGTCGGTTACATTATCTATGTTTAGATACTCATGGCTTTTCAAAAATCAAAAAGGTCACAAAACATGACTTGCAGACTAAAAAAAAATGCAAAATATAACAGAAAAATTGGGACTTTTCAGGAAGTAAATTGGATGGTGCTGCAGGGCATCTTGTGCTATCGTCTGGTATTGGGGAAACTCTACTATGATAATATAACAAATACAAATATGTTTTATATACAGCATTTACTACAGTGACAATAGGAAGGACAAGTTATAAGACGTTGCTGTACAAATATAACATCCAGAATTTACCCTTTCAAGTGTGATCTCCTCATATTCATAATCTGTATCAGTTCCATTTACCTGTAAAATAACAGACATTTCAGCATGGCTGTGATAGCACAAAGCGGAAAACACCAAATCTGACACTAGCAGCATAGTCACATCAGGGCAACACTGAATACTGCATCTACATATAGTCATACATGCATGTGATGATCACAGAGGGGGCAAGACCAGCTCCGATAAACTAAGCGTATTTTCACACTCCAAATCCACATTAAAAACCTTTTCAAATACTCTGGAGGAGAACAGGCCAAAAATCAATTTTTAAATGGTTTTCGACTGGAAAATAAAAACTACAAATTTGGGCAAAGGATGAATTATAAGCACAAAAAGCTCCTCAGAGGAAGAAAAATAAAAAAAATTAGCGCCTTTTTTCTATTTGGGCATATTTTTATGAGGATTTTCACATTGAGATAAGTTGAACCAAGGTACAGGTCAAAATACTTGTGAACGCACCCTAAACCTGAAAGGTTGCAACCACGTACCCTGCTGGGCTCGGAATTCTGTTTCAACGCAGACATGTGAGCACTGTAATGATGACCATGTCTGCTAAACTGGAATTGCTGGAGGGCAGGATACAAAGACCACCATGGCACACTGGAGAGGCGAGGGATCAGTTAGGGAATGGGCATATAACGTCTTTAATGGTGGGATTTTTGACCATATTGTGGTTACATCATATCCGTTCAGTTGGGTCTTATGTTAAGGGGTACTTTGCACACTACGAGAACGCAAGTCGATGGTAGCGATGTCGAGCGCGATAGTCCCCACCCCTGTCGCAGCTGCGATATCTTGTGATAGCTGCCGTAGCAAACCTCCTCCTTTTTAAGGGGGCGGGTCGTGCGGCGTCACGCGGCCAATAGAAGCAGAGGGGCGGAGATGAGCGGGACGTAAACATCCCGCCCACCTCCTTCCTTCCTCATTGCAGCCGGGACGCAGGTAAGCTGATGTTCCTTGCTCCTGCATCTTCATACACAGCGATGTGTGCTGCCGCAGGAACGAGGAACAACATCGTAACATCGGTCCTTCAGAAATTAAGGAAATGACCGACACAGTGATTATACGATTTCGACGCTTTTGCGCTCGTTAATTGTATCAAAAACGATTTACACACTCCGATGTCGACAGTGACGCCGGATGTGCGTCACTTTCGATTTGACCCCACCGACATCGCACCTACGATGTCGTAGTGTGCAAAGTACCCCTTAGATTACGTTCACAGGACTGTATTTTCAGTCCGAATACGGTGTGTGAAAAAGCTGGACTCACATGGACAGTATAAAGACTAATGTAATTCACTTGGGCTGTTCACGTGACATGGATTGAATGTGTGCATGAAAAAAAAACTAGTCTCCTTTGTAGTTTAGATGGGACTACTCAAGTCGATGGGTGCGCAAAAAAAAAAAAAAAAATTTGGTTCCCAAATCGATCAGCCATATGGCATCTGATTTTCATGGATAAATTGCAATTCTTAAAGAAACTGTATTTGGTCTTGTAAATCTTATTAACTGCTGAAGTGTAGAAAGGGATGCCATATGTACCGTATTTTTCGGACCATAAGACGCACTTTTTTCCCCCCAAATATTGGGGGAAAGTTGGGGGTGCGTCTTATGGTCTGACTGTGGCTGCGGGGAATGAGGGAGCTGCGGTGGAGCGGGTCTTCGGGGGCACGAGCAGGCTACTATAGCAGCCTGCCGTGACCACGTGTGCCCGCTCATTACATATGCACGCCCATCCTCCCGCCCATTTCTCAGCGCAGAAGCCGGCGCTGACAGGTGGGCGGGAGGACGAGCGGGGACGCGCGCATAGTAAAGAGCCGGTCCACATGATCACCCCTGGCAATTACAGCCTGGAGTGATCATGTGCGGCTGTATTCACTGCCCCCCGCACATCATTATCAGCGCGGGGTGCAGTGAATCAGTACACTCACCCGTCCCAGTGTGTGGAGCCGTTCCCCCGCAGCATGCGATGTCTTCCTGTCTGTGCCGGTCAGCTGATCTGTGCTGATCAGCTGATCGGCACAGACAGGAAAACATCGCGTGCTGCAGGGGAACGGCTACACACACACACACACACACACACACACACACACACACACACACAGGTCAGCGGCGCAGAGAGGAAGATGATCGGTGCTGGAGGGATTGAGGAAGAGGCGAGTATAAACGTTTATTTTTTTCTCTGTGCTATAGGATACAGGCCATATACCAGGATGGTATATGAGCAGGATGGGAGTATATGAGCAGGATGGATGGGGGGTATATGAACCGGATGGGGGGTATATGAACAGGATGGGGGGTATATGAACAGGATGGATGGGGGGTATATGAACAGGATGGATGGGGGGTATATGAACAGGATGGGGGTATATGAACAGGATGGGGGTATATGAACAGGATGGGAGTATATGAGCAGGATGGATGGGGGGTATATGAACCGGATGGGGGGTATATGAACAGGATGGGGGTATATGAACAGGATGGGGGCTATATGAACAGGATGGATGGGGGCTATATGAACAGGATGGATGGGGGCTATATGAACAGGATGGATGGGGGCTATATGAACAGGATGGATGGGGGTATATGAACAAGATGGGGGTATATGAACAGGATGGGGGTATATGAACAGGATGGGGGTATATGAACAGGATGGGGGTATATGAACAGGATGCTGGTATATAAAGCAGGATGGGGTTTTATAGCAGGATCATATACAAGGCAGGAGGATCATTACCAGGATGGGGTACCTTAGTAGAGAATTTGGGGACATTACCCCCATAACAGTGTCAGCAGCAGATCCTCACCCCATAACAGTGTGTCATGACCACATTTTTTTGCTTAAAGTTTTATTTTCCTATTTTCCTCCTCCAAAACCAGGGTGCGTCTTATAGTGCGGTGCGTCTTATAGTCCAAACAATACGGTATGTCAGAAATGAGCAGACAGATAGCATGCCAATACAAATGAAAATATGGACATGCTCGTACGAGCTTAGTCTAAACTCATCTGGCCACGCGCAGCTAAAAGTCAGCTTTCCCCCATTGGATAATGGTCATGATTTGTCTCAAAATAGTGTTGGGCAAGGCTGCCCAGTGTGGTGTCACACCGAGTCTCATCAACACTAGCACTGGGCAACATACAAAATAATCTGATAATATGTTTCTAAGTATTAAGGCTATGTGCGCACGTTGCATATTTGCATGCAGTTACGTTGCGATCTGCACCGCAGCGTAACTGCATGCGTCCTGCGTCCCCTGCATAATCTATGAAGATTATGCAGGACACGTGCGCACGTGGCGTATTAGAGCGCAGCGCTTCGGCTGCTGCCCGAAGCGCTGCGCTCTAAGAAGTGACATGTCACTTCTTTCCTGCGCTCTGCATACAGTCCCCGCTCTGTCTATGGGAGGAGCGGCATGCAGAGCGCATGAAATCGGCTTTTTTTTTTTTCAATACGGGCTCTTTCTGCAGCGATTTGAAGCGCATGTGTGCTGTTCAAATCGCTGCAGAAATTTATCAGGGCAGAACGCTACGTGCGCACATAGCCTAATGGTTAGAGAGTTTGGTTGCTTAGTGCAGTGCACATCTTATAATACATGCCATTTTGAGTTGAGCTGGCTTTCTTGGTTTTTTTAATTGGCTGCTCTGTATAAATCGAGAGAAAAAAGAGAAAAAAAACTGAATTAAAAAATTGTAGGGCATCATCAATTCAATAAAAATCGACACCTTGCATACAGAAATGTTATGATATGAAACCCATGACCTCCCCCAAAACATTGAATGCTGGTCACGTATATGGCGCTCATTTAACTTTGATGCTCAAAGTGGCCACCGTCAGCTGCAATGCACGTCTGGACTCTGGACAGCATACTGTATCTTGCTGCACATTGTGCAATATGGTAGGTGACACGTTTGCACAAGCATCTGTGATACGTCGTCGTAGGTCCTGCAATGTTGGTGGAGGGGTCGGATACACCTGCTGTTTGATGTGACCTCACAGAAAGAAGTCCAATGGGGTCAGGTCAGGTGAGCGTGGAGGCCACTCAACACAGCCACCATATCCAATGACTTGTAGGAAGGTCTCCACGAGGTATCGCTTCACGTCCACAGCCTTGTGAGTTTTACACGTTCTAATCATAGCATTTCTGTATGCAAGGTGTCGATTCGTATTGAATTGATGGTGCCCTACAACTTTGTAATTCAATTTTTTTAAAGTGCAGTTTACCACGACAACTGTTTTTAGCTGCCAGTCTGCGCGGCACACATCTGCAAGTTCTCAATAACCACCACTTGTGTTTAGCAATGTTCAGTTGGAGAAACCACCTGAAAATTCTACTTCCAAAAGCTAACGTTGTCTGGAGCCAGCAAAGTCAACACGTACAAGACATCCAGTAAGAGGTTATCAGTGCTGCAATTCTGGCCAGCCAACCATTGCGACCATGAGATGTGATACGACACATCTCTAATGACACTACTGGGAAAACGTCCATCCCATGTTGGATACAACTTTACAAATACCAAAAACGTAATGGACAGCTTTTGTTTACAAAGTAATAATCAGAAAAGAAGAAGCTTCAATGCTTCTAGTAGTGTCCTGATCGGCTTTTTGTAAATGACTTGCTTCACTATCAGTTTTTGTTTGTTGTTTTTTTTTATCTTTTGTTTTTTTTTGTTTTTTTTTTTTTTAATTCCCAGAAGTTTGCAAAGTCTACATGAAACAGATATAAGGAAGACTTGCTAACATAAAATCAGGGCAGAGGGCCTGATTCCAGCAGTGTCACTTATGGTAGATCCACACTTGTGCAGAGCTCTCCGTGAGGCGCTGCAGCTCTGTTCAAATTGTGAAGGGAACCCCGCCATAGCCAATCACTTAAAGCCGACAATCATTCCACGGCCTCTGTCTTGATAATACGCATATTGTTTTTGACATGCACAAAATGTGAGACCAGGATAAGACACTTTTTTTTTTTTTAATCATCTTAAGCCTGCTTTACACGTTGCAATTTCGCATACCATATCGTATGCGATCGTACCCGCCCCCATCGTATGTGTGGCACGTTCAATTTGTTGAACGTGCCGCACAAACGATTAACCCCCGTCACACGTACTTACCCGTCCATACGACCTCGCTGTGGGCGGCGAACGTCCACTTCCTGGAGTGGGAGGGAAGTTCGGCGACACATCGACGTCACGTGGCAGCCGGCCAATAGAAGCGGAGGGGCGGAGATGAGAGGGTCGTAAACATCCCGCCCACCTCCTTCCTACCGTATTGTCGGCGGGAGCCACGGACGGAGGAAAGCTGTCGTTCAATGTTCCCGGGGTGTCACACACTGCGATGTGTGCTGCCTCAAGAACATTGTGCAACCGCACGTTCAATCTTTGAGGAATGAACGACGTGCATGCGATGAACGGATTTTCGTTCAATCGCAATTGCACGGAGGTTTTACACGCTACAATCATACTTACGACGTGACCCCGCCGACACATCGTTAGATTTATTGTAGCGTGTAAAGCGCCCTTTATAGAAGTCATGATTAGTAATGCAGTTTGATATAGTCAACACAAGATCACCGAGACCAGTGACTTCATGGCCGCCGCAGTGTTAAAGACTGGGGCAATGGCAGAGAGATGCGGCACAGGGAAAGTAAAGCTCTCTACCTTTATTTTTTATTTTTATAAAGGTTGTGGAATAAAAAGAAAAAAGATAAAATAGAGGTTTTTTTTACCCATAACTGCGTGGAATCAGTAGGTGAGTAGATTTTTACTTTTAGGCCGGAGTCACAATTGCTATTGAAAAATCGGTCCGATTCTCATGCCGGAGAGTAGGACGATTTTTTCTCACTTGTCATCCGTGTGCTCTCAGTGTGCAATCCGCTTTTTCCTCAGCGGATGTTACTCATTTACAGTCATGTACAGAAGCATTTATAGTGTTCTCTGCTACATGATAGAATTGTATTGAGCAAAACGCATGTCACTAGGATGGTCCGTGTGCCGTCTGTGTGACATCCGTTTTTTTCTCGCACCCATAGACTTACATTGGAGAGTCTTGCACGAGAAACTCTAGAAATCGCAGCATGCTGTTTTTTTTCTCAGTCCGATGTGGGC